>NC_059326.1:115483750-115793125 GCF_018350155.1 Leopardus geoffroyi | reverse complement strand
ACTCACTCGTCACTAACTCCCGCCCAACCGTGTCTGTTGCAGTATATCTCCAAGAATGTGCCAGCCACAGACCATGTCATCCGGAGGGAAACGGAGACCACCTTCTCTGGGAGCCACTCCTGTTCTCCTTCTCACCACTGTTCCACAGCCACACCCACCTCCAGCCACAGGTGGGCACCACCCAGGCCCACAGAGATTTGCAGACTCCTGTATGCACACCCACAGAAAGCACTAACACATATGCCCGGAGACACACAAAGAAACCTCCCAGCCAGGCTATGCTCTGTACTGAGGGTCCCTCTGAGTCAAGGGATATGGGTAGAGGACTTCAGACCGGAACCCACCACCAAACATTCATCCATCCTCAGGGGACCAGATTCCCTTTTCCAGTCTAAACCAGCCCCAGAGGAACAACAGCATCACTGGGCTCCCGCCTAACATGTAGTTTTGGTTGGACCTCATTAGCACCACATTATCTGGCATAAAATGCCAGATAATCCAAACACCCAAACACCCAAATGCTCATCCAAACACCCAGACCTATTAGATGCTCTCTCCTGAGTTTGCTTTTACGAACCTAGTCCACCTTAGCCTCCTTTTCTTTGTTCACCCAAGCACAAAGGTTCATACAGCTCAATAACATGGTTGGCCTCCTTCTTCCCTGGGGAACAGCATGGAATAGGCCGGGCCCCCATGTATTGGCCACTAGGGCTGCGCTCCTGACATAAGAGGCTAAGGATCATGGGAGTGGACCCGGGGCCCCGGGCTGAGGCTAGGGGGAGGTTGGTTGTACGAAGGAAAAGAAAAGGCTTACACCTGTTGGGGCTCACCCATCCACAGGACCCTAGCCCTCCTTTTCCCTCCATCATACTACACGTCAGCTCAGAGTGGAGAAGGGCATTGAGCTGAGGGTGGCTGAAATGAAATGAAGAACCGGGGGGGGCGGGAGGGACCTGGGACCACACCTGTTAGGCTGTCCTGCCCCTTCCTGATCCCTCACCTCCACCTGGCTTCTCTAGGCATGAGAGCCACACGTGGAGCCTGGAACGTTCTGAAAGCCTGACCTCTGACTCCCAGTCGGGCATCATGCTGTCATCGGTGGGCACCAGCAAGTGCAACAGCCCAGCGTGTGTGGAGGCCCGGGCACGGCGGGCAGCGGCCTACAGCCTGGAGGAGCGGCGCAGGGCTGCCGTGCCACCTTACCACGACTCCGTAGACTCTCTGCGTGACTCCCCACATAGCGAGAGGTCAGTTCCTATCTTGTGTCCTGTGCCCCACCTTGGCCAGAGGACTGGCACCAATGACCCAGGGCCGACCCTTAGGGCACCTCAGAGACACTCCAAAAATTCCCATGTCCATTTTTCAGACGGGCAAGCAAGGTCCCTGAAAGGTGGAATGATCTGCTCAGGGTGCATGTTAATGACAGACTGGGACTGAGTTTGAGCGAGTGGACCCTGGTGTGGAGTGACCATCTAATTTAATTGTCCTACTGGGACACTTTTCAAAGTTGAAGAGGATGCTATAATTGCACTAGAACATCAGGAACAAACAGTGGCTGTTCTGGACAAGCCAGAACATATGGTAGCCCTACCCTGGTGTCACCTAGAGGCCCCATGTCCCAGTGGGAACAGAAAGACACCAAGATCGAGCAGACTGAAGGGTGGGAGGGGAGGCTGTCTGCAAAGAGAATGACCAGGGCAGGCTGGGCATGAGCCAAGAAGGACTGCAGGCCCTGGCAGTATCAGCAACAAGGCCCAGGGATCAAGACACCATTGGGTTTCCGAGCAGTGGCTGCACTGAGAACCAGGAAACTCCCCTTCTTCCCTGACTCCAAGCCAGGAGTCATAGGAGGCCAGTCCTCTACGTTGCTCAGCCCTCCAGCGGCCCTTAGCAAGTGGGGTCTGTGGGAGGAGAGTAGAGGAAGGTGCATAGTACTGGGAACTCCAGGCTGCAGTGGAGGGAGAGGAAATGTTCTCTGGCTCTAACTTCACCTACTCCCTGCCAGCCCTCACTGAGCAGGCCTGCCTGGGGGTCCAGAGACGGTCCATCTTGTTTTTGCTACTGAGAAGCTCCCAGCCATAGACACAAACCACTGAAGCTCACAGCGTCCTATGGAACGTGCTAAGCACAGGACATCCCAGCAGGACAGACAGACCCAGCCTAACTGCAGGCTCTAGGAAGCAGCCAGGTTTTCCATACCCAACCTTTTAAAGCCCAGCTCCACCACCTATGTGATTTGCAGCAGGTTGATCACCTGTGCCTTGTTTCCTCAGCTGTGGAACATGAAAAACAATACCTATCATGCATGGTTCTTGCGAAGGCCATCAGAGATCATGTGCCCAAAGCTCTCTGACTCCTACTTGGCTACACTAGGTTGTTATCAATCATTATCAATAGCAATAGAACTTCTTACTGGTTGGGAGGCAGAGAGACAGGGAGAGCTTTCCAGGCAAGGGAGTACCTTGAGCTGTACTAGCAGAGGCACTTAAGAACATTGCTAGTGAGTGAGATGCCCAGAGCAGGGTGAGATGTAGGGAGAATGGAGCTGGGCCTCAACAGGTAGGCTGGGGCCAGGTAGATGGCTGATGGCCCTGGGGCAGGAAGAGCCTCCTTAAGCAAAACTGACTTTAAAAGATTGCTTTGGAAACTGCATACTGTGGAGGAGAGACCCTGGAGTGGGGGAATAACCAGAGTGAACAATTAGGCCCAGGTCGAGCTAGAGCAGGGCAAAGGGTGTGTTCCAGGAGGTGAGGTATGGTGGTTAACTGGATGTCCATGTGGGAGAGGGAAGTCAGACGATCCAGAAAGAGAGTAATAAGGGCTCTGGAGAGCAGGGAAGCATAAGTCCTGGTTCTGCCTGGCATCGGTTCAAATCCCAGCCCTACTACTTCCCGGTTGTGTGAACCTTGAGCAAGTCACTTAAATGTTCTGAGTCTCAGTTTTCTCATGTGTGGTATGGGACTAAGGTAAGGGTCTTACAGAATTACCGTATTAGATGAAATGGTGCATGTAAAATGCCCCAATCTGAGCCTGACCCAAAGTAACAGTTCAAGAATATTGGTGACTGTGTGCATCTCTCACACCAAAAGGACCGTTCACGTTGGAGCATCAGGCAGGCAGTGGCACCGGCACATCCCATGTGATACGTTTATGGAATCATTCCAACAACAGCCTGGAATGAGCACTGTGGTTATCCCCTCTTAACACATAAGGAAACCGAGCCTGGGGGAGGTTAAGGAAATTGCTTAAGGTCACTGAGGACGGCCACCATCATTCGGGCGGGCGGGATCCCAGGCACTACCAGTGGTCCACCTCTTCCACCGCAACCCATGACCCGTAACCCCCAGCCCACGCCTCTGCATCTCTCTGCAGGTACGTGTCGGCACTGACCACGCCCGCGCGCCTTTCTCCAGTGGACTTCCACTACTCGCTGGCCACGCAGGTGCCGACTTTTGAGATCACGTCCCCCAACTCCGCTCACGCAGTGTCGCTGCCCCCGGCCGCACCCATCAGCTACCGCCTGGCAGAGCAGCAGCCGCTTCTGCGGCAGCCGGCGCCCCCTGGCCCCGGGCCGGGACCCGGCGCGGACATGCAGCGCAGCTACGACAGCTACTACTACCCCGCGGCGGGGCCCGGGCCGCGGCGCGGGGCCTGCGCGCTGGGCGGCAGCCTGGGCAGCCTGCCCGCCAGCCCCTTCCGCATCCCGGAGGACGACGAGTACGAGACCACGCAGGAGTGCGCGCCCCCTCCCCCACCGCGGCCGCGCGCCCGCGGCGCGTCCCGCAGGACGTCGGCGGGGCCCCGGCGCTGGCGCCGCTCGCGCCTCAACGGGCTGGCGGCGCAGCGCGCACGCGCGGCGCGGGACTCGCTGTCGCTGAGCAGCGGCTCGGGTGGCGGCTCGGCCTCAGGTTCGGACGACGACGCGGACGGGGCGCTGGCGGCCGAGAGTACGCCTTTCCTCGGCCTGCGCGCGGCGCACGATGCGCTGCGCTCGGACTCGCCGCCGCTGTGCCCGGCGGCCGACAGCAGGACTTACTACTCCCTGGACAGCCACAGCACGCGGGCCAGCAGCAGACACAGCCGCGGGCCCCCCCCGCGGGGCAAGCAGGACTCGGCGCCCCTCTAGGGGCCCCCGCCGCCCCGCCGCCCCCCTCCGCCTCGCCTGCCCCACTGTCTTTACGGAGAACAGAGACCACCGCCTGGAGAGAGAAAGGAGGAAAAAAAGAAATAAAAATATTTTTATTTTCTATAAAAGGAAAAAGGTATAACAAAATGTTTTATTTTCATTTTAGCAAAAATTGTCTTATAATACTAGCTAACGGCAAAGACGTTTTTATAGGGAAACTATTTATATGTAACATCCTGATTTACAGCTTCGGAAAAAAAAAAAAGAAACAACAAAAAAAAAGAGAGATGGGCCAATTTTTTGACTCTTTAATAGAAACCTATATTGTGGTGCCTTTTGCTGTACGCTAATCTGGAGCTCCTGGAGAGAAGTCTGGGTTGTGGGGTGGGGTGGGGTGGGGCTGAGGGGACTGTAGGATCCCCAGCTGGCAGGGGTGAGAGGAAGCCGGCAAAGAAAAGACTGCTGGGTGCTAGTGGGGGCAAGGGTGGCGGCTGGGAGGGGATCCGCCCTGAGGAAGGAAATGAGGACAGGAGTAGCTTTGCCCTCAGGCAAGATCTTCAGGCCCCCACCCCCACCCCGACACCCTGAGGAGAAGGCGAGGAGAAGGTGGGGATCCTAGGCTTGGAGCTAGAGTTGGGGTCAGGTAACTTTTGCGGGGGGAGACTTGAGGCCCAGCGACAGCAACCAGAATGGGGAGGGGGCCTCCCTGCTCCTCATAGCTGCTAAGGGAGGGGCCACTAAGAGGTCTTCCCAACAGCACCGGCCCCAGGGAGGGGGCAGCTCTGCCAGGGCCCCAAAGTTCCAGCTCCTCCTCCCCTGTGGCCTCCAGGATGCCCTTCCGTCCTCTGCAGCACCTTCGTTTACAGGTTGTCTTTTCTATTTTATGCCTGCATGTCCTTTGCATTTCAGATTCTTTAGATTGGATGCATGGTCACGCTGGGACCGAGAAGAGCCACTCCACAGTGTATTTGATTCCCCTTTTAGCAATAAAGTAACACCATTTCCTTCCAGACCCCAAGCCACCTACGAATTCCACTCCCTCCCCACCCTGCAAAACTGGGTCCACTGCTAATTTGTCAAAAGGTAATTGTTTAAACAAACAAACAAACAAATGAGAACCCTGCCCTGAAATGTCCAAACACCTGACTGTTGACACTTGAACATTTTTATATTATAAATAAAATCAGAAATAACTCATGTTTGACTGTGTGTGCCTAGCCCCCAGGTGAGAATGAGGACCTGGGTGGAGATGGATGGATGTTGGGGTGGAGATTGGAGAGGGCCAGGCTAGTCCCTGGGAGGAAGAGACTGTCCCTCTAATCTCCCTGGCTTCAGCTCCCAGGACAGGCTCCAACCCTCCTCCCTCCTCCAAGATTATTCACCGGGTATCCCCCCTGGCTTCTGGGGAACTTGGCCAAGGGGCTGATGCAGATTACTCTGCTTTGAGCTCAGCCTCAGACCTCTGGCCCACTTCCTACCCTGGAGCTCCTGGGGCTGGACTGAGGCAACAATTTCCGGGCCTATGTGGGTGAGGAGGGAAGGGTTGTGGGATTGGCACTGGGGCAGCTGAGGCAAGATGACCCTTGGGGCCTCAAGCATGTCACAGGCAAAGCCTGGACATGCAAGGTGGCATAATGGGTACCCTTGGCTGCCAGGAAGACCACAGCTGCTGCAGCTTGTAAGCCCACAGGGTGTTGTGCTTTTCCCAACTTTATAGCCCCTCAGAGCCAGGGCCTGTTTAAACCTGCAGTCCCTGAGGAAGGCATGGAGAAGGCAGATGGCGGTCCAGGGTGCATAAGCCTTTTCCCTCATTGATTAATTTATTAAACCAGTGCCAGGATCCCTTATGTTCCAGCCGGACACAAGGAAGTCGTCTATCCAAAGAGCTCAGGTGGTTGACGTGTGTGCACACACGCACGATCGCCCCCAGAATGTGTGTGGTCGCTTTGAAGACCTACAAATGGGAGGGACAGAGAGGCTTCATTAAGGCTGAGAGGGGCGGAGTTCAAATTCTAGCTCCGCCCCTCACGGGCTATGTGACTTCTCTAGGCCACTGTTTCCTCAACTGTTAAAGGGTGATGCCGATACCTACCTCAAAGGGTTACTGTGGAGATTATCTATAAAGCACCCAGTATTGCTTCTGGCATATGATGCTTATTAGTGGCTAATTTGTTGATGATGATGGTATCCTGTGCCTTGCATTCTTGAATCAGGCAGAGTGGCAAAAACTGGGTGAAGGGACGTGATGGGGAAAAGTAAAGAAAGGACTAAAGTTACGGTGTTCATTGTGGGGGGCTGGGGGGAATAAGTACCTGTTATAAAAAAAAAACAAAGGAAAATAAAGAACTGAATCGTACATAAACCTGCAAATCACCTCTCCCAGGGCCCATCTGATGATCTCATCCAAATCCCTTTGCTGGCTCTGAGTTTGCTGTTGGCTTTAAGCTTTTCTAACAGCCAATAATTCCTCTATGTGATTTCTGACCTCTATGTGAACCCCAATGGTCACGAATGACCTCTTGGTGAACCTATTGGCCTTTTCGGGAGCCCTCAGTGTCAATATAACCCTTCTGAGGGCTCGGAGTTGCTGTTACCTTCTAAATTTTCAGTCAGAAACCACCTCTGTGACTTCAGTGAACCCACTGACCTCTTTGTGAACCCCAGTAATTGTGAGTGACCTCTCGGTGAACCCATTGGACTTCTCATGACCCCAAATAATTGTATCAAGTGATTTGGTAGCGTTGTTAGCTGCTCTGGATTCTAAAATACCTACTGAGAGTCTAAGGCCAGAACCTAATCTGTCACCCATTCATTTCCCAAGCGTGAATGGGACCTGGGAGCCGGTGTGGCCAGAGAGGCTTTTTTTCCCTTGTGCCTCCCAAATTGATGCCTTAGGGCATCTTTAGTGGCCCATCAGGAAGAGGTATAGCCCTGTCAAGCAGCTTCCCTACTACCACCCTGTCCCCCACAAGCCCTTAGGACATTCTGGAGACTTCCTGAGTTGGTGGTCTTCCCCACTCCTCCAATCTTTCTTCTTCTCTCTGCCAGGTCAGTTTTGGTTTTCTCCCCAGCGTTCCCAGGCTCCCAAATGGTAATGGTGACGTCCTCTCCCCCTCCCCACTAGACACTAGACTGTGAGCCCCAGGTGGACAGGGAGCTGCTCAGTCCTCTTCTCACCACAGTATCCTCAGCACCTAGCACAGTGTGCGGCACTGTTGACCTTCACTGAACGAGAAAATGAAGGCTCAAAGAAACGCTGTGATCCAGGGTCAGTCCCCAGAAGTCGCTGAGTCTGCAGGGACCACCCGGTGGCGCAAACCACTTACTGCATCTTGCCTGTGGTCCTCCATCCTCTGGGTTTGGACAGTCCTGGAAAATGGGCATATTAGGGGCAGAGGTTGTGGGGGAATGTGATGGTCCATTAGAATGCAGGAAAAAAATATTAGAACTCTGATTTAGATTTATTTTCATCTCATCTTTTTAAATTTCTATTTTTGTGTATGTTTTATAATGTACATAATATTTTAGTACAGTAGTACATGTATATAATTTACAATAAATAATTATACAATTAAGAAAGTGAACTAAAGATTTTTTTACTGATGGGAGACATCACTAGTGCTCAGGGAAGCAGATCTGTCTGCAGCAGACAGAAGCCCGCTCCTCTGCTTTCATTCACCCGCCCTCGTGAGGTGGAGGGTGGGAAACTGACCCCAAAAATCAGAGACCTTTGAGCCAGCCTGGAGATAGTACAGAGAGCTCTTTTACATTACATTGCTCTTTCAATTTCATTTAAATGAACATTTACTTCCCCTCAGCAAAATGAAGGGGCCAGATGGTTTGGCTGTAAAATACACTTCAGCTGATCCAAATTAAATAACCTGGACTTAAATCACTACCTATTTTCACAGACTTCTACGTCCCTTGCATCAAATGGGAGCGTGCTTGTAAATGTTAGGTACTTAATAGATAAGCCAACCTTGCAACTAACTAAATATGTTACCACTGAGGTCAGAGTGCTGCCCAGACTAATCTATTTTAAAAATATAAAGGATTCGCTCATCATAGCTACACTGAGGGTCCCATCGCCCCCACCACTTGTCAGTCTGAGGAATGCAGGGTTTACAGGATGCTAGTCTGTGATCATCGCAGGGCAGATTTGTCTACCCTTCCCAAGCATGTCCTTAGCTAGCCTTTGTGAGTCACTAGAAGAGCGAAAGAAGTATCAACTTAAAGAACAATCAGCCACTTCTTATTCCCTTTTTTTTTCAAGACCAGAAATTACTGGCTTCCATAACGTCTCCCCCCCGCCCCCAACAAACATCTTTGGGCTTGTTGACAAGTGGCTGTTGGCAAGGCAGAGTGTCTTTTATTCCTGTAGCAGTAGATCTGTACAAGAGGCCACCTCTGTAGCTCAGAGACCTGGCAGCACCAACATAAAGACCAAAATATAAACAGGGCCATGGTCCATCCCACTCACACCCTGCAATGCCTGTGGGACAGAGGGGGTGGCATATACACACACTGTCTACTTATTCCAAAGCATCAACTGTAAGAGCAGAGTAAGTCACAGGTCAGCCGGAAGAGGGGAAAAGCAGTGAGAGGGGTTCAGCGCCGCCTCCACCTTCCCTCCCAGAGTGTCAGGGCCACCAAGGGACTAGATAGCAGCCCAGCAGCCCTCCTTGCTAACAGGTGGAGTGCTGAAATAGGCTTTTCCTTCATCATATCTCATCCTGATATCAGTTCCAAAATCATCTTTAAAGGGATTCCATATATATATATATATATATATATATATATATATATATATATATATATATATAATTCTTATATATATATACATTTTTGTCCATATAAAAGAAAGCAGTAGTGGCCTCCATAAATGGAAGGTGAGGTGGACGCACACACGAGTGGAGACGACTTGGCATCGAGGGAACAGGCCCGGGTTGTGGATTATTGCAAAGGGAGACAGGAGAACAGGGCATGGTTCCAAAAGGTACAAGGTGGAGGGAGGAGAGGATGGTGCTGGTGGTCTGCAGACCCGCTGCTGGTCAAGTCTGAAGAAGGAGGAGGGGAACAGCCGAGGATCCAAGCTGAGACCTGGAGTCAAGTCCTGCCCTTGGAAATAAGGGAGATGAGGGGAGGAACTTGTGAGGAGGGGAGGGCCCCGGAAGCCAGTGGCCAGTCCTCCTTTCCCAGGGAGATGGTGTCTAGAACATGCATACAACTGGCCTACAAAATGAGGCTCCATGGTAGAGAGGAATATGAGGGCTGGGGAGAAGGTCTGAGGCCCGGAAAAACCCCAAGATGCAAGATCAATGCCATGAGTAGGCATCTCCATCTCCTTGGCCCACAGGGCTCTCTGCACCCCTCTGGCTGCCTGTCAACTGCCTGGAGCTGGTGCAAGTGGCTCCCAGCTGGAATTGTGCTCACTGACCCCTCTGGGGACATTTGCCTGCCTCTGGGGCTCGCCCATCCATGCCAGCTAAGTATCAGGCCCGGCGGTATCCTTCATGGCTTTGCTGCCAGTCACAGTCCCGTGGCCCTGACTGAGGGCCGGGCTTGAGTGTGTCTTGCGGAGAGAAGGGTCATCCCCTTCCAAGGTGGCCAGCCGGGCCTCAATCCGCTCCAGGTCATCTGAGCCCACTTTGATTTTCACAGCCAAGAGGTGGATATAGGTCTCATAACGGCTTTTCTGGAAAAAGGGCAGAGAAAGGCCAAAAACAAAGTCAAAGGACAAACAACAAAACACGAAAAAAGTATGTGTACTTTATGTGACAAAAGACTAATTTCCTTAATATTCAGAGAGCTCTCACAAATCAATAAAAAAGGAGATCAACAACCCAATAAAAAAATAGGCAAGGGGCATGCACAGAAATGTCACTCACAATTTTAAATTTTCAAGTTAATTAGCTGTGATTTCTTGACTAGGACACCAAAAGCACTGACAACAAAACTAAAAAGAGACAAATGAGATTATGAAATTTAAAACTCACGTGTATCAAAGGACATGAACAATACAGTGAAAAGGCAATCCACAGAATGGAAAAAAATATTTGCAAATCATGTATGTAATAAGGGTCTAGTAGCCAGAAATCTATGAAATATATTAAAAACTCCTGTAATTCAACAACAAAAACACAAACAACTCAATTAAAAAATGGCAAATGTTGGAGCCCCTGGGTGGCTCAGTCGGTTAAGTGTCCGACTTCTACTCAGGTCACGATCTAACGGTTTGTGAGTTCGAGCCCCACGTCGGGCTCTGTGCTGACAGCTCAGAGCCTGGAGCCTGCTTCAGATTCTGTGTCTCCTTCTCTCTATGCCCCTCTCCTGCTTGCACTCTGTCTCTCAAAAATAAACAAACATTAAAAATTTTCAATTAAAAACATGGCAAATGTCTTGACTAGACATTTCTCCAAAGAAGGCATACGAATGGCCAATAAGCACATGAACAGATGCTCAACATCATTATCATCGTGGAAATGCGGATCAAAATCACAATGGGGTATCACCTCACACCTATTAGGACAACTACTCTCAAAGAAAACTCAGCAACTAAGTGTTGGTGAGGATGTAGGGAACACTGGAATGGCACACTGCTGGAGAAAACAGTATGGCTTTTCTTCAGAAAGTGAAAAATAACAGGAGCACCAAGATGGTTCAGTGGGTTAAGCATCTACCTCTTGATATCAGCTCAGGTCATGAGCTCACAGTTTCTGAGTTCGAGCCTCGCGTCAGGCTCCACGCTGACAGTGCGGAGCCTGCTTGGGATTCTCTCTCTCCGTCTCTCCCTGCCCTTCCCCACCCCTCTCTCTCAAAATAAATAAATAAACTTAAAAAAATAAAGTGAAAAATAACATTATCTTGTGATTTAGCAATACCATTTTGGGGCATATACCCAAAAAAACTTAAGGCAGGATCTCAGAAATATTTGCACACCCATTTTCATAGCAACACTATTTATAAGAGCCAAGAGATGAAAGCAACCCAAATGTCCAGCAGTATATGAAAAGATAAGAAGTGGTATCTATATACAATGGAATATTATTCAGCCTAAAAAGGAAGGAAATTCTGA
Source organism: Leopardus geoffroyi (assembly GCF_018350155.1). Lineage (NCBI taxonomy): Eukaryota > Metazoa > Chordata > Mammalia > Carnivora > Felidae > Leopardus > Leopardus geoffroyi. The sequence goes on along the minus strand of NC_059326.1, from coordinate 115,781,924 downwards.
CACAGGCCACAACGTGGATTAACTTGAGGACAAGCCAGTCACAAAACCACAAATCCTGGATGATTCCACTCATACGAAGTACCGAGTCAAACTCAGAGAGACGAAGGGAGAACAGCGGTTGCTGGGGGTGGAAGGCAGAGTGCAGAGGGAGGGGCTGGGGAGTTGCTGTTTAATGGGTGTAGAATTTCAGTTTAGGAAGATGAAAAAGTTCTGGAGATTACTTGCATAACAATGTGAGTAGACTCAATACTACTGAACTACATACTTAAAAATGGTTAAGACGATAAATCTGATGTTATATGTATTTGCCACAATTAAAACATTTTTAATCCAAATTAATATAAAATAGCCCTTGTTAAATCTCTCAGATTAGTGATGATTGAAACATTCAGTAGTGTCCAGCGTTGGTGAGGGCATGGACAGAGTAGTACATTCATAAGCTATTTAAAGTGTTATAAATTGGTAAACATTTAGAAGGGGAGATTTGGCAGTGTCTGAGGGCCTGACTCTGAGCTTCCAGCCCTCACCACAGTCAGGGGAAGCTGAGAAGCTAGAAGAAGCAGGGACTACAGGTGAGGAGACACTGCTCCCACACAGCTCTGCGACATGAACAGAAAGACCCTTCATTGCTGGGCTTCACCTCCAGGACCCATCCCCCTCCCCCAGTTAAGCCAGCGGGTAGTGAGAAAGACAGGAGTGCTGAAATTCCAATCCGACTGACTGCCTCGGTTAGGATTCAGGCTCCAGCACTTCTTAACTGTCACCTCAGGCAAGTGATCTGCTCTAAGCCTCAATTTTCCCATCTGTAAAATGGGAATAATAACAGACCTCACTTCACAGAGTTGACATGAGGATGAAATCAATCAGTACAAGGGAAGTGAAGGGAATCACAGCTGCCTGGCAATTAGCGAGAGATCAGTCCACTGTAGCTTTTGCCATCTCTATGTTTACACTGCAGAGAGAGTGGGTCTGAGAAGATTTCAAAAGCTGAACAGCTTTATGTTTTTTTAAAGGTCAGGATCTCTTGTGGGAACTCCCTTTTCCTCATACCTCAACAGAAAATCAATGTGGAAATCTAGGGACTGAGATTGGTTACTTCCTGCCCTTCCTGCTCCAGAGGCTGTCTGAGCCTCTATATTGTCCACTCCTGCAAGCAGGTCAACACAAAGGCTGTCCAAAAGGGACAAGTGGTTCCCACCTCCCTCCCGCAAGCTGCCCCCCTCTGCTTGACCCAGTGAGAGTGATGCTCCATCAGCCCTGTTTGCAGAGCATCAGGGGGCAGGAGGGGGCAGGGAAAGGCAAGATGGGAGAAGGGAGAACTTAGGTGCTGTGCTTGATAAACATGTGCAAAAAAGGAAAATGACACAAAAGGGGGAGCAGGCCATGCAGACAGGCTCAAGCGGTCTGTAGTTTTGTTGTAACAGCTTCCGGAGTGGGCGGCTGGGTCATGGGGGGTATGGAGGTGAAGAGGGTCTTAGAGAAGGGTGGTACCCGCCTGGTGCTCTTTGAGAGACACAGGTGAGGGCACAGTGCTTGATTAACAATTGGCAGCTGGACTGTGCAGAGACTGGCCCACAGGAGGCCATGCATGGCTCAAGAGCACCTCAAGGGAACCCCCAAAGTGGGGAGCGCCCATACCAGGAGTCCCTGGCTATAGAATGATGTTGGCGACAGGAGAAGAGCTGGCTTCCTCCTCCTGCCCCAGCCCTGAGCTTCGCAATCGGCCCCACAGAGAACCCACCTCAAAAGTGAGATAGTGCTCCTTCAGCCGGTTCTCCTCGGCCTCCTTGGACTTGACGCCCCTCTCGACAGGGTGACACCTGTGCTCAGCCAGCTCCGCAGTCACCTGCCTCAACTTATTCTCATGAGAACGCAGCTGCTCCTCCTGCAAAGACATGTCCTGGACTGTGAGGGCCCACTCTCAGGACGGCACAGGGGTGGGTCTAATCTCGGCCTGCTGGATCTGCTTCACCAAAGGGAAACTGAGGCCGGGCCGGGGACATCAAGTATGTGGAGGACCTGAGGGAGTGGCCCTCCACTCTTCCACTCCCTGCTCCTTGCTTTCATCAGCATCAACTCTCCTGGATAAATCTGCGGCAGGCTCAGGAGATGAGAGGCCCGCACACTGGAACATGTGTGTAGACGCTGACACAGGCACACCAGCACTCCAGATGCACTCTGCCCCCACCCCGGTTCACAGGGACTCTCACGGGCACACACAAACACGATGGACCAAGGGACAGCCTGGCCTCTGCTACCCCTGGCTCCACAGGATGCACACATTCTCTTGCATTCTCCCCCAGACAGACTCCATGGTTACAGACCCAGGATCATACCCAAAGACAGGCAGAGACGCTGTTCCTCACAGACAGGTGCACACGTACATCCCACCCACCAGAGTACGGCCAGACCGCTTCATGTTGTGTAAGCAGTGGGCTGCGCCTGTGTGCGTATGTATGCGCACGTGTGTGCAGTGGAGGTGCGGGGAGAGAGCACGTGTGTGTGTACCTGTATGGTGTATGCCTGCGTGGGGTCTGCGTGTGTGTGTGCGTTGCATGTGCATGCACAGGGGCTCTGGTAGCTCAATGGAGAGGTCCAAGGCAAGGCCCCAGTACAGAAGGGGGGCCTGATGAAGACAGGCGGCATGGAGCCCCTCCTGCCCTCCACCTTCCAAGTAGCGTTCCACCATTTATCCTCTCCTCTCCAAACTACCCCTGAAAAAGTCACGTAGTTTTTTTTTTTTAGGATTACAAATAAAATATTTAAGGGTAGATCAGGACAGCAAAAGAGCCAGCCGAGTCTCACCTGTCCCCAGCTCCCTGCGGCACACACATTCTCTCGCATTCATGCTCAGACACGCACAATGTCCACAGACTCACAATGACATCCACAGGATACACCCCCATTGGCAGAGAAGAATGTAAGCCTCTGTGTGGTGTATGGCCTCAGTCATCCCATCTGTAAATGGGGGTGGGGCGCAATGGGGATGGAGGAGAATATCTGCCTCTTCACTTTGTCTCTTAGCCCAAGATCAGGCACCATCTAGGAGCTGAGGTGGAGGCTGCTGAACGGGGGGCCTGGCTGGACACAGCCTGAGGAGGTGGCGTTGGGGTCCCGGGAGCTTGTACCTGGCAGAGGCGAGTGGTGCAGGAGGGCAGCAGGGGCCGACAGAACTTCTTCATGGAGCTGACAGCCGCGGGGAAGGACGGGGCTGAGAAGATGGCAGCCACCAGGTTGATCCTAAGGATCCAGGACAGCATTTCTTCCTTGCTCCTGAGGACAGGATGGGAGGGGAGATGGCACCGGCTTCTCACAATAGGACCCCCTGTCCCCTACCCAGGCCCCAGGACCCAGCACTAGCCTGGCATAGGGAGGCCATCAATCCCTTCACAAAAGGGGGGACAAAGGAGTGAGGGAGGATGGCAGGATGGGGGTTGGATGGGCCTGGTCAAGTCTATGTACAGAGCTCCTCTCACTCCCAGCGGCTAGGCAAGACCTGGATTTTCACATGAAAATCAAGCTGTCCAGGTCCAGAGCTAATGGCCCTGGAGTAAGAGGACTTAGAGTCAGCAGGTGATCCCTGGATGACTCGAACCTAGAGATAACTGGACAAGCAGTGTCCCCACTTGGGTTTCCTGTCCCTTCCCCACTACCTCGTCCAGGATACACACTCCCATCTTGAGAGGTCACCTACCAGCCTCCCTCATTTTAAGCTCATGTGACACATGAAACTCCAATCTCAAGTCACAGGACAGGATGAAGGGGAGTGTACAGAGGTCTTCCAGGGAAACTACAGGACAAGTCTTTCCCATCCATTTCCCCACCCTGATTTACAGTAAAGGATGATTCATTAAGACTCCATCTGCCTTGGACGTAGGGACTTCAGCATGCAACTGAATCACCTGAAAGCCTGGTTAGAACACAACTGCTGGCCCAGCCCCAGAGTTTCTGATTCAATAGGTCTAAGGTGGGGCCAAAGAAATTGCATTTCTAACACATTTCCAGGAGATGCTGAGGACCACACTTGAGAACCTCTACTTTGGGCAACCCCAGCTGTCAGTCGTGTGGCTGACGTGCAGGGCACCCCGCCTGAGATGGATGAGGAGAGGGGTACAGGGTAGGCTCGATGCTGCAGGCCCTGAGGCCAGGGTAGGAGTGAGGGGGTTCCCACTCCTACTTACGGTGCCTGGAAGAGGAAGACCCTCCAGTCAGCTGTCTTCAGCTTGAGTACATTGGACTTCTTGCTGTAGTCGGAGGCCCTGGTGGCCAGAGCATGGTGCACACGAATGGCATTCTTCAAGTCACCCTCAGACAGAGCTTTGTCAGGCCTGTACTCATCCTGGACAGATGGGGCGGGGGCGGGCAAGCCTCTGTCATCACCAGGCTCTGGTTTGCTAGCCCACACTTCCTCGACCCTCGCCATCCCCCCCGTTTGCTCTCCTTCCATTCTTCATTCAGCTCTTGCCACTCTGGTGCCATGCCCTCCCCAACAAAGCACTCCAGCCTCTCCTCTACACACCTTGGTTTGTCCCAAGGCCAAAGAGAACTTCCACTGGGTATCCTCGGACTCCTGGGCACTTAAAAGGCCCTTCCCTGAAAACCCAAGGCTCTGACTGAGCTTGAGTCAGGTTTTAATGAGGGGAAGACCCAGCATCTGCCTAAGCCCCACGTCCTGCCAGGGACCCTCTGAGCACCACAAGGCAGGGGCCGGTTGGAAGACTGCACTGGCCTTTTTTGGGTAAGGACTCTGGGGGCAGTCTCTCACCTTCTGCAGGTACAGGATGGTCCCTTTGAGCACCGCGTAGAATTTCTTCCAGCCACGCCTCCCACGGGGTGCTAGGGATGGGGGTAAGGGTAGTGTGGCCACAACCACCCACCCCAATTATCTCCTCCCCCACATCCCCTTACATTCTACCTAGGTGTGCAACCCCAGACGAGCAGCCATGGGGCCAGACCCTCCCCCCAGACTGGCATCCCTCCCCATGTCCCTTCCCCTGCCTGACACCCACTCCTCTTGCCATCCATGTCGGCGTGAGTCTTTCGAGTCAGCACGCCATGCTTGTAGGTGGTAGCGCTGAGAGCCTGCGGAACATCCAGGAAGGGGTTGCCACCATCCAGGATCCGTGTCACCTTCTTGGTGCCTGTCCCAAACTTGTCATCGACCAGCTCAGAGAGTGATTTCCTCAGTTCGTCCTCATCACTAGGAAAATAGGAGGCCTGAGCACCACCTCCATGAAAGCCTTAGCCCCACACGGACATGCTCCCTCCTCACCAACCACTCCTCTGGGAAGCAGTCAGAAGTGAAGAGCAGAGGTAAAGAGGTTCCAATTCCAGATCACAGATCCATATATTTGACCCCTCTCCTTAGTCTTTGATTCTGACCCCTGTCCTCTGAGCTTTGATTTTTGGCCTTCAAGCTCCAATCCTCCAAGCACTCTTTGACCACAAAGTTGGAGACCTTATTGGTTTTATTCCTTATTTCTTCTCTTCCATCCAACCCTGAAAGCCCAGCCCCAGGGAGCAGTGACCCATGGCCAGCCTGAAGCTGCTGACCAAGCCCCACAAACATGTTGGGGAAAGGTGGGCCAGTAGATGAGGCCCCTAAAGTCTAGGATCCCCATTAGAGCCCTGGTAGAAAAATGCAAGATCTTCTCAGTGTTGTTGGAATTCCTCACAATTCCTACCTGGGATCTCCACATGTACCCAAAGACCAAGGTGCCCTGGAGAGCACAGGAGGGTGGGGCAGCCACTTTCCCCAGGAGCCTCTCAGTCTCCCCACCCAGGAAGGTCACCACACCTCTTTCCAGATGGCTGGGCACCTCCAGGTCTCACTGCCTTTGCAGAGGAACAAGTTATAGTGACAGTTGCCCCTCCCCGCTACCAAGAGCTGTTACACTGGGGTCTCATGCTTCCTGCCTGCTTACTTCCCAAGAAGGAAACTATCATCATTGGGAATAGTGGCAATATTGCAGTATAGAAAACAAGTTGTGGCCATCATGAAACCAAGTCACAGTTTAATCTATTCCATACCAGTGTAAACACTTCACACTTTTTATCAAGATAAAAAATGTACCCAAAGGGGAACTCAATGTGTGGTGCTGACCTGCTGGACAGGGGTCACCAGAGCCCTGGGCTGGGAGATATCAGCACCATGGAGAGTGACAGAAGTGACTTCCCGGCACCCTCAGCCACTCCCTTTTTTTCCTTCCCAGTGACTCACTTTCCCCATACCTGTGCCCATGGGCACTACTCACATGGCCCATTCCAGCTTTTCATTCTTGATGGAGTTGTAAAGGGTCTACAACAGGGAAAAAGAAAAAGAGATGACTTCAGATGAAAAGTCAAAGAAATCTGAATCTCTAGTAATGTGGATGTAGTGAAGTATCATTTCAGCCAGTGGGGCAAAATGGGTGTTTGATTCACAGTTGTTTGTTGGGTGGGTGAATGAATGTGGGGTGGGTGGGGAGATGATTGTTCAGATGAATGGGTGAATAGATCTGATGATGAGGTGGGCAGATAGGTTGGTGGGTAGGTGGACGGGTGGGGAAATGAGTGGGTGAGTGAGTGCTCATGGGTGTAGAAGGTGTATGTGTGGATGATGGGTGGGCATAGGGGCAGGTAAATGAGTTTCTGGGTAGGTGAATGGATGAAAGGACGGCTGCATGGGAGGTTGGGTAGATGGCGTGGGTGGGGAGATGGGGTCATTTGATCTCACAAATACATTTTTTTTTCTTTTTCATGTTTATTTATTTTTGAGAGACAGAGCACAAGCAGGGGAGGGGCAGAGAAAGAGAGAAACACAGAATCTGAAGCAGGCTGAAGGCTCTGAGCGGTTAGCACAACAGATGCTGACAGGTGACCCTCCCATATACTTCTTAACAAGCACTCCTTGATGGTGAAAAAAATAATTATGGTAAGAAGAGTGATGGAGACAATGTTCTATTTTTTGACCTCCAGACTCATTATCCAACTACCTACCTGGCATCACCATATCCTTCAAACCCACTGTCTAAAACTGAACTCATCACTTACCCCACCCCCATAAACCTGCTCCTCTTTCCCCCAAGGCAGAGAACTGACCAGGCTTGAAAGGCTTGTTGAGTTCTGCCCTGGGCTCTAACCTCAGAAGAAAACTAGAATCCCTTAATTCCTGGTGATATTGAAAAACTGGGGGGGGGGGGGGGGTTCACTGTGGTGATGACAATAATAGTTGTGGTGAAGGTGGCAGCGGTGATCAAGGTGGTGGTGGTGGCCATGGCAGCTGTAACAACTGGTGGAAGGTTTGAGGATTGTCCTAACAGCAATAATGATAATGGAGTGCCAAAAACAAGTCTCATAAAGCCTATCCCTCTGCCTAACTCAGGGAACACGTAACAGTCAAATGTTGAACTGGATGTTCACTAACTCTGTCCCAAAGTCATGGTGGCCCTGACCCCAGTATTAAAAATCTAGACTGTCAGGTGGGTACCTGGATGGCTCAGTCAGTAGAGCATGTAACTCCTGATCTCTGGGTCATGAGTTCGAGCCCCATGTTGGGTGTAAAGATTACTTTAAAAAAATCTAGGAGCTCCTGGGTGGCACAGTTGGTGAAGTGTCCAACTTGTGATGTTAGCTCAGGTCATCATCTCGTAGTTCATGAGTTCAAGCCTTCCATCCAACTCTGCACTCAGAGTGTAGGGCCTGCTTGGGATTCTCTGTTTCCCTCTCTTTGCCCCTCCCCTGCTCTCTATCTCTTTCTCAAACACAAAATAAATAAATAAACATTTTTGAAAAATCTAGGGGCATCTAGGTGGCTCAGTCAGTTAAACATCCAATTCTTGATTTTGGCTCAGGTCATAATCTCACCGTTTGTGAGATCAAGCCCCAGGTCAGGCTCTGCACTAATGACACAGCCTGCTTGGGACTCTCTCTCCCTCTCTCTCTCTGCCCTTCCCCTGTTCATGCACCAGCATGCACAATCTCTCTCCCAAAATAAATAAATAAATAAACTTAAAAAAAAAAAAAAAAGAAAAATTCTAGACTGCCAAGATTTAGTGGAGCAGAGATCTCTCTCCTCCTCACCTATTCCCCACCCACGTGTGAGCATGGGAACCCTTAACAGATTTTACCTTGAGCAGGTCTTTGGCAAAGTCTTGGCCATCATTCAGCTGGTCCAAGTTGGCAATGAATTGCTGACAGGACATCTTCTTGCCAATGTTCTGTAATGGAGAAATGGTTCTAGCTGAGAGTAGGGATGAGGCTCGTGCGATCCCCACATCCTGCCCTGCCCAGCCAGAAGGGTGGAGGCAGCATCAAGGGCAGTAATGAAAAATACTGCCTCGATTTCCCTTTGTCTCCAAGGGTTTACAAAACTCTTTTTCACTTTCAAGATTCTATCTCACCCTCAAGCATCATGAAAAGTTGGAGTTCTCCTCTCGCCCAGATGGAGTCAGGTTGGACTCAATTATATAATAGTTGATATCTGCCAGGTGCCTAGTGTGTTCTAGGGATTGTACTTGACATGCATTATTTTATTTCATTCTCACAACAAGGAGAAGGTGAGATGAGTATTATCATCATCCCCATTTGACAGTTAAGGAAACTGAGGTACAGGAAGGTGAAGTGACGTGCCCATGATCACACAGCAAGGAAGTGGAAGGGCTGAGTGTGTCTGACACCAAAGCCCATGCTCTCACCCGCTACTCCATGGTTAACTCTCCCAAGGTCACACAGCACCAGGACTTGAACCCAGGCCTCTTGGCTGCTGAGCAGAAGCTCTGTGTATTCCGTCACAACTGTCTCACCCTCTCACCTGTACAGAGGGGCGGCAAGACCTCCAAGAGGTAGGTGAAGTGAGGGAGAGGTTGGTCTTAAGAGAATCAAAAGTCAATTTCCATCAACACACATGGGTACCCCATGCTGAGCTGGGCTGGGCTGGGGCCAAGGGAACCCAAGCAGATGGTCTCACTCCAGGAGGCACAAACAGACAAAGAGCTGAGAATGACTGTACCCCCAAGTTCTGCCTTTTTTAAACCACTGAATAGCAGAGGGGCTCCAGTCCTCCAAACCCAACACCTGATGTACATACTTTCAGACTCTTCTTGCAATATCCATGTTTGAGGACACACTGGGTGGCACTTCATCTTTGTAAAGACGAAGACCCTTGAACACCAGATACTATTGGTGTAGGATTTTGCGGATTTAGGTTTGCTTTAAGACAATATTTCCCAAGACTTACCTACAGATGGGAATAGGGATTCCCCCAAAAAAGACTTCATAATCAAATAAGTTTATGTGCATGATTCAGAGTGCTTAATGTGCTTTTGTGTGTTGGGAGTCTCCAAAGAGAGGATTCCATGTACAGCTTCCCGTATTCATTGACCTTAGCCCCATCTTAACAAAGAGAATCTATTAATATCATGTGGGACGTTCACATACCACAGAAAATAATTCGGAAAACAAGAATATAAGGGAACATAAGGCTTTGTAAGTAGCTGACAAGCAAGAATTTTCTATACCTTTCCAAAGGGTTAAGGAGACAAGATCTTGTATGTGCCTCAATAGGGTATGTTTCTTATGTTTATGTGTACATTTTACATGGACATATATGTACCTGCATAATAGCCATTTATGTCCGCATTCATAACAGGAATATGATGCAATAATGTCTGAGTTCCACACATTGAACATCCCCCAGCCACCAGTCAGGAGTTCAAAATCAACAAATAACCAGGCAAGATTTTTAATCCTAGAAATGACAGGCTATCTTGTTGCAAATGAACCTTCCTAACAGAAACAATTGCTGGTCAAGATATTAATAAAACATCTGCGGGAAGGCAATGGAGAAATACAGAGCAGTGAGGACTTCAAGGGTAAAGATCCTACAAAGAAAGGAAGCATGGAGACGTGAGCCCAATAAGGAGAAGGTTTCCTCCTTGAAGCATTTGCCAACTCACAAGCATTGGCCAAAAGGCTGAACAACTGAGAGGTCAGGAGGAGTGGAGAACAAAAACTGGAGTGCAGGGCCCAGGAAGGACAAGGGGCCCTGGGCAACACCCCAGTCATATTTCAACAACAAAAAAAGATGAAATTGAGAAAGGAAACACTAGGAGCGCCTGGGTGGCTCAGTCGGTTGAGCAGCCGACTTCAGCTCAGGTCATGATCTCACAGCTCGTGAGTTCAAGCCCCGCATCGGGCTCTGTGCTGACAGCTCAGAGCCTGGAGCCTGCTTCAGATTCTGTGTCTCCCTCTCTCTCTGCCCCTCCTCTGCTCATACTCTGTCTCTCTCTGCCTCAAAAATAAATAAACATTAAAAAAAAAAGAAAGGAAACACTAAAGGGACTTCTTCTGACAAGAGGAAAATTATCCCAGATGGAAGCATGAAAAAGTAGAAAGGAATGAAGAGCAGCAAAAAGGTGGCTACATCTAAATGAATACTGATTGTATAAAACAACAATAAGAAAGTTTTCTGGGGAACAAAGTATAGAGAGAAATATAATAGTTTAAAAGATGATAATGGTGATACATAAGTTGAGAAGGCAATAAAGGGAGAAATGAAGTTAAAGTGTTTTAAGGTTATTTCATCCCTCAGGAAGTGGCAAAAGTACATTAATAAGTTAGGATGCACATTGCAAACCAACAAAAGAATTCTGGAAGAATGAACAACTTAACAGGTTAATGGGATAAAAGGGAATTCTTTTTTTTTTTTTAAGTTTAATATTTGAGAAAGAGAGAGAGCATGAGTGTGAGCAGGGGAAGGACAGAAAGAAAGGGAGAGAAATAATCCCAAGTAGGTTCCTCACAGTCAGTGCAGAGCCTGACCCGGGGCTAGATCTCATGAACTGTGAGATCATGACCTGAGCCGAAATCAAGAGTCAGACGCTTAACTGACTGAGCCACCCAAGTGCCCCTGGGATAAAAGGAAATTCTAAAAAATACTTTAATAATCCAAAAGTAGGCAAAAAAAAAAAAAAAAAAAAAAAAAAAAGGAGTGGAAAGGAACATAGAAAAGGTAAGTCAGAGAAAACAAATCATATCCTGGTATGTTTAAATTTAATTATATTAGTAATTCATTAAATGGTCAAATTAAGAGGCAAAGACTATCAGACTTGTTTTTAAGTATATCATACAAGAAGACCTCTTAAATAAAGGGGACAGAAATCTTAGAAACAAAGGATGGAAAAACATATACTGTACATGCAAACACTAACAAAAGAACTCCAGTATAACCACACTAATACCTGACAAAATAGACTTGAAGACAAGAAAACTTACTAGAGATAAAAAGAGACATTTTCATAGTGATAAAGGGGCCAATCTGTCAGACGATATAAGCATTCTAAATGTGTATGGACCTAATAATATAGTCTCAAAAAATAAAATACAAAAATTTAGAGAACCAAAAAAAGAGAATGACACATTCACAATCTTGGTTGGGAATTTTAACACTGTTCTCTCAGTAACAGGAAGAACAAGAATACTAAACAATTCATTAACAACAATGAGATAAAATGGACAAACTCCTAGAAACACACAAACTATCAAAAATGCTCAAGCAGAAATAGGAAATTTGAATAGATCTATAAGAAATAAAAAGATTGAATCAATGATTAAAAACCTCACAAAAGAAAAGTCCAGAACTAGATGGCTTCAGTAAACTTTACCAAACATTAGAGAAAAATTAACACCAATACTTCTCAAACTCTTTCAAAAAATTGAAGTGGGAAAACTCCCTAACTCATTCTATAAGGCCAACACTACCTTGTACCAAAACCAGAAAAAGACATCACAAGAAAACTACATAACAATATCCCTTAGGAATATAAATGCAAAACCCTCAACAAAATACTAGCAAACAGAATCCAGCAGCATTTTGAAAGGATTATATAGCATGACCAAATGGAATGTATCCCAGTAATGCAAGGTGGTTCAACACACAGAAATCTAGCAATGTAATACACCACATTAATAGAATGAAAGCAGGGGGGAACCACATGATCCTCTCAACTGATGCAGAAAAAGCATTTCACAAAATTCAACCCTTCTTTCACTTAAAAAAAAAAAAAACAACACCCAACAAACTAGGAACAGAACTTCCTCAGAATACTAAAAAGCATTTATGAAAAACTCACAGCTAACATCATACTCAATGGTACAAGACTGAAAGCTTTTCCCCTAAGATCAAGAAAAGGCAAGAATGCCCACTTTCCCCATTTCTATTCAACATTGTCCTGGAAGTTCCAGCCAGAGCAATTAGGCAAGCAAAAGAAGTAAAAGGCATCCAAATTAGAAAGGAAGAAGGAAAACTCTATCTATTCACAAATGACATGATCTTGTATACAGAAAATCCTAAAGAATATACCAAAAAATAAACACATTCTGGAAAGTTGCAGAACATAAGAGCACACAAAAATCAATCATATTTCTATGTTAGTAAAGAATGATCATAAAATGAAATTAAGAAAACAATTTCATTTACAATAATATTAAAAAGAATACTTAGTGGGGCGCCTGGGTGGCGCAGTCGGTTAAGCGTCCGACTTCAGCCAGGTCACGATCTCGCGGTCCGTGGGTTCGAGCCCCGCGTCAGGCTCTGGGCTGATGGCTCAGAGCCTGGAGCCTGTTTCCGATTCTGTGTCTCCCTCTCTCTCTGCCCCTCCCCCGTTCATGCTCTGTCTCTCTCTGTCCCAAAAATAAATAAATGTTGAAAAAAATTAAAAAAAAAAATTAAAAAAAAAAAATTAAAAAAAAATAAAAAGAATACTTAGAAATAAATGTAACCAAGGAGGTAAAAGATCTGTATACTGAAAACTACAAAAGATTGACAAAAGAAATTAAAGACCTAAATAAATAGAATGACATCTAGTGTTCAGGGATTGGAAGACTTAATATAGCTACAGTGGTAATACTCCCAAATTGATCTATAGATTCAATTCAACCCCTACCAAAATCCCAATGGCCTTTTTTGCAGAAATGTAAAACTTTTTATTCAAATTCATATGGAACTGTAAGGGCTCCCAATAGCCAAAACTTGGAAAAGAACAAAGTTGGAAGACTCACACTTCCTGATATCAAAACTTACTACAGGCTGACTCAATCCATTAAGCATCTGACTCTTGATTTCAGCTCAGGTCATGATCTCATGGTTCTTGGGTTCAAACTTCACACTGTCAGCACAGATTGGGATTGGGATTCCCTGTCTCTCTCCCTCTCTGCCCCTCCCTCACTTGTGCTCACTCCCTCTCTCTAGCTCGCTCTCTCTCAAAATAAAAAAAGTCAAAAAAGAAAACTTTTACTACAGACAAAGGTAATCAAGATAGTGGAGCAGTGACCTAAGAATAGACATATAGATCAATGGCACTAAATTAAGAGCCCATAAACACACCCATACCCCTGTGGACACCTGAATGTTTTTTATTGAGTAAATCTGACATATAACATTGCATCCATTTATGGTATACAGTGTGTTACTTTGATACACTTGCATATTGTAATATTATGGTCAATTAATATGGCCAAGACCATCTAATGAGGAAAGAATAGTCTCTTTAACAAACGGTGCTGGGACAACTGGATACCCACAGCAAAAGAATGAAACTGAACCCTTACTTCACTCCATATATAAAAATTAACTCAGAATGGATCAAAGATCTAAACATAAGACCCAACACCATAAAACTCTCAAAAGAAAACATAGAGATAAATCTTTGTAATCTTGGATTTGGTAATGGTTTCTTAGATGACACCAAAACACAAGCAAGCAAAAATAAATAAATAAATAAATAAATAAATAAATAAACAAACAAACAAACAAACAAGACTTCTTCAAACTTAAAAACTTTTGTGCACCAAAAGATATATCAAGAGAGTGAAAAGACAACCTACAGAATGGGAAAAATTTTTGCTAACCATATATATGATAAGGGTACAGTATCCAAAATATATAAACTCAACAACAAAAGCGCACACTATGCAATTAAAAATGAGCAAAGGGGGGCGCCTGGGTGGCTCAGTTGGTTAAGCAGCAGACTTCGGCTCAGGTCATGATCTCGCGGTCCGTGAGTTCGAGCCCCGCGTCAGGCTCTGTGCTGACCACTCAGCCTGGAGCCTGTTTCAGATTCTGTGTCTCCCTCTCTCTCTCTGACCCTCTCCCATTCATGCTCTGTCTCTCTCTATCTCAAAAATAAACATTAAAATTTTTTTTTAATAAATAAATAAATAAAAATGAGCAAAGGGTTTTAAGGGACGATTCTCCTAAGAAAATGTATAAATGATCAATGAGCATATGAAAAGACGTTCAACATCACAAATCATTAGGGAAATGCAAACCAAAACCACAATGAGATGATATAACTCCACAGTCATTAGGATGGCTATTATTGGAGCGCCTGGATGGCTCAGTCGGTTAAGCATCCGACTTCAGCTCAGGTCATGATCTCACACTTCATGGGTTCGAGCCCTGTGTCGGGCTCTGTGCTGACAGCTCAGAGCCTGGAACCTGCTTTGGATTCTGTGTGTGGGTGTCTCTCTCTCTGCCCCTTCTCTGCTCGTGCTCGCTCGCTCTCTCTCACTCTCTCTCTCTCTCTCAGAAATAAATAAACATTTTAAAAAAAGGATGGCTACTATCAAAACACAGAAAATAAGTGTCAGCAAGGATGTAGTAAAATTAGAAAATTTGTGCCCTGCTGGTGGGAATGTAAAATGGTTCAGTCACTATGGAAAACAGTATGGCTGTTCAGAAAGTGAACATATACCCAACAGAATTTAAAGCAGGGTCTCAAAGAAATATTTGCACATCCATATATCCATAGCAGTATTATTCACAAAAACCAAAAGGTGAAAGCAATCCAAGTGTCCATCAGCAGATGAAAGGATAAACAAAATGGAATACATACATACAATGGAATATTACTTAGCCTTAAAAATTCTGTCACATGCTATAACATGGATGAACCATTAGGACATTATACTACATGGCATAAATGAGTCACAAAAATATAAATTCTGTATGATTCCACTTGTATGAGGAATCTGGAATAGTCAAATTCGCAGAAACATAAAGGAGAAAGGTAGTTGTTAGTGGCAAGGTGGAGAGAGATGTTGAGGAGTAGTTGTTTAATATGTGTAGAATTTCAGTTTGGGAAGATGAAAAAGTTCCAGAGATTACTTGCACAACAATGTGAATAGACTTAACACTACTGACCTACATTATACAAGATGGTAACTTTAGTGTTATACATCTTTTACCCCAATTAAAAAAAATTTTTTTTACTACAATTGTTAAATTTTTTTAATCCAAAATATGGGCAAAGTACTCAAATAGGCATTTCTCCAAAGAAGATATACAAATGGTCAAAACAACATGAAAAGATGCTCAACATCATTAGTCATCAGGAAAATGTAGATCAAAACCACAATCAGACAGCACTTCATATCCCCCAGAATGGCTATCAAAAAAGAAAGAAGCATTAAAGAGGATGTGGAAAAACTAAAACCCTCATGTACTGGCAGTGGGAATTTAAAACAGTTCAGCCACTATGGAAAACATTTTCACAGTTCCTCAAAAAGTTAGGCACCAAATTAGCATATGATATACCTAGTCTACTCTTAGGAATTGAAAACAGGTGTTCAAACAAAAAAAAGACTGGGCGCAAATGTTCACAGCAGCATAAATCATAATCACTACCCAGAAGGAGGAAATGACCCAAATATACATCAACAGATAAATGGATACATAAAACATGGGACATCCGTGAAATGGAATATTATCTGGTCATAAAAAAGAATGAAATATTGACACATGCTGTAACATGGACAAACCTTGAAGACATATGCTAAGTGAAAGAAGCCAAACACAAAGGCCATATATTTTATGATTGAATTCACATTAAATATACAGAATAAGCAAATCCATAGATGCAGAAAGCAAATTAGTGGTTGCCAGGGGCTGGGGGGAGGAGAGAATGGAGAGTGGCTGCTAATGGGTACAGGAAACCCTGCAACATTACAACCCCAGTTCGGGGTGACAAGAAAGTTCTGGAAGTACAGAGTGGTGATGATAGCACACCATATGAGTATACTTAATTCCACTGAATTGTGCACTTTAAAATGATTAAGATGGTATGTTATGTGTATTTGACCACGATAAAAAAAAAAAAATCAGTAAGGATATGTAAGATTTGTACAACACAGTGAAAAGACTTGACCTTATCTACATACACAACGTTTCAACCAACAACTGCAGAATGAACTTCCTCTTCAAGCCTACATGAAATAGCTACTAAAACTGTCCATCTGAAGAACGTGCACCTACCCCTCTGCCAGCTCCTTTACTGCCTCTTTCTCTGACCAGAGAAGTTGTCTGGGACTCTAGCAGACCCCACGTTCCTGAGATCCCCACATCCAGCCGGCACTCAGTCTCCAGCACTCAGTCTCCAGAGAGCAGAGGAGTGGGGGATGGGGGGGTGGAGCACAAAGCAGGGGGAGCTGCTTCAATTGGGAGCCTTTGGAGAGAGCTCACACTAACTGCAACCGGAGGGGGAGCTGAGTACTTCACAAGTTCTGTCTCCTTAAGCCTCACAGGAACTTTATGAAGGTGAATGGGAGGTTTAGCGAGGTAACTTGCCCCAGGCCACACAGCTGTCCTGTGGGGAAATACTGGGGACTCTGACCCAGAACGCTTTCTCCTGATCCTTTTGCAATACTGCCTCAAGAGAGAAAGACGGGATCCTCAATGTCTGTTGGCTCCAGAAACCGCAATCCTGCCCCACCCCCTTGTGCTCTGGGAAGGTGCTGATGTTCCTCCTCAGCTGCCAGCATTGATGTGGGGGGTGGGCAGCTACAGCCCACCAAGCTCAGGGGTACCCTTGACCTAAGTGGCTGTTGCAGTTCTTAACCACGGAGCATCCGTGACTTGGCAAAGCAGTAAGTGGGTCCTAAGATTGCCCTCAGGCCCAACCAAGGGTGGGAATCGGGAGAGGAGGGGTGTGTTTAATGCTCCTTTTAAGGTACAGTAGCAATACCTGCTCTCCATACAGAGCAAGCAGTCTTGGGGGAACATTAGCCGGTTAATGGGTATTAGTTCTGGAGACATTCCCAGGGAAGGCACACATCTACTCTCCTGTTCCACAAGCAGGCTGCCAGCCCAGGCAGACATAAAGGAAATTATCACATGACTACTCCTTAAGCCGAGGTCACCAAGGTCGGCACCCTTCCTAGTCAGGTGCCCCAGTGTACCCATGCCCTCTCAGGTTGCCATTAGGCTATGGTCTTCACATTCTTAACTCTCCAGGGATCTACAGGATAGGCCTTGGGGCTCTCCCTCATTTAAATCTTAATATCAATAATGAGTCCTATTGTTATTCTTACATAATGATGTTATTCATAATTAAATCCTTACTAGGTACCCAACCCTGATGCTTGGTGTTGTGCATATTAATTCTCTCCATCCTCCCCAGGCCACTTGTCAGGAAATCATTATTCCCACCTCACAGATGCAGAATCTGACGCTCAATGTCTTGTCCAGCGTCACAGAGCCTCCACTTGGAGGCAAGAGTAGGATCTGAAGCTGGGTCTGTCCTAGCTCTTTCTTCCACTCTATGTGCCCTGAACTTTCCCGGTTAACTCCAGAACCAGACTTGACCTGTGGTCCCCATGTGTCAACGAAATATCCCCAACCCAACACAGGGGCTGTGACCACCCCTGGATGAGCAATGACGGGGCAGATGAGGTGATGAGGGACACAGAAGGGGGAACATGGAGATGCGAGGTCTAGGCTCACAGGGCATGCACACCACCGGCTACACTTACCACCTGAAGGAGGGCAAGAGAGACCAAAGAGGGGGGGTCCCCGGAGCAGAGGAAGGAGAGAAGAAGGAGTTATTGAGCCACAAGCAACACAGAGAGCCCAGGCCTGTGAAGGCACAGCCTCACAGCCTGGGACACCCAGCTTTTACTTCACTAATTGCCTGGGGGTGGGTCGGGGTGATGAGACCGCCTCCTGAGGGCAACCTACCATTTGACAGGTGGGGGCTGCCTGGGGCGAGGCACTTCAACAGGGCCACATCCGGACTTGCCAGACAGGGGCAGGAAGAGCACTAGCTCTTTAGCAATGCCTGGAGTCGACACAGCTGGGGGTGGCATGTCTTATTTAGCAAACCCCAATTTCCCTGTGCCTCAGCTGTACTCTCTGCTTGGGGGCAAGGCATCCTGGCAGATCTCAGGTGAATAAACTAAGGTAGAGCCAAGCCTAGAAGCCAAGTTGTCCAACTCCCAGGTCTGCTTAAAGAACCATGGCCAGCAAGCAGGGATCAGGAAGGGGGATGGGAGAAAGAGGGAGCCCCAGGACAGCGCAGGGGTGGGTCAGTGCGAGCACATGCCCCTTTCCTGCCTCCGCAACTCACATGTCCGTGCAGGTCCGTGTTGAGCAGCATCAGAGCACAGGTGAGCGTGTGGATCCCATCTAAATCAGAGATGGTGGCACCCTCAGTGTGAGGACCCATTTCTTCAAACCCAGCCACCCACCTGTCTCCTGACAGAGCCAACCTGAAGACCTTGGAGAAAGGAAGAGGCCAGCCACCAGCCAAATGCACCTCAGGGCCCAGAAGCTATGTGACGCTTCCTGCTCTACCCCCCACTGCAACACCAGAGTCACTTGCCTGCCCCAGGTCAGGGCCAACCCCTCCCTCACAAGGGACCTGAGCTCCCTGGGCCTGCTATAGGCCAGACTCCTGCCTCCTGTGACCAAACTTATCCTGACACTCAGACCCAGGAGTGGCTATGGGTCGTGGACTATGTCCCTGCCTTGGCCTGTGTCTCCTCCAATAACTGGCCTAGTCCCCCAGTTCCTGGGACTCGAGTCCATCCACAGGAAAGTGCTGCTGCTAAGAGGGAGAAGAGGGCCCCAACCCAGACCTCCACACCAGGACTCCTACCACACCAAGAATCAGCACTGCCAGGGGGAGCAGGGAGAATGAAAAACCAAAAGACTGAATCTAGGATCGAGGACTTCCAGGCACAGAGAATGACAATGGGCAAGACATTTGGAAGGTCTCTCGTCCAGCAAGCAGACCCCAATCTATGTGCCATCATTCAATGTTCACTGAACAGGACAGAGGTGGCACATGGACCAAGGGTAGGAGGAAGCCAGGGCCCAGCAGGGGCGGCAGGTGGGACAGATGGCCGTACCTTCCGAGGTGCTGTCATCCGGGTTGCACTGGCAGTACCGGCGGGAGAAGTGTGTAAGGACCCGCTCACGCTCCTGCGTCTCCCCCATCAGTGGGAAAGCCTTCAGGAAGGTTCTGGAAGGCAATTCAAGGATGCTGAAGGCCTCCTAGAGTCCCTGAACCAGTCTAGGGTAGGAATCCCCCCACACACATACCACATAAACCTGCCAGAGTGGGCCAGGGCTCTAGGGCCCCAGCATCTGGGCCAAGGGGGACATCTTGGCCCGCAGGACAGCCTCTGGAGTGTGGAGGCTAAGGGCATTCAGAATTTCAGTCCTCAGTGTCCTCCAGGAAGGAAGCAGGGGACAGATTATGAAGAACAAAGGCAGATGAGCACCTCAGGGCTACCATCAGCTCTGCTTCAGGATAAATACCCACCCCTCTCTCCATCCTCTCTGGCGGGGCCTGGATTGGGCACAGCTGCCCCTCAGACTGTTCCTCCTCAGTCATTCCTGCTCCTCACGGGATGTGCCACCAGCTGAGCCCCAGGCCCCACCCTGGCCTCCCTCACTCTTCCCCCACCCCTAATCTGAGCTGTCGCCAAGTCCCAACAGCTTGTTCTTCACCCCTGATCTCAAATCCTCCTCCTCCTCTGCCCTCATCATATGCCCAGGACACCTGCAGCAGCCTCCAGACAGGTACACCCCTGCACCTCCTTGATACATCTTCCCTGCAGATACCGAATGGCCTTTCTAAACAAACATGTAGTCGAGACTCGTCCCTGCTTAAAACCTGTCATTGGCTCCCCAAAGCAGTCAGGATAACGGCCAAACTTCTCATGTTCTGGCCTTCATGATCATGCCACCTGTCTCTCCTATCCCTCCAAGGTCCCCTCCCCCCAACCTCCCACACCATATTCACACCCTAGACAGCACAGACACGTTCACTGCCCCATGCCTCTGAGCGGGCTGAAGTTATCTGGAAGGACTTTTGCTCCTCTACTGGGCAGCTCTGAACCCCTCTCCTTGCCTACTTCAAAAGTCACTGGCTCTCAGGGGCCCATGAGAGTTGATAGCAAAACCAGAGGGGCTGGGAGATGGGGCTGAGGCACAACTCTTCTTGGGAAGGAAAACTGCAAGCTGAGCAAACTTGAGCCTCTATCTGTCCAGGGTTCACGAGACTAGTTCGTTCCTAACTTTGCCATGGTTCTTTTGGTTCCTTGAAAGCCTATTTTGCTTTATGCTCTCTCATGCTGCTCCTAAGGCACCCTGAGACCCGTGAGTCCATCTTGGCCAGCCCTTAGCCTCTAAGCCTCCCAAGGCATCTCAAACTGCAGACCACAGTCTACTTCAATCCCAATCAGTCAACAACTGTCAGACAAAAACATTCTGGGGACGCCTGAGTGGCTCAGTCAGTTGAGAGGCTGATTCTAGATTTTGACTCAGGTTATGACTTCAAGGTTTGTAAGATCGAGCCCCAGCATCAGGCTCTGTGCTAACAGTGTGGAGTCTGCTTGGGATTCTCTATCTTTCCTCTCTCTCTGCCCCTCCCCCCCCAAATTAAATAAATAAACATTAAAAAAAAAAAAACCAACCCACTCTGTCTGCCCTCTAGTACTCTCCTTCCCTGCTCTGGTCTCTCCTATTCCCTGTTCTCTTTCCCCACCCGGCACCCAGCTCTGCCCGCCCCCTCTAACTACACTCCACTAGGACTTTTTAGAATCCATCTCCCATTGGATTTGTCCTACCTACAAGCCATCTATCCAGCTCCTACTCATCAGTCCAAATACCCCTTCCCCAGGGGTCCTCACCAAGCCACAACCCAACATGGCCACCACCAAACCCTCAGGAGGCCCCCAGGGTCAGCCTTACCACTGCCCAACCTCCCCCGCTGAAGCCTGGCAACACAAATCCCTCTAGTCAATCCTCCGGATGACCCCTCACACCAACCTTTCCTCTAGTCCCACTGCCCATCTCACGCCTGTCCTTTCCCACCAGACCCTCTTCAGAAACCTGCACGCCTCCAGATCAAAGGCCACCAGCACTACCTCCCAAAACAATGTTTTATACCCAGCAAGTTCTGTGGCTCCCCAGTGCCTGTGCAGTCGAGCCTAAATCTACTGGGCTGGTATACAAGGTTCTCCAGCCAAGCACCCACGCCTCTGATCATGAGCTGACCCTAGTGAACATCTTCTCCAACCAACCTTCCTCATCCCAATGCATACTTCACACTCAGCTCAGGATACAGCGCCCTGCAGCAGACTGTCACTTCCACTGAGAACCTGAGATAAGCAAGACAGAATGAATCTCTCTAAAGCTATCAGGAAGCCACTGATGCCACAAAATCCAGAAGGCCAGAAGGGCTGAGGTGAGGGGCTGGTCTACAGCTGCTTTTTCCTTGGGGGCATTGTTGATTATTGGCAAAGGCAAGACGCAGAACACTTGGTGGCTTCAGGGAGCTTAAGACACAAACCTGGAGACCTGAGGGGCTGTGAACACATGGCCAGTGTTCCCTTAGAGACATTGGCCAAATTCTGAAGATGTGAGGGGCAAGATGCTAAGAAGCTAAGCAGAAAGCCTCTGAGAAGTAGAGGGATTGGGGTTTTTATGACACTCTTGCCACACTGAGGAAATGCAATTAGGATTCAGGACCCACCAAAGGAAGAGACCCCAGTGAACACATTAGGCTTCCAGTGGAAAAGGGGGAACGCTGAGTTTACCAAACTTTTGTGCAGCCTCTCTTCAGCTCATCCCTGGTTGGATTAAGACTGCACCCCCTGACCCCCTCTAATTGCCCAGGAAAGGAAAAGGTAAACCTTTGTGGGAGGAGTATATAATAACCTAGAGCCACTATAATTCCATACAAAATGCACAGCATCTAATAAAAAAAATCACTGAACATGCAGAGAAACAGGATATATGGATGGAAAACCAAGAGAAGAAAAAGAGACAATAGAAACAGATACAGCTGATTCCAACAGTACAGATATTGTGATGAGCAGACAAGGACTTCGAAATAACTATGATTAATACGTTCAAAAAGAGGGGTGCCTAGGTGGCTCAGTTGGTTAAGTGTCCAACTCTTGATTTCCACTCAAGTCATGATCTCACATTTTGCGGGATCAAGCCCCACATTAGGCTCTGCACTGGCAGTGCAAGGCCTGCTTGGGATTCTCTTTCCCTCTCTCTGTGCCCTTCCCCCACCGTGTGAGCATTCTTCTCTCTCTCTCTCAAAATAATAAACATTAAGATATATATATCTTATATATATATATATATATATATGATATATAGGGGTCCTGGGTGGCTCAGTCAGTTTAGAGTCCAACTTCAGCTCAGGTCATGATCTTGTGGTCTATGAGTTCAAGCCCCATGTTGAACTCTGTGCTGACAGCTCAGAAGCTGGAACCGGCTTCAGATTCTGTGTCTCCCTCTCTCTTTGCCCCTCCCCTGCTCACACTCTGTCTCTCTCTCTCTCTCTCTCAAAAATAAACATAAGTTTAAAAAATATTTTAAATAAATAAATATATATGTGTATGTGTATATACACATGTGTATACACATACACATATACATATGCATATATACATATATGTTCAGGGGCACCTGAGTGGCTCAGTTGGTGAAGCATCCGACTCTTGATTTCTGCTCAGGTCATGATCTAGCAGTCGTGAGTTTGAGCCCAGCACTGGGCTTTCTGCTGTCAGCATAGAGCCCACTTTGCATCCTCTGTCCCTCTCTCTGCCCCTCCCCCTGCTTGCATGCTCTCTTTCTCTCTCAAAAACAAACATTTTAAAAATATTTTGTATATATATAACATATATTTTATATATAAAAAATATATTTATTATACATAATATATATATTTATGTTCAAAAAGAGAGGGAACGGTGGAGAAAATGAGTGAAAAGATGAGAATAAATTCCCCCAGAGAATTAGAATCTATTTTTTAAAAATTGGGGGGCACCTGGCTGGCTCAGTCAGATATACATGCAACTCCTGATCTCGGCATTGTGAGTTTGAGCCCCATGTTGGGTATGAGATTAAGTAAAAATATTTTTTAAAAATTAAAAAATTAAAAAATAACAAAATGAAAATCCAGAACTGAAAAATATAATAGTTAAAAGTAAAAACTCAGTAAATGGATTTAACAGAATATTAGACACAGAAAAAAAGGTAAGTGAACTAAAAGCAGGTCAACAGAAAATATCCCAAGCCAAGTAGAGAAAAAAGAATGGAAAATACATTTTTTTAAGTGTAAGAGACATGTGGGACATGGTGAGATCTAACATTTGGGACCACCCCCGACTTAGCTCAGAGACTGTTGTCCCCCACCCCTAGGGCTGTGGCCTGGTGACTCCTCGCGGGCCCTGCCACCAAGGACTGCTAGACCCTGGGCGGAACTCCATCCACTCCTCCCCACACAGAGGCCTGTACCTGACCCTCCTGAAAGATACTCTGTCCAAACACCAATAGGACCTGAGATCAACTCCCATTTTTGTCATCTCCCCCCTCAGTGACTGAAGGGAATCACTTTACCTATCAGCTGGTTCTTCATTTGTAAATGGCAAAGATAACCCTACCCTCCAGGGGTGTGGTGAGGATGAATGAAGTCAGCAGGGAGTATAAAGGTCTACTGCCTCTGGCAAACAGGAAGTACTCAATACAGGCAAGCCCTTGCCTCTCTTAAAAGTCCAGACCACATTCCCACCTTCATATCTTCATATCCTCAGCCCACCACATAGCAGGCACTCACTGAGTTGTTGGACTGCTGATGTGCTCATGGCCCCTTCTCCACAGCCTTCCCAGAGGGGTCAAGAGACTTGCCCAAGGATGCACAGCAAGTTTAGGATACAGCTGGCATGAGAATCCACACAGTGGCCTGTACCACCTGTGGACACCGCCCCATCCCAACCCCACTGACCTGAGCGCTCGGTCCAGAGTCAGGCCTGAGAAGTCGAAGAAACTGAGATACTCCCCAGCCACCAGCCTGCTGAACTCGTTACTGTCAGGAGAGCATGAGGTATCCATTAGAAATAGGGCATAGCAAACAATAGGAGGTACATGGGGAGTGGGCCCTGGGGTACCGTGACCCACCCACCTGACCTGCCCTTCCCTAGGTTGCCGCCCGCTGCTGGCAAGTTGGACTCTGACAGATTATCCTTGGGAGGGGCATTAGGAAGGTTTTAGAAAGGAGGTGCTGTCTCAGAAAGTAAGCCAGTCAGGGGAAGGGAGTAGGGAGAGGGATGATACAAAGTGTCCCCGGTAGAGGAAACTGCACAACATGTCTAAGAAGCTCTCAGCAGGGCCATGTGGCTGGAGCCAGACAGCAGGAACGTAGCAGCAAAAGATGAGGGAGGGAGCAGGGCCTGAGGGGCAAGGGAAGGATGGGTTAGTGATCTGGAAGGGTATAAAGCAGGGAGGAGATGCGTGAGTGGTCAGATCTGAATGTGGAACACCACCTGCTGAGTGGAGACCCCCCCCCCCCCCCCGGGGGCTGCAGTGGCTCTCCCAGAGGGGTTGGGAAGGAGATTTCAGAGGAAGAATCCACGGGAGATGGAATTGTGTGGGGCATGACACTGGAGGTGGCCCTGGGGGGGAGGTGTCCACAGCTGTCCAACAGGTGGAGCTGGATGTGCCCCTGTGAGAGCTGTGAGCTGGTTAATGACTTGGAAGAAAGGATGAGCCCATGCAAGAGGAAGGTGCAGACTCAGGACGGAGATCAGAGGAAGTCCCTCTTAAGGATGCAGGCCGACTGAGAAGAGAGAGGGAGCCAGTAAAGGAGACTGAGAAAACAGCAGCCAGAGAAGAAGGGATACAGTATCCTGGAGGCCACGAGTGTTTCAAGGAGACCGAAGTCATGAACTCTTGACAGGAAAGAGAACGAATTTCCACCTGAACCTACTCAAGCCCCAAGCTCTCCCTCCCATTTACAGGAGACTAGGGACTGAGGCAATAGGGAAAGCGTGAGGTAACTCCACGGGGACACCAAATCCAAATCGTGGAAAATTCTTCTGGACAAATGATTGTTTCTTCAACAGATACACAGCCTTAAGAAAAAGGAGGCAGCCTGGCAAACTATTGTTTAAGAGACTTAAGAGAAGGAAAAAAAAGAGAGAGAGGGAGACTCAAGAGACATATTGGCCAATTGTAATGTTGTGTGGACCTTGTTTGCATCCAGAGAAGCATTTCTGAGACAGAAAATTAAACTGACACTAAATGTTAGAGATTCTATGGAATTTTGGGTAAGTTTTGTTAAAAATTATAATGGAATTAGGATTATACTTAAAAATCCTTATCAGTTAGGGTTGCATGGGTGGCTCAGTCAGTTAACTGTCTGATCCTTTTTTTTTTTTTTTTTCATATTTATTTATTTTTGAGAGAGACAGAGACAGAGAGAGAGAGAGGAAGACACAGTATCTGAAACAGACTCCAGGCTCTGAGCTGTCAGCACAGAACCCAATGCAGGGCTCAAACTCACAAACCGTGAGATCATGACCTGAGCCAAAGTCAGACACTTAACCAAGTGAGCCACCCAGGCGCCCCTGTCTGATTCTTGATTTCGGCTCTGGTCATGATCTCATGGAATCATGAGGATGGGATCATGGGATCTCTGCCCCTCCCACACTTGTACTTTCTCTCAAAATAAATAAATATTTTTAAAAATAAATAAAATAAAAATCCTTATCATTTACAGACATATACTAAAGTTTTTATGGATCAAATGACAGAGTGCCTAAAATATGCCTTAAAATAGTCTAACAAATGGCAAGGAAGGGGGGTGGTGGGGGTGGGGGTGGTAGGTGGGTATTATTAACTTTGAAGCTGTGTAATGGGTATGTGGAAGATTGGAGGGAAGGTTAATGTTTGTTTCTTTGCTTGTTTGTTTGTTTGTTTGTTTGTTTTGAGAGAGAGAGCATGAGAGGGGCAGAGAGAGAGAGGGAGAAAGAGAATCCCAAGCAGGCTCTGCACTGTCAGCACAGAGCCCAGAGGCCAATACGGAACCCATTGTGGGGCTGGATCATGACCTGAGCCAAAATCAAGAGTTGAAAGCTTAACCAACTTAGCCACCCACGTGCCCCTAAAAGGAGGTTTAATATATTATTTTCTCTGGTTTTGTATATGGTTGAAGTTCGCATAATAAAAAATTTAAGGAAAAAGGAGTGGGGTGTGTGTCTGTGATGTTGAGCCAGGTAAGTTGAGGCCTGGTAGCAGCCACTAGATTCAAAGACAAAGGCCACTAATGGCCTTGGCCTAGATGGGCTGCTGCAGGCATTGGGTGGGGAAGAAGCCTGCCCCAGGAGCTGAATATGGAGAGGAAGAGGGGGCTGAGGCCACGCAGGGCAGTAAACCCCAGAATTATGGCTGCAAAGAGGCTGGGAGAAGAAGTGTAACTGAGGAAGAATTTCTGTTTTACAGATGGGAGAGACAAGCGTAGTTAAGCAGTTAAATGCTGAAGGAAATTCTTGGAGCAGAGTGGTCAGAAGGACAGGAGGATGCAGATCAACCACAACCAAGGCTCCTGGAGGAGCCTCCTGAAGGCTATTAGGTTGGGGGTGGGGACTACAGCCCAGGGGGACAGGCAGGGCTTCGAAGTCCTGCTGTGATGTCTGGGCCAGAGCTAGGAGGCAAGCCCAGTAACGTGGAGGCTGAGAAGGGTAGAGGAGGAAGGAGGGGGAGAGAAGCAAGGGAAGGATCCCAAGTGGAGCTGTCCTCAACACCCCCCTGTGACCTAAGCTCTGACTTGGGGTCTAGGGTCTGGACTGTCCCCTCTGCCTTGGGGGCTATGACTGCCTCCGCTCATCTCAGTGCCTTAATGTGGTTGTGGGAGGCCTTCTGGAGAAAGGGCAAAGGCAGGTGGCCATGCTGATGGTCAGACATGCTCAGGATGCCCCACGTGATTCCCTCACCCTCACAGTCCCCGCCTACTCACTCCCACCCTCTGCACTGCGCACCTCAGGACTCTCATCTGGCTAGTCCCCTTTCCACAGTCTTAAGGCCAGGGTTTGTGCTTTGGTAGCTTCAGCCCCCTTAGCCAGTCCCAAAAGACTGAGAGTAGGGTTTAATGAGGGCCAAGAACCCCTTCCCAGCTCGTGGGTCCCAGGCAGATGCAGGTTCTCCTCTCCCTTGCCCTGCTCCACTGCTGTGTCCTCACTACCATCATCATGGTCCCAAAACCACATGCCACATCACACTCCCCAGCCCCGAGGGACCGCCCTGCCACTATATTCCCCCGCCCCCCAGAGCATGGGCCTTCACCCAGGCAGCCCAGAAAGGAAACAGATTTAGGGCAAGGCCAGGAATGAGGACAGTGGCAGGAGGAGGAGCTCCTGGGGACTACTGGGAGCCCCCCAACACCAGGCACCCCTCACTGAAGTCACCCACACCCCTTTCAGGCTGAGAGGACACTGGATTTGCCTGGGGAGGCGGGGTACAGGAGACAGACTCACTTCTTGCCTAGCTGCCGGGCGACGTCACAGCGCTGGAAGCCCTCAAGGTGGTAGAGGCGGCGGGCCAGCCGGCGAGCAGCTTCACTGACCCCCTGGCACCCATTGGCCAGTGGGTCTGTGCTGCCAGGCTCCAGCCCCTCCGAGCTGCTCAGCTCTGAGTCCGAGTCTGAAAAGCCATCCTTTAAGCTGGGGTCACTGCACAGGGAAGGTGAGGACAGGAGAAAAGGGGTCAGAGGCCCAGGGTCAGAAGCCCCAGGTGGAGGCTAGAAGGTCTCCCCAGGCCTTGGAAAACCCACGCAGGAGCCAGAGCAGGGAAAGAAGCTCCAGTGCATCAGGAAGAATCAAGTCATTTAGAAGAGCCCCTCATAGAAGCTACACGACCCACAGCATACTTCCCTGGCCCCACCAAGGCCAGAGAGGCCTAGAAGAGCAGCATGGAACCTCAGGACCAGGATGGGAAGTCTGGGTGCAGAAGAAGGACACGATGACCTCAGAGAGACCTTGTTCTCTCTGGGTGCACTGGGTTGCCCTAACTTGCTTTGCCTGCTCTGGGTCTCGGTTTCCCCATCTGCTCAATGGTTCTCCCAGTTCCCAGCCTAGGTCCTGCCTCACCTGGCTGAGTTCAGCAACTTGTCTGTGTCCTCTTCCTCTTCCTCCTCCTCCTCCTCCTCCTCCCCACCTGGACCCGGGGGTCCATCTTCATGGAAGCCATTGGGCACAGCGGTTAGAGACAGGCGGCTCAGGACGTTCTCTGATCGGCTGCAGGAGATGGAGCGCCGCAGGGGGCTGCCCAGATCCCCATCACCACCAGCTGCTCCCATGTCTCCCTCAGGCCCCATGTCCCCATTGCCTAAGCCAGCCCCTGGCTCAGGGCTATCACGGGCCCGCTGCTGGATGAGGGGTGTCAGGGGGGCCTCGAAGCTGACACAGCTGTCACTCTCATCCGTGAGGCTCAGCACGTCCAGGGAGTCGAGGCTGCTGTACTGAGTGCCCCGCAGCAGCTCAGACTCCACAATCTTCTCGAATGTGGCACTGAAGCCATCCCGCACATCTGGCTCTCCAGGGCCACCCGACCTGTGGGATGCAATGACCAGTCACCATCCTCCTGTGGAGTCCCCCGTTACAGGCGCTAGGACTGCACCAATCTGTCTGGGAACTCCCCGGGGACAGGAGCAAGCATGGATTGTTTCCTGTTTATTCTTTCAGCCGATACTTACTGAGCACTAGGTGTCATGTCCTGGACTGGGTACGAGGGTTTGGCAGTGAAAAGGACAGGCGTGGTCCCACCCAGTGCCTGCCTGGACCTGGCTTAGAGTAGACATCACTTGTCTGAATGAATGAATGAATGAATGAATGAATGAATGAATGAATGAATGGGAGGCCTCTTCCTCTACGGTGGCACAGGGCCTGCTGCCTCCAGGCTTTCCAGAACGCATGGGCATCCCCCTACCAAACTAGAGTAACTCTGGGTCAAAATTTTGCTTGAAAGTTCTCAGCTTGGCCAACCACATTATAGCTCTCAGGCCTTGCCTTAATGTCACCTCCTCAGGGAGACTGAGGAAGGCAGGTCCACACCACCCACCACTCTGGCCCCTCTCTTAATTCTCAATCCTCAGGTTATCTCCTCACTTCCTCCCAGCCCCCATCAGCATGTCTGTCGTATTGTTTGTTCCCCTGTTTACCATCTGTTCCCCAGTCCCACCCCCCACAAGGCCAAGGAACACCCAGCACATAGTATGTGCTTATTAACCCTACTGAATGGTGCACTGGGTGAACAAACAAATGTTAGTCAGCCCTGTGGCTTAAGACGCTGCCTAAGCCATTGCAGGGCCCTGTCCCATCCCTGGAAGAGGTCTTTGCACTGGCTGTTTCTCTGCCCACAGTGCTCTTCCCTCAAGCTGAAGCCCTCCTTCCTTGTCCCCTTCTCAATGAGATACGCCCTGAGCACCCCATTTATAACTGAGACCTGCCCCCAAACACCTTACCCCTTTTTCCTACTTCATGGTTTTCCAAAACACTTACCCCCTTCCTACATACTATATAATTATTATTTTTATGATTCATTATCTATCTACCCACTAGATCATACGCTCCACGATAGCAGGAATTTTTGTAGGTTCTGATATTCACTGATGTATCCCCAGCACCTAGAATAGAGTATCACACAGAGCTAAACCAAGGTATCCTGGGAAGATTCTTATCCACTGGGAAGAAGCACAGGTAAGTAGAAAGGATAGGTAAGGAAGAGGAAAGACCGACAAAGAGGGAGACCAAGACAGATGAGACAAAAGAGAGACAAGATAAAAGAGACAGAGAAATAAGAGAGACAAATGTCTGAGAAAAGAGATACAAAGCATGACAAACAGAGTAAGAGAGACAGTAAGAGAGACAAAAATAGAGACAGAAGCACAGAGACAGGAAGAGGAAAAGACACAAAGAAAGAAGCAGGCTGAGGAGGCCCATTTCAGATAAATTGAAACCCACCATTTGCAAGAAAGTGCATCCCTCACTGCCCCTGAGGATTAGCTGCACCCTGCTTCTCCCCCACCACCTGCTGCCTGGGAGACACCGAGCCGTAGGTGGACTGGGAGATACCCCCACCCCTCAAACGTCTCCTTAAACCCCAGATCTAAGATGTGGTCCTAGTGTGTTCCCTGGGGAAGCATACCAACCTGAGAGAAAAAGCTGGAGTCACAGCCAGCTTTCTCCTGCCCCAGTTCCAGCAGGCTCTGAGACCACAGTCTCATTAAGCCTTCTCTTGCTGGAGAAGGAACTGGGGAGGACGGCAGAAATCTAAAATATGGCAGGAAGTGTGACAGTGCACTGGTGTGGTTGCCTCTACTGAATTCCAGGAGGAAGAGACAAATGAAAAGGGTCACTGCCCTGGTCACCAGAGCAGACACTCAAAGTCTTCCCAGCAGAGACACTTTGGCTAGGCCTGTGCTAGGTCCCAGAGATACCTGAATAATACAGATCCTTGCCCTTGGTGGTGGGAGTGGGGGGCTCTCATCTCATTGTCAGAGCCATGAATAGTCTCCCCCATCCCACTATCTCCCACCTTCTCATGCATCTGAGCAGACCTGAGAGGTGGTTCTGACAGAGGCCTGAAGACTATTAGCCCAATCTCCAAACTTCCATCTACCCCCAATTTCAGCCATCCCAAATAAATATGCCACCTAAACGCAAGCCGTAGGCTCCAAGAAGCCCCAGACCCCTGCCTGCACCCCACGGCCAGGCAGGTGGCTGCCCTAGGACCTGTCTGGATGGAAACACTCATAGCCACAGCATACTTGGTACACACAGGCACCCAACCCCATAAACTCACATTCCTATCCACAGAGCTAGCCACACTCAGCCCTGACACATGCAGACCCAAGTGCCCACAAATGCACAGGCCAGGCACACTCAAACCCCCACACACAAACACACGACCACAAAGACCCATGCACATCAGCATGTTCACACATTCCTATGCACACAATAATGCACAGGCCAGACCACGAGGCATGCCACCCATGCACACTGGCTCATCCAGGCCAGGGCCTGCAGCTGTGCACACTAAGACTTCTATATACTTTCTTTTCTCAGGACATTCCCCTGTCCCTTTCCCACCCTCCTTGTCCAACTAGTACCTCCAAGACATGTAGGTC
Source organism: Leopardus geoffroyi (assembly GCF_018350155.1). NCBI lineage: Eukaryota > Metazoa > Chordata > Mammalia > Carnivora > Felidae > Leopardus > Leopardus geoffroyi. The sequence continues at coordinate 115,750,683 of NC_059326.1, read as the reverse complement.
TCTCTGCTTCCTGCTGAAGATAATAGAAATGGAGTGTAACTCCAGTTAGTAGAACTGAAGTGAGATTCTTGGTAGAACCTCCGGATGGCACTCAAGCAGGGGGTGGGGGGGTAGCTGTCAGGGATTAACCCATGAAGCCTACTCCTCTGAGGTCAGTTGCAGAATTGGGAGATCTTCACCTCCAGGAAGCAGAAGGCTGGACCAGATGACCTTCTGCATCAAAGCATTTTGGAACTCTACTGCAAAGCCTGGGAAGGAGGGAGTGTGGCCCTCCGACCCCACATAGAAAGAGCCCATGATGGTTTGGGGGGCTGTGGGTAGAGAGCACAACAGGCCTGCTAGCCTTTGAAATCTAATGGCTCCAGCCTTCCAAAACACCCAGAAGCCGGGCAAAACAGGGAGATGTAATTCCCATTTTATGGAGGAGAAAAACAAAAACCAGAGAGGCTAAGTGGCTAGGCCCAAGCCATATGGTGTTGGAGTGGGCAAATGCAGCAAGTCCCCAACCCAAGACACCAACTTACCCCAGCTGAGGGTCCTCAGTGTCCAGACATAGATTCCTGGAAGCATCATCCCCCTCTGCCAGCCCACCAGCCCTCCAGGGCCTGGACTGTGTAGAATCTTCCAGAATGTTTGAGTCTGGCCCCAGGACTAGGCCATTGGTGAGGGAAAGGCCAAGGCTGAGGCCACGGAGGGCCATGTTCGGGCCCTGTGCAGGCTCCTCGGTGTCCACCAGAGTGCCCCTTATCTCATGCCCTGGGCTATTGTAGCTACTGTTCAGGTCCTGACTCTGTGCCATTCCATTCTCGGCCCCTGGTTCTTCCTCAGACTCCAAGCTGGGGTCCCAGGCAGCACCACCTTCCCCAGGTAGTACAGATGGAAGCTTATCCTCATCCATGGCAGCCGCTACTTCCACCCTGTGCTGACTGCTCCTGGGACTCCACTAGACCTGGAGGCAGATGGAGAAATGAAAAGGTAAGTCAGACAGGACAGGTGCTGGGGGGTCTAAAGACAAGCAAAACCAGTGCCAAGTAGCCTGCCCGGGGACAAGAGGATGGCTGAGAAGATCTCAGGACCTCCTGGCTGGAGTATGGGTTCAGACTGTAGCCTCCTCGGGCCAGCCCCGCTCACCTCTCCCCTGACCCCCGGCCATCTTGTGTGCCACAGTCCTGCCTTCCCTGTTACTTCTTTGATGTCTCTGTTGTGCCCACAAGAACCCACCAAAGCTCTCTGAGAAAGATCCAGGTTGGGAGGAATGAGGGAAGGGTCCAAGATCCCTGGAAACCCTCTTCCTTTCCAGCTGGTGTGTGATGTCGACGAAAACTCCAGGCTGACACCAGTCAGCCCCCTTGCCTCTTTCCATGTTCTCACCCCGACTCCAGGAGCCAGATAAAAGCAAATTTGTGGTGAATGGAGGGAACTGAGATGGAGCTGCCTTAAGAGGGACAGTTAAGACAGGAGGCAAGGAAGTCAACAGAAGTGCAGCTTTATCAGAACCAGACATCAACCCAGAGAAACCAACCTGAGGCCCAGCGTGAGGCGCTGTCCAGGGTGCTGGGCTGGTGAGGCGCCACCCAGGACCCTGGCCTAGAGCAAGCCTGCCTTTGTTGCTCAGTGCCCAAAGCCCTGGCTGTGAGAGGAGAAAAGAGGTGGGTGCCTGGGGTTCCCCTCCACATCCAGCCCCCCAGAGCTCACCCAGTCTTGAGAAGGGACTTAAGAGGAGGCTGCTATGGGGCATTCTGGGGAGAGTACCTGAAGGGGACCTTGGCCTTGCTCCGCCTAACTCACTGTGTGATCTGTATGGGTCCAGGTCGGGGCCTCCTCACTGCACCAGCCAGGCCAGCCCCACTCCTATCTGCCATGCTTTGGGTTTGTAACTCCTCTTAAAACGAGGAGACCCATTTCACTTGCCATATCCATCCCTGCCCCCTTTTAAAAAAAAAAAATTTTTTTTTTAATGTTTATTTTTGAGAGAAAGAGACAGAGTGTGAGTAGGAGAGGGGCAGAGAAAGAGGGAGATGCAGAATCCAAAGCAGGCTCCAGGCTCCAAGCTGTCGCCACAGAGCCCAATGCAGGGCTCTAACCCACGAACCACAAGATCATGACCTAGGCTGAAGTTGGACGCTTAACCAACTAAGCCACCCAGACACTCCTTTCCCTGCCCCCTTTTTAAACTGATCAAAACCAGCCCAATTTCCCAGAGGCTTCCTGCTCAATCTTATCCCAGAAGAAAGGGCAGATACAATGGGCTGTGTTCTGGCTCCCCCTCAACTGTCTCTCTGCCCCTGGCCCCACCCAGTCTAGGCTATTTCTGCATCACCCCACACCACCCCACCCATGATCTTTGTCATCGGAGATACACACGAGCCCCTCCAAATAACTTCCTTCCTTCTTTCTTTTTCTCTTTCTGTCTTTAATTTTTTTAATGTTTATTTATTTGTGTAAGAGAGAGAGAGAGCAAGAGTGAGCGAGTGGGAGAGGGGCAGGAAGAGAGGGAGACACAGAATCTGAAACAGGCTCCAGGCTCTGAGATGTCAGCACAGAGCTCAACGAAGGGCTCAAACCCACGAACTTTGAAATCATGACCTGAGTCGAAGTTGGATGTTCAACTGACTGAGCTACACAGACACCCCTTCCTTCCTTCCTTCCTTCCTTCCTTCCTTCCTTCCTTCCTTCTTTTTTTTTTTTTTTAATTTTTTTTTTCAACGTTTATTTATTTTTGGGACAGAGAGAGACAGAGCATGAACGGGGGAGGGGCAGAGAGAGAGGGAGACACAGAATCGGAAACAGGCTCCAGGCTCCGAGCCATCAGCCCAGAGCCTGACGCGGGGTTCGAACTCATGGACCGCAAGATCGTGACCTGGCTGAAGTCGGACGCTTAACCGACTGCGCCACCCAGGCGCCCCCTTCCTTCCTTTCTAAGTACACTTCATGCCCAGCACTGAGCCCAGTGATGGGCTTGAACTCATGACCCTGAGATCAAGACCTCAGCTGAGATTAAGAGTCTGATGCTTAACTGATGGAGTCACCCAAGCACACTTTCCTTCCTTCTTCAGGCTTCAACTTCCCCACAACAACCCCAGGCTCCTCTGAAAAGGGGTCCTGAGGGTTCAGGGGAGGCTGAAGGAGAGGGACTGGTCAGCCTGAGAGGCTGCACCAGAACAGCTTGTAAGTATAGCAAAAAGGATTTAAGTGAGACCCAGATTGCCTATACTTGCCTGGTCCTAAGTGTCACTGGAGGGACTTGTTAAAATACAGATTATGAGCCCTCCCCCAAACCTCCTAAACCAGAATCTACAGGGACCAGATATAGGAATCTGTTATTGAGTGGGGTAGACAGCGGTCTGGGGCCTCAGCCCACCCACCCTGAGCATTCCTTCCTAGAATCTAGAGTTTTGAAGACCTCATGAGCTTAAGATTTTATTTTAAAAAACAAATCTGAAGATCTAGGCTCTAGAATATCTGGGCCCCGATCCTAGGACGCTGGGGACCCCAAGGGGCTCGGCACTAAGTGAGGGTTTCTTTCTGGTCTGCCCTAAATCCCTGCTGCTGCAGTTGCTATTTCAATCTGTTCCCTCTGGTTGTGTACTCAGAGGGGGGAGAACAGGAGGTCATCTCCTCAACTGAGACTTCTTGGGGGTGGGGGGAGCATTTCTAAAGGAAAGAGGAGGGAGAGTGGAGACTTTTGGCTTGCTGCCTGAGTTCTAGTCCTCTGGCCTGCTTTCTAGCCCAGGGGCCTGGATGTGCATTGGATCTGGGGCACAGAGCTTCAACCCAATTCCACCAGGGTGCCTCGCTCCCACACCCATACGTGGAGGCTGAGCCCAGCAGGACAGAGTGCCTCCCCTGTGGTCAGGGCTCTGTCTGAGCTCCCAGGAGGCCTGAGACTTGAAAGCATAAGCAGCTTCACCTGATGCTCATTTTACACCAGCCTCAAAGCCAAGGTTAAGAACAAATCAAGGACTCCTTGGGAGGCCCCTACCTCATCCCCCAACTTCCAGCAGCTGCCTCAGGCTGGCTCCAGCCCTACCTGCCCTGCCATGTCCTCCTGCAGCTGGGAGCCGGGTGGAGGTTCTGCCAACACTGGGCACTGGGCCGTGTCCTTGGTTTCTGGGGGTGGGCAGACAAGGGACAGCATTGAGCTCCACTCTGGGCGGGGGGCCCAGAGTCTCTGCCTGGGCTGAGGGCCAGTTGAGCCCAGAAATAGCCAAGCCAGGACCCCCCTCTTCTTTCTGACCAAAGAGAGGGGTACATAAAGGGGGGGGGCTTCAGGTCAGAGATGTCAAACAATGCCCCAAGCCCTCACTCTGAACCTTCATGTGCCCTGGGATACATCATCCTCTCTGGCCTTTGTGAACCCATCTGCAGAATGGGAGCATCACTTCTGCTCTCCTTCCCCAGGGCTGGTAGGAGTACCTGAGGTCATGAATGCTGAGAAAGTAGAAATCCAAGGAAGAACAAACTCTTACAGAGGTCAAGGGAAAAGTCAGCTATGGTCCACTCTTTCCACCACTACATTTGACAAACGGGGAAACTGAGGCACAGAACCAGGAGAGGATGTGCCCAAGGTCACACAGTGGAGGAGCTGCCTCTAAAACTCAAAAATAGCTTCCTTCTGTGCCTAGTTGGGCTGGAGGTGCTGGATTAACCAACCCAGTTTCCCAGGCCCTCCGTGAGATCCTCCCACAAGATTAAGGGCTCAAATCTTTAACCAGGAGACTCTACCCGAAGCAGTGACCCTGTCCATGTCCAGCCCTGCTGGCAAGAGCAAGAGAGTTAGTACAGCTGGGCCCCAGGGCACTGATCCCAAGCAGAAGCCTGAAAATGACAAGCTGGCAGTAGTTAGATCCCCTGCATTCTCACTCAGCATAAACCAGACCCTACTCCGAGCAGGGGCTCCTGCTCCTCACTGCCCTTGAGATGACCTTGGGTTTGGCAGCATCTTTTTGAGCTCCAACTAAGGTGGACCTGTGATGTCAGTGGAACACTGGTTGGGCCAGGGCTAAATGTCAAACCAGCCACTTTCTGGGTCTCAGCTGCACCTACAACAATCTTGTCCCCCTCCTCACTTTACCCATGGCAGCTGGAATGAGCTATGAAAACACAAATCACATTATATCCCTCCCTCACTCATAACCCTCCAATAGTTCCCAATGCCCTTCGATTAGAATTCATTCTCCTCAGCATGGCCTAAAAAGGCCTTGTCTATGCTGGTTCACTGCCCTGTCCCCATCCCCCACGCCATCAGCCACATTGGCCTTCTTTCTGCTCCCTGAGCTCATTCCCACCTCAGGGCCTTTGCACCAGCTGTACCCTTGGCCTAGAATGCTCTTTCCCTAGATCTCTAAATGACTGCCTCTTCTGTCACTTAGGGCTCCACTCCAATGCTGCCTCCTCAGAGAGGCCCTCTCTTACCACCCTGCCCTCTCACACTCCTCCACAGAGCATTTTATCTGCTAAGCATCACTTAACAGAACTGAAACTCCTTTTTCTATTTGTTTCCTTATTTCCTGCCCATCTCCCTCACTACGATGTAAGTTCAGGAGGGTGGGGACTATGTCACATTCACTGTCTGCCCCAGAGCCTAGCACCATACCTGGCAAACAGCGGGCACTGTTTTAAACGTTTGGTGAATAGCCTGGAGATTATCAACATCACTGTTGTAAAAGCAGAAGCTAAGAGAAGTTGAGGAACATGCTTAGGTCCACAAAGCTAGAAAGTGGCAAGGCTAGCATTCTGCATGGAATAACCTTGTGTGGTTTCCACGCAGAGATTCAAGCCAGGGATGGTAGGAAGCCCAAGGAAAGGTCTGGAGAAGGGGGCTCAACAAGGAGGGTTCCAGGGCCCAACATGTTCTATAAGACTGAAGGATAATGCATGGGTGCTGATGCCTGTGTGCATATCTGTGAACAAGCATATGGTGGGCATTTCTGGGCACATACATACATGCACATGCGCACACACACATGAAGGGACCTGGGCAGTCACCCATGAGGCAGTCTCCCCAGGTGATGAGACAGAGATGAGGACCCTACATGCCTAGGAGCTAGGTTCAGGGCAGTTAGACCTACATCAATGGGTGGCTGGGTTTGAAATTATTCTGCTTTGGGAGAAGCCAGGAGCAGGAAAGGGACAACCCAGGTTAGGGTGGAGGATGGGAGGACCCACACTCACAGTGGCCACAGCCACATACAGCAGCATCAGGTGGCTTGGGCGGGTTTGGCAGGAGATAGGAAAGTACAGGCCTATTTGGTGGAAATGGGGATACAGGAGGCAGAGCTGAGGTGGAGAACCCATGGTGCTGAGCACTACCCAGGACAGGCAAAATCTAGGAGCCTGTGGAATGTCCAAGAGTATTTAGAGCCCAGGAACGATAGGTGTAGAAGGGAATAGAATCAGAGAAAATCATTCTGGAATAAGGTTTTGCCTCTAATGTGCTACGGGAATTTAGACAAATGAAACCCTTCCCTGGCCTCATTTCCCCATGTACATAAGAGATTCCTAACCGTTTCCAAGTCTTGGACTTCTCTGAACATTTGACAGAGCTGTGGATCCCACCCAGACAGACTCACATATGTGCACAACTCACATATGTGCACAAGAGGCTCATGTGCTCCTAAAGCCCATCCATATGCCCTGGGCATGAACTCCAAATGGGATAGGCTTGAAAGACCTCCCACCTCCAAGAGTGGACACTCAGCATCCCAGAAGGGCCTACTTGCCAGGGAGAAAAAAAGCTGGAAACCTTTTCATCTCAGAGCTATTCTTTGCCCCTTGGGAGCCCACTCTGGAAACCTCCCTAATATCCCACTGCCTTTCCCCAAACTCTTACTACACGACTCCCTAGCTCATCCAGATTTTAGCACATGGGCTGGGATAGTCACACATGCACATACACACAGGAACAGTTAAATAAGATGATCAATGAAATATAGGGTGTGGGCATTTCTCAACACATACATACATGCCCACACACACACTGAATGAAGGGACCTGGGCAGCCACTCATGAGGCAGTCTCCCCAGGTGATGAGATGGAGATGAGGACCTTACATGCCTAGGGGCTGATGTATAGTAAGTGCTCAGAACAGACTTCGGCCAGATGTGGCCCATAACATTCGCGGGGCCTGGGTTAGCCCAGGCCTGGGCACTCCAGGATTCCATAGGACCCTGCTGGGCCACTGACAGCAAGGGCAACAGGAAGCTTACAGGAAGACCCCTCCTTGGGTGGGGGGGGGGTCCCTGGTCCCCCAGGCTCACCATGCTCTCCCCAAGCCTCTGTCAGCTAAGGAGTCTGGAGGTCAGAGCTCTAAGTACCATCCCTAGGCAAAGATCAGCCCAGTCATGTGTCTCTTCAATGACCCAACTGCTTGGGGGCAGGGGATGTAACCAGGACGAAATGAAGGTGATGTCTACCCAGGAGCCTTGGAAATTTCCCTGCTTCCATTCCTCAAAGTGACACTAATCCCTCCAAACCTACTTGGTCTTCCCAACTTGTAGGATCTCATGCAGCAACAGGTGCCTCAGAGTAGGAGTCCAGGACAGTGGGCCAGTGTCCTAACTGTACAGTCAGAAAGATCTGCCTGCAAATCCCAGCTCTGCTACCCATCAGCTGTGTGACCTCTCAGAGCCTCAGCACTTTCCTCTATAAAATGCAGGGTGCTGGCAGCATCTGCCTTACAGGGCTGCAGTGAGGACTGAAGGAGCTGGCAAGGCTGAGGTGCTCAGAGCCAGGCACAAGTGCTTCCCAGAACCCTCTCTCAGGCCCACAGGGGAAAGAGCAAGCTGCCCACACTGGAGACAGAAGGCACCTGAGAGCAGCACAGGACATTCAGCGGGCCCTGCAGACATTTTCCCTCGGCAGCCTGTCAGAGCGGCTTCTGAGGCAAGGGTTTCAGAGGTCCAGCCTGAGGGTGGGGCAGGAGAAAGCCTCCAACCTTAGGGCCCAGGAGGTGGGCCAGAGAGAGCACCCTACCCTTTTCTGAGGCAAGTGAAGACCTTACAGTCCCGGCCCCACCAACTTTCCCGCCCCAGGCCAGGTTCCCTCCTAGCTTTCCATCTCAAGGCACAAGGGCAATACTATATGCAGGGCAAGGGCCAGGGTCCTGGGCCTCCCTTAAAAGTTGCCCAAGCCCTTCAGTTAGTGCCAGTTCAGGGTCATTAGGGAGCCCAACATCACCTGGTTTTCTTCCTCCCAGTTTGGCCCCTGGGGAACCAGCTTTGCCTTAGGTTGGGCATCTGGAAGGTCTCCCCTTTCTCATGGTTGGACAGTCAAAGGTCCCCAGGGCTGGGTGCACATTTGCATCTTATCTGCATGCGCCCCACACCCTGCTGGGACTTTCAAGGGCCCCTGGGCCCAGCTTTGCAAAGGTCATTCCTTGATGTCTCCTGGCTTGCTTCTCTCCCCATCCCCCAGCCACTTGGCACCCTCCTTTGCTCAGCATTTGCATATATCTGCTTGCTGGTTTGGAGAGCCCTCAACATGATGAAATTCATGTCTGCCATCAAATCCCAAGTCACATTTACGGCTGGGGACTCTACCTCCAGCTGGCTTCCCTACAGGGTGGGCCTTCAGTTATCTGGGACTGCAAGGGACTAGGCTGTTCTGGTTAAGTGACTGGCCACTGCTCTGTTTCCTGGAGCTTCACAGGGTACCTGGGACTCATTCTGCTTCTTGAGCCCCATTTGACTCAAGAGGCTGCAGAATGATAGTTGAACCCCAAGAGCTGCAAGAGACTGATCAGGTGCAAGTCAACCCTGCCTCAGCTCACATGCCTGACTGAGGGCAGATCTGAGGGGTCAATCACCGAGCAGCTGCCCCCCAGTCTGGCTTGATAGCTAGGAGAGATGCACCAAGAAATTTCACCCTCCCTTTTCTGGGCCCAAGTTTTATTTACTCGATACTCCCTAGATCCTCACATTCTCTATCTGCCCCCCCATCTCCCTAAAGCCCCTCTCTTTCTCTGCCTCCTCCCCTGTCACTTTCTCCCCACCCCTTCCCAACCTCTTGATGTTATAGCTCCACTTAACCTCAGCCTTGCTGAATCCCCCTGTCCCCCCTTCCCCTGCTCGATCCTGTTTCTGCTTTAGGACTTCAGCACAGGGTCTTAACAAAGGTTGTGGTCTCCTTGAGGCTGGATGAAGGCTGCAAAACCAGCTGGTGTGAAATGGGCTGTAGTGGACCATCCCACTATTGCCTCCCTGTCCCCGTTTCTGAGATAGTCCCTCCTATTCAGCCATAACCCACTGACAGAAGATCTGATGGCTGGTAAAAGCCTCACCGCTTGATGAACAGTACATGGGGTAGGAGACAAAGAGGAGTCTGGAATGACTGTGCTTGGGCCCTGAGCACCTGGAAGGATGGGGAAGACCAGGTGGAACAGGTTTGGGGAGGAAGATCAGGAGGTCAGCTTTGGACAAGTTGAGTTGGAAGTGTTTGGAAGTGTTGAGAAGTGCTGAGAAGGTTACTGGAGCTCAGGAGAGTGCCCGAAATTGAGGGTATAAATGTGGGAGCTAGTAGCATGTAGATAGGTGTATTTAAAGCCACAGGTCTGGACAAGATCAGCACAGGAGTATATGGAAAGGAAGAAGACCAGCCGTGCCGTGCAAGGGATGAGTGATGGGTGGGCAGGGGGGAAAAGAAACGGATTAGGATCAACCCACAAAGTGGGAAGAAAACAGGAAAATGGATGTCCTGGAAGTCCAAGAGAATATTTCAAGAAGAGAGAGACACTGAATGTGTCAGATGCTTCAGATGAGGACCGAGACTTGGCCACTGAGTGTGGCAACTTGGAGGTCAGTGGTGACCTCGAGTGATTAGTGGGAGGAGGTGAAAGCCCAACTGGAGTGGAGTCAAGAGAGCGTGGGAAGCGAGAACCAGGAGACAATGAGTCTAGACAACCCTTCTGGGGAGTACTTCTATGAAGGGGAGCAAAGAGAAGCATTGGTAGCTGGATGGAGAAGACAGGAGAGCCGCCTTTTAAGATAGGAGAAACAACAGCAAGTATCCACTGGTGGAATGATCTAGTACAGGGGGAACTCATAACGTAGGAGGGGACACTAGCCGGAGCAATACCTTCAAGCAGGCACAAGGGGACAGGATCTAGTGCACAAGCAGAGGGGTGGCCTTCACCAGGAGCAGGAATACTTCACCCCCAGGGATAGGAGGAAGGCAGGGCGGTGGGTGTGGAGCTGGCAGATGGGTGACTGTAGCACCGGGAGTCTGAGAAAGTTTTCATTGCTTCCATTTGCTCAAGGAAGTAGGAAGCAGTATCATCAGCTGAGAGAGAGAACTGAGGGTAGAAGTGTGAAACAGTCAGCAGGTAGGGGGAGAGGGGATAGACTCAGGACCCATGGTGGGACTGCTGGACAGCACTAAGGACACACCTGAAGTTCAAAGTTTTGAACTTAAAGTGAGACCAGTTGTCGTAGTGGTTTTTCTCAGCCCCATTCAGCTTCCCAGGTGCAGATGTGGAGCATGCAGGGTGTTGGGATTTCACCAGAGTTGGGGTTTGGCCAAGCAAGCATGAAGAAGCAAAATGAGGTAAGGGTGTTGGGGGTCTGCAAAGGACGGATTATCCTCAGTTTTATAGTGGCCCCTGCTCAAACTCCTTCCCCCGCTGGTGCCAGAAAGTCCACCACCCATTCCCTACTTTGAGTCATGAAGAGCTTTCTCTCTGCCCTCATTCCAACAGACCTTCTGAGAGGGTAGCCACAGGTAGCCACCAACACCTGAAAAATGAGCTTCCCACACACCGTTCCTCTCACCTGGAAAGTAACGTGGACCTCACGCACTCAAAACTCCATTCTCCATCACCCTTCCCAGGCCAGCTCAAGACCGCTCTCCCCACCTCTAGCCCGATGCCAGCGCCTATCCAGTCTGCCTCCTCCATGTCTCCTTTTCCTTCTCTCCGCCTCCCATCTGCCACATTCCGGTCCCACAAGGCCACCACCCCACCAACTCCATTCCCACCGTGCATGCCCTCTGGCTGCCACATGCAGCGGTCCCAAATCCATTGCCTGGCATCTTGCACATCACTGGCAGCATGACCAATCCCTTGTCCAACATTCTGGCCCTGCCAATCCCCTTCCATCTTCCTCAGCACGTCTTTTCCAACACACACATCTGCCCCCACTACTCCCCTCTCAAAAGCCTTTGGTGGCTCCCTGTGTCCTTGGAGAAAGGGCCTGCTCATCAGCCCACATTCCGGGCCCCACCCCTTTTCTTCTTGTCTTGCCCCCCTCCATCGCTGCTCCCCCACTTGTGCCCCCACACTACTTTCTGCCCCAGTCGTGGCTCACCCCCACACCACCCCTGAGGTTGAGAGTTCCTTGAAGACCTCATCAGTGTCTGCTGAATCACCCTTCTCCAGTATGTGGTTTGAAGTACTGGCTCGGTCAGTTTTGCTGACCTGATGCATGGATGACCAGGTGGATGAAGCTTCTGGAAGTGGAAAAAGAGAGGAACAGAGTAAAACAAAGGGACTCCTTAGCCAAGTGACCTAACTTAAATGATCACCTATTACAGGACAAGCTGATGGCATCTGCCTCCTGATGAGAAGCAATGAGAAGGAAGCAAACATCACCTATGGGATATTCTTGCCAAAAAAATGTTTAACGTGAATCTACTCAAGAGCAAGCCATGAAACAAATTCAGAATGTAGAACATTCTACAGGAAGACTGACCCCGGCTCTTTAAAATTGACAATGTTATAAAAGACTTAAAAAAAAAAAAAAAAAAAAAAAAGCAGGGCTATTGTTACAGATTAAAGGAGACTAAAGATATGTAACTAAATGCAACAGTGTGATCCTTGATCAAAACTTGCTTTTAAAACAGCTATAAAGGATATTACTGGTACAACTGGAGAAATTTGAATATAGATTACATATTAGGTTAAATTGTATCATTGTGAAACTTCTTGAGTATGGCAATATATAGTCATTATGTAGAAAAATGTCCTCGTCTCAGGAAATTCATGCTGAATTATTCAGAGGTGAAGTGTTATGATGTCTGCAACTTACTTCCAAAGCGTTCAGAGACAGAGGAAAACAAATGTGGGTAGAACGTCAACAGCTGGCAAATCTAGGTCTCTAGATTTCTAGGTGAAGGGTGTATAGGTGGGGATTCATTGTACTACCAGGTGTGACAAGACAAAAAGTTAGGGGGGAAGGAAAGGAGGCAAGGGAGACATTCCCAAGAGGGGAGCTCAGGGCCCTGCCTGCCTGGGCAGGAGTCAGAGAGGCAGTATGGCACAGCGACAGGCCACAAGCTAGACACTAGAGCCCATTGGGGCCAGGCAGGCACAGCTCTGGAATGGCTCACACCTAAAAGGGATCAGACCCCAAGGAAGACCTACCTGTGAGCAAACTCCCTTAGAAGGACAAGGGGCTCTGCAGAAAACATCCAGGTCCCAGGGAGACCAGCAAGGCAGTTCTGCCCCACCTCTGCCTGACCTGTGCCAAGAAGCCAGGGCTGGCCCAGGCTCACCACTCCTCCCCCCCTCAAACACCCCTCAAAGGGTGACAGTCTGAGTGTATCCTCCTGTGTGAGGAGCCAGGCTAAATATGGAGCCCCAGACATAAGATGCCGCTCAAAACAGATTTTCCTGGAAAAGACCATCTGGCAAAGGATGCCTAGAACATCTTCTGTCACGAGAGGCAGTGTCATTTTCCTGCAAGCAAATGTCCTGAATGGGAATGCCTCGATCCCATGTCTCTAGAAGACCCTAGTTTAGTGCCTCAGTTTCCCCCAAGGTCATTCCCTTGCTCCAGATGGAAAGGCATGCAGTCTCCTGCAGTCTCCCTCCTGACTTGCATTTCAGGGAAGAAGAGAATGAGACTGGGGACATAGGTCCAAGCAGCAGACAGTTCTGCCCAGGTACAAATCCTGATCCTGCCACTTACTAAGTGCCTTTGAACAAGCAACTTTTCCCTGAGCATCAGTATCCACCCCCACAAAGTGGGAGTAATAGTATAATCCTCTAAAGGTGGTTGTGTGTATGAGAGTACTTAGCCAGTGGTAGTGCTCAATATACCGAAGCCTGGTGAGGTAATGTCCCCCTCAGAGCCCTCCCTCTCTGTCCTGTCAATGTATTTCGCCATGGGGGGTGGGGGTGGGGGGGCTCTTGGGTGAGCAGGTCTCTCCTCCAGAGGGCAGCTGGCCCATTTTAGTGATTCAGAGATCCCAGGTCACAGAATTTCCCTGGCAGGTAGGGCTCCTAACTTCGCAGGGAAAGGGGTGGAAGAATGACTGTATTTGCCCAGGGTTAGGGGTTGGGCTTGGAGGTAGTCACAATGCCCCTTACCCACTCTCCCTCAAGCTGCCTGAGAACCCTCCATTAAGTAGCTCTTGTTTCCAGAGTCTGGAAGGAGGAGCTGGGAGCCTAGGAAAGTTCAAATGCCTCCCCCTAGACCCAGGCTGCCCATCTGCTCTGGCCAAACCCTGAGTTCTCTCCCTGCTCTCTGCCCCCCACCCCCATTCACCCACCCATCAAGCTCAGCCTGACTTATCCTGAACCTGCCAGAAATCTCAGACCCACTCCCATTGTGGCTGGTGCTTCTGTCCCCAGTTCTCTTCCAGCACCCCCCCCCCAAGATGGCCCCAAGACAAAGGGGTAGGCTGGGGCAGTGGCCCCTGAGCCTGTGTGGAGACAATGTCTCCAGTTCTCATTCAGGGAATCCCCAGATCCTCCAGGGACAGCAAGAGTCAGAATACCTCCTCTTAGGAGGGAGCCATCTGGGCAGGGTGGTCCCCACATCTGGATTCCCTGCCCCACCCCAGCCCCAGCAGCAGGCTCTAAGGACCCCTCCCTCCCTGCGGCTGCCACGGCCATTATGTGCCTTCTCAGCCTTGCCCGCTGCCTGCCACGCCCCCATGTAAGCCCCTGTTACAGCAGCAGAGTCCAGAGCTGAGAAGGCCTGGCCGCCAAGCCAGGCTGTCAAAGTTAGGAAACTGGAAACAGAAATAAATCCTCAAAGCTGCTCGATGGTAAAGGTAGCTGCCAGCAGGCCCCGGCAACCACCCAACACCCTGGGTCTCCTGCCACCAAGCTGCCACTGGCACCCCATCAACGCACACGTGTATCTTAGATTATACAAAAGGGGGGGGGGGATCAGGAGGCAGAGCCCAGAAGGCAACTGGGCCGGCTGGCCCTGACTGGCCCTGCAGGCTGGCCTGGGGTTCTCTAGTGGCGCCCCCATTCCCTGGCCCAGACCCGGCCATCCCCGGGATTTCCTCTCACGGCCCCATCTCCATGACAACCGTATCCTTCGGATGCTCCAGCCGCCACGGAATTGATCTCAAAATGTAGCTTTGTTAAGCAGACCCTGGCGGGCATGGAGGGCGGAGGGCGGCGCCCGCCACCCATAGTGCGTTCCCCCCCAGCATCCCCCACTGGCCCCCAATCCGACTTGGGGAGGGGCGGGGTCCCGGAACGAGGGCCCTGGGACCAAGTGGCCCCGCAGCCCCACTCACCGCTCCGGGTCCCAGTCGCTGGGTCCAGGCTCTCACGGCGGGGCCATGCGGAGGCCTCTGCTTGACTGACCGTCCCACTCCACAGCCGCCTGTCGGGACTCCCCGTGCCCGCTTCTGTCCCTTCAGGTGTCAGAGCCGAGGCTGTGGAGAAGCTGAGCAGAGATGAGGGGACGGACGGCTGGAGGGAGGGAAGGAAAGAGAGAAGGAGGGAGGGAGGGAGGCAGGGAGGAGCGGGAAGGGCGGGGAAGGGCGGGGGGACTGCAGGCGGGCGGGAGCGAGCGGAGCTGGAGGCTACAGCAGCCACTCGGGCTGGCCCGCCCGCCACGCCTCCAACTCCCAGGTCCCCACTGTGTGCCCAGACCCAGCCTGGGACGGTGCAGCTGGCCTCTTCCCGCTCAGCCCCGCGCCTGGCCCTTTAAGAAAGGGGGGAAGGGGAGCGCTGCGAGGTTCCACCCCCCCCCCCTACCTTCCCCAGCTGGGCCCCAGCTGTCCTCCAACCCCAGGTCAGACCCAGCCACCGCCCTGCTGCAAGACCCTCAGCCTCAGACCCAAACCCTGAGTCCGCAGGATGGGTTCAGCCCTCCTCCAGGTGAAGGAGGGAACAGATCCTTGCCCTGCTTCTGAGGTCTGCTCCTCTGCTCTTTGCCCTCTGCCCCACACACACAAGCCCAGAGAGACCCTACCTGGACAGGAGACAAGGTGGACCATCTCAGAGATGGGTAAACTGAGCCTTTCCTACCTACCTACCTACCTACCTACCTACTGAGACAGAGGGACAGACAGACCTGGGATATGGGGAGAGTAGGGGGGCTTAGGACAGAAGATGAGACAAAGGGGAGAAACCCTGAGGGAGGTAGAGGGGAATGGTGGGTCCAATCAAGAATGTGGACTCCCAGCAAAAGGTCAGGAGGAGGGGGGTCCCAAGGGACTTGCCCCACAGTCCCCCCCACCCCCCATACTAGTCAACAGTTTAAAGAGCTCCTCCCCAGGACCCCAGCTCTAAAGAAGCGTGTCAGTAATGCACCTGGGCTAGACACCAAGAAGAACTTCCTAGCGGTGAGGCTTCTGCAGGGCAAGATTCCACCTCTGAGATAAATAGTAAAGGGCCCCACCCATAGGAATCTAGAGAGACCAGAAACTGGGGGGAGCAGGGGAGGGTGAGCAAGCCCAGTCCCACTAAAAACAGAGATCAGGTTAGAGTCAGCCCTACTGCAAAAGGCCACTTCCCACAACTTTCTTTCCACTCCAGCCCCCAGGGGCTGTTCACTGAACTCAGCTGCTCCCCACCTCCAGACCTTTGCAGGTGTTCCACCCTCTGCCTGAGCAGGCCTTGAGCATGCTGTGCTCAATGAACTCCTACTCAGTCCTCAGATCCCTTCTTAAATGCCCCTTCCTCCAAGAAGCTTTCTCTGATTTTCCTTCCACCTATATTCACACACACATTTAGGGGCTCTCTTCTTAGGGAGCAGAGGGTGAGAGACATGAGATTTGCTGATCTATGAGGGGTATCTAAGCTGTGCAGAGTGGCAATAATGGGAGATGCAGGGTCTGAGTTGTGATGAGTCTCCTCCGTCTTCAAGCTGGGCCACAGATGGAGCTGGGGTTTCATCAACCATGGGGACACTTCCGTTATGAACCGTATATCTACCATGTGCCAAAGTCCACATTAAATGTTTTCCATGTGTTATATTTAATTCTCAGAACAATCCTACAAACCATTTTACAGATGAGAAAACTGAGGCCCCCAAAGCACTAGCCACTTGCTTAAGGTCCCAGGAGGTCAGATCCTAGAGACACAGCTGGGCAATTGAGAAGGCTCTCAGGCCACACCCCCTTACTGCCCGTCAAACCCTAGGAGATTCCCACAGAGCCTAGAAACAAGGGGGCCACTCTACTCCAAGTGCCCAGGATCTTCTTTGAAGGCACAGAGGGAACATGGCTTCCCTGCTGTCCTGCCCTCTAATCTACTGCCATCTGCTACCTGTAGGTAAGGATGAGCGACAACCAACAGGAGCTGTGGGGTGAAAAAGAGGTGACAGGGCTTTGCCTCCATATTCCCCATGTTCAGAACCCATGAGCTCAAGTCACATCTCAGCAACCCCTCTGACCTTCCACTTCCTCAACTACCCAATAAGGATGGTAGTAGCCCCTCTCTTGTGCGGCTGGAATGGGGATAAAAGGAGCCGATATGCTCAGTGCCCACCCACCCAAGACCTGGAGCACAGAAGCACCCAACAGGCTGTGGTTACTCCAGATGTAATGAGTGACTTACTCATGGAATGGATTATTCACTCTCTGTCCACCTAGATGGACTGTGATCCCCCTGAAGGCAAGGTCTTCTTCTTCACAGTGTATGCTCAGTACCTAGCACACCTAATAAATATACATGGAAGGCAAGAATGGAGGGAGCCCAGAGGGAGATACAGCTGTCTCTCCACTTAATCTGGCACACAAACCTAGTCCCTGGCCTGGGTCTGCTCCCCATCATTGGCAGCTGCGGGAGCCCGTTGCAGTGGGCATGAGTGGGCCAGGGCCAGAGACCTGGGCTCTAACCTGACCGCTGCTGTTTCCTGGCTGTGTGACTATGAGAGCTATAACCCCTCCCTGAATCTCACTTTCCCATGTAAAGTGGAACTAGCTCAAAGAGCTGTCACAAGGCCACAGATGGCCTCTGTGTGAGAGAGTGCTTTGGGTGCCCTGGACACAGGAGAGAGGGTTATTGTTATTATTTCCTGTAGCTACTTTTGCCTCTTAAAAGAGAACAGGGTCAGCGTCTCCCCACCCAGCAGCCAAAATGCAATACATTCCTCAGTATCCCTCCGGGGGGAAAAAAGGATCAGCAGCTTCGCCCCGCTTCCTCCAAGTGTCGACTCCATCCTCCTTCCCACCTCCCCCCAGCCCCCTGAAGGTGAGTCTCAGGAAGGCAGGTGCTGGAGGCTGGACAGGAGGAAGGGGCCTAGTTCCCAATCCACTTAGCCCACCACCGCCTCTGCCACGGTGAGGCCTCTACCTGACCTCCTGCCTCCCTAGACCCAGGCAGGGCCTCCTCCTCTTCTTCAGCCTGAGCAGAGTGGGGCATCGAGGGAGAAGAAGAAGCCAGAACCTGAGACCTACCACCCGGAGGAAGGGGATATGATCCAGAGGATGCTTGGCCTAGAGAATACCTGAAACACCCATCTTCCAGCTAGTGGATTGAGGCCAGGGGGTGAGAGGCTGGGTAGGGATTCCCCAGGCCAATCCTGCAATACTCAGTGAGTGCCTACTGTGCACCTAGCCAACCCTGCCCTTGCCCCTGTGCCTCAAAGACAAAGGCCCCAGCCCACCTGTCCCGTGTCCTCTCCTGACACCTCTCACCTCAAATGTGATGTTCTAGGACTCATCCACCCTTACGTAACCCAACCATTTCTAATTACCTCACTTTGCTTATGCTGGTCCTGTGCCTAGGATGCCTTCTCTTCACTGACTCTCTCTTGGCTAATTTCTCTCAACCCTCCAGCCCCTCCAGCTACGGTGCCATTTCTTTTTCCCCAATACAGCAAAGCTCCTTGAAGAAGTTGTCCATGCTCTCCAATTTCTCTCTCCTTCTCTCTTGAACTCACTCCAATCTGACTCTCATCCCCTCATCCACACTCATTCCACTGATACTGCTCATCCAGGTCACCAACACAGCTGCTGAGTACAGGTGTACAGGCTGGGCACTGCACAGAGGCGCAAGGCATGGGAGAAGGAGCTGAAATCCAGCTTTCTGTCTTCTCACCATGCTGTGCCTGGTACAAGACTACATCAGGCTGGGGACAGACACCTTTTCCTTTATACCGAGGTGACTCCCTTCTGTGTGCCTGCACACCAGGTCCGCCTAAAGGGGCCTCTTTCTCATATTTGTACAAATGGACTAGACAGACTGGGGCCTGATCCTTAGTGACTACTATGATGTCAAATCCAAAAGTCAATGCTCACACCTCGTCTTAACTCATTGGCAGCATTTGACAACACTTGATCACCCCTCCTCCTTGAAATAGTTCCTCCCATTGACTTCCAGGACTCATTCCGCTTTCCCATATCCCTGGCTCTACCTTCTCACCCTTCTTTGTTCCTCCTCCACCCCCTGACTCCCAAATACCTCAGTCATCTGTCTTCTTCTCCACCTCCCTCCTCCGTGGTGCACCCACCTGGCTTCAAAGCCCATCTAAACCCCAAGGATCATCCTGTGTGATTCTCCAGCCCAAACCTCTTCTGGCTCAGGTCAGACCCTCATACCCAACGGCTGACCTGAGGGCTCCACCACGAGGTACAAAGAGCAGCTCCGAGTGATCACAACGGGAACTGACCTCTTCCTCACCACAGTAGATGCCACCACCTTCCTGCCATCAGCTCAGGCCCAAACCCGGGCGTTGTCCTTGTCTCTCTCTCCCCCGCTACATGCAATACCTCAACAAACCCCGTGGGATCTACTTTCAAACTATGTCTCAAATTGGTCACTGCTCCTCAGCTCCATTGCCACCACCTGGCTGCAGTCACCATCGCCTCTCACCGGGATTGTTACCGTAGCCTAACTGGTCCCCCCACTTGCACCCAACCCCACTACCAACATTTCCGACACAGCAGCCAAAGGGATCCTGTTAAACGTAAGCCAGATCATGTGACTCCTCTGCTCAAAAGCTTCCAATGGCTCTCATGTCCCTAAGAGTTAAAGCAGAGCTCTAAAAACGCTACAAGGTCCTACATGATCTGGGCCCTCCCACCTGTCTGACCTCACTCCTCTCCAGCCACAGTGGCCTCCTCATTGATCCTCTAAAACACTAGGCACATTCCCACTTCAGAGCCTTTGCACTTGCTATTCCCTCTGCTTAAAACACCCCTCACCCCCTTTAGCCATCTGCCTAAAATACTAACAGTCTCCCCTTTGCCTGCTTGCTTTTCCTCCATAACATGTATTTATATACTACATGCCTGCCTATTTATTCTGGTTATTGTCTGTCTTCCTACCACCACTATCATCACTAGACCATAAGCTCCAAGAGAGAAGGAAATTTGTTCTTTCACGTCTATATGCCCAGGGCCTAGAACATTGCCTGACACATAGCAGGCACTCAGTAAAGCGCTCGGATAATGAAAACAGTAACAGATAAAGAAAGAAGGTAACTGCAGATACTAAAAAGTACTCCGGGGGAAAAAAATGGGGCTGTAAAAGCACTCAGCTGGAAATGGGAGCTCCTTCAGCCAGATGACCAGAGGAGGCCTCTTTGAGGAGGTGCCCCCAGACTGAGCAAACAGCCCTCCGGGCTCACAAAGCACCATCATCTTCCCCTATCACAGCATGCATTGCGCTGCGCCATTACTGTCTGGACTGGATGGTCCATGACAGCAAGGACCCTCTCTTCTCTAGGTCCCCACTTCCTCCAGAGCCCAGGGCCAGGGTACAGTGGACACCCAAAAGGTGATAGAGCCAAAGAATGGATGAATGAGAGGTCACAGACAAACCCATGCATGGGCCATGGGACTCTGACAGATCCCGAGGTAGGGACGCTGTGTGGTGAGGAGCGAGGCAGGAAGCCACAGAGGCCTAGGATGCAATCCTTGGAACCTCAGGGTCTTATCTGTACAATCCCCAGCATTACCTATGACTCTTATGTTGGGAGGAAATGCCATTCTCACTGGACAGCCCCTGGCCATGAGAATGACGATTCATCCATGTGTACAACCAACATTTACTGAACACCTACTGCATGCCTGTGAGCCTGGCCCCGGGAGGAGGAGGAGCAGGGCCAAACCAAAACCCTCCCTCCACAGCTCACAACCTATCAGATGACTTTCCAGGGGAAACACCCCTGTAGGTAGAGCTTCCTGAAGCTGGCAGCTTATCTGCTTCACCCCAATTATCACACAATGGAATCCAGTTTTAGGTATGAGTTTTACTAGTCTCCTACCTACTCTCTCCCTGGACTATGAACTCCAAAAAGGACAGGAACTATGTCTTGTTATTGCTGGATCCCCAGCATCTAGCAAGGGCCTGGAACATTGCAGGAGCTCAATAAATACTTGTTGAATAAACGAATGGATGAAGAAATGAGCGGGAGGATATAAGCAGGACCTGAGGATGGCAAAGATTTGGACTTGCAGCCAAGAGAAGGACAAGTGGGGAAAACACAGAGCCTGAGCAGGCATGATGTGGGGGAAGGTGTCCTGGAGGAGAGCAAAGCCACGGGCAGGAGGGAAAGAAGGGAGACTGCGCAGCTCTGAGAGTTGCCTGTCCTACCCCCACCCCCCAGCACAGGGCCCTGCCAGCACTGGTCCAGGGCTAGTGGACAAAACCCCATAAGAAGTGCCAGGGACTTGCAGTGCCTTAGAGCCAGAGGGCTGTGGGCCCAGGGCACAGGCAAAGCCTGGCCCAGAACTTTGTCTGAAGGCCTTTGTGGGCCTCTGGGAGCCTGTCCAGGAGGATGCCGGGAACTGGCCAGAGGGCCATGGGGTGGGCACTCCCCTGCTTCCGGAGGTGCAGCTGACCCTCCAGGCCTGGGTTATGAGGGTTAGAGAGAGGCTCCCCTTCTGCCCCCCAAATCCTTATCCTTGGAGAGATAACACCAGGAAGTCGGAGTACCTAGGATGAGAGTTGCCGCCAGATCCCATCCCAGTTACTGAGGCCCAGGGAAGATGCGGCTCTGCTAGAGGAGGCACTAAATTCGTGTTGAAGCTGACCCTCCCCTCATCCCACGCGTTCCTCTCCCCATTCCCGCTCCCCGCCCTCAAGAAGCCCAGCGGAAGAGAGGAGGGCACGCTGAGAGACTCGGAATACGCGGACTCCTGCCCCAGGAGGCCTGGAGCAGCAAACTCCCGGGAGGGCGAGCGAGCTTCAAGGCTGGCAGGGACGCCTCGCGAAGCCCAGGAGGCTCTCTGCTTCCCTCTGCTGGCCAAATACAGAATTACCAGAGCGTCCCGCGTCACCAGGTCAGGCACGGTCCTGGGTCAGCCGTGGCGGGCAGCCCCGCTCTCCATCTCTCATCCAGAAAGGAAGAAAACAGAGGTCATATGGGTCATCCCCCTGCCTCAACACCAGCCGTGCCCCGAGGGCCAGCCTCAGGCCCTCTCTAACCAGCCTCCGTGCTGGGATGCTCGCTCCTTCTGGCAGTCCTTTACCTGATCCAACCTGAGTATTTCCTCAACTTGACCCAGGCAGTCTCCGAAGCCCATGCTCTTCCAAAATACGGATGGAAAACGGAGGCTCCACTATCCCATGGTGACCCAGGCCCGCTCTTGGAACTGAGGGGAACGCAGCTACCTCTCCCCACCACAGCCGGGAAGGCAGGAGTCTAACTGGCGGAGATCCGAGAGGCCGCCCTGCCCAACCCCTTCCGGAGCCCTTCTTAAAGTAGTCTGTCGAAGAATGGGCTCTTTTGGGGTCAGGGCGTCACCTGCTGGTGTCTACAAGAACTGCACCTGCACCACCAGGCACAATCGCTAGCCAGGAAAGACCTCGGATGATAATCACAGCAGCTGATTTTTATTAAGAGTGTTCTGTGAACCGGGTTCATCCTAAATTCTCGGCATTATCTCATTTCACACACTATCTCATTTCATCCACACGGAAACCCTCTGAGGTGGACAACATTCAT
The DNA here is from genome assembly GCF_018350155.1 of Leopardus geoffroyi. NCBI lineage: Eukaryota > Metazoa > Chordata > Mammalia > Carnivora > Felidae > Leopardus > Leopardus geoffroyi. Next base: position 115,728,601 of record NC_059326.1, on the reverse strand, counting down.
TCCATTTTACCTATGAGGACACTGAAGCTAGGAAAGTTAAGTGGCCTACCCTTGAACACACCTCTAATAAATGGCAAAGCCCTAGTGTGTATTTTAACCAGGCTCTTTCACATGTACTGGGGGCTGGGGGTGAAGTAGCCAGTCAGGAATTAGCTCTGTAGGGAAGATCTTCCCCTTCCCGCTTCCCACCCAACCTTGGGCACAATCCACGTCAACCTAGCTTGCAGCTGGTATATCTAACAGGATCTCTCAGTCTGTCTTGCCCCAGTTAGGGTCCATGCCTTTCTCCCCTGACAGACTGAGAGCTCCTCTAGGGCGGGGCTGTGGCAAATCTGTTCCCTAGTTCCCTCCATTCAGCACTAATAACTGAATGCCATCTGTATGCTCAGCCCCTCTCACTTGAGACTGCCACTGGGGCCGGCCACCTCCCACACGCTGCAGACCCGCCTCAGACCTTCCTCACTTCCCAATTCACGAGCCCGGGCAGGTACGGTGTTAAGTGGTTGCAAAGGACAGAAACCAGCTTTCATGAAAAGAGGCTCGTGTAAGCGAGGAGTCCAGGAGCAGAGCCAGCTGCAAGCCGTATTGCGTCTAGTCTTCCACATATCTTTCTCCACACCTGCAGCCCAGTATCCCTGTGTGTTGGCTTCATCTCCCAGCAGCCTTTTTCAACAACGTAACAAAACGGGTAAGGCAGCTCTGAGCTTGTGTCTAGCTTTGAGGGAAGAAGCCTTCCCTATCCCAAGAATGTAAGCAAAAGTCTCGAGGGGTGGAGCCAGCCCGGGTAATCCATATGGACTGGTGGCGGGAACAGCTATGTCCCAAAGGCAAACAAGGCGAGAATTATCAGGAGCAAGGGGATCACTGCTGCACGGCAAACAGCGCTAATGTCCACGACACCCGGCCAGAAGCCCACCTTTTCTCGACTCCAACCCATTTTTAGATTCCTGATCTCTTCCCAAATTATCACACTTGCGTTCTTCACTCACTCTTTGAACAAATTTTTATTGAGGCCCTACATGCACCAAGCACTCTTCTGAGTGAACGATATCAGTAAATAAAAGAGGAAAATCCATGACCTTCTGAATCATTTTTAGTGGGGGCGAGAGGAGAAAAGAAATAATAAACACAATAAATAAGTAAAATTTATAAGAAGACAGTGACAAGTACTCCAAGAGGAAATAGGGAAGCATAAAGGGGATAAGGAGGGTGGATGGGGTGACAGCTATTGCAACTTTAAATAGAATGCTACTGAAAGACTTTGAGAAAGTGAATTTGAACAAAGATGAGAAAAGGGTAAAGGAATTTGTCATGTAGCTATGTGGGCGGGGTGGGGGGCAATCCAAGGACCAGGAACAGTCAGCACAAAGACTCTGAGCTGGGAGTGTGCCTGGCATATTCTTGGAACAGCAAGGAGCAAAGGGAGCAAGAGAATGTAGGGCATGAGGTGGGGGTCCAAAGATGTAGAGCCTTGTAGGCTACATAAGGGCTGTGGCTTTGACTCTTAGAGGCATGAGGAACCACCCAAACTCTGGGACAAAGAACTGACCTTATTTGACTGGAATTTTTCTTTTTTTTTTTTTTTTTTTTAGTGTTTATTTATTTTCATTTTGAGAAAGAGAGAGTGCACACCAGCAGGGAAGGGGCAGAGAAAGAGGGAAAGAGAATCACAAGCAGGCTCTGCACTGTCAGTACAGAACCCGATGCGGGGCTCAATCCCATGAGCCGTGAGACCATGAGCTGAGCTGAAACCAAGTGTCGGATGCTCAATGGACTGAGGCACCCAGGTGTCCCATTGATTTGTATTTTTAAAGGATCCCTTTGGCCGCTGTATGGGGACAGACTGGAGGGGTCAGGGCTGAGCCTGGAGACCAGTTAGGGGATTACTGCTGAATTCCAGAACCCTGGTGGTGGCAGTAGAGCTAGGGGAAAATAACCAGATTCTACCTGTATTTTGAAGGTAAAGCCAATAAGATGAGTTGAGATATTGGGTGTGGGGTTTAAGAGAAAGAGATGTCAAGAGTGAAGCAAAATTGGAGGGCCTGAACAATGGGAAGGACAGAATTGCCAGGAACGAAAGTGGGGAAGTGGGGCAGACCGTGTCTGAAGAGGAAAACAAGTGTTCAGTTTTGGATGGGTGGAGCCTGACATATCAAGTGGCCACCCAAGTGGAGATGTCAGGTAGGCAGATAGACGTGAGAAAGGTCTGGGCTATGGGGTACATTCAGGAAAAGTGATGAGGCCGCCCAGGAGTGGGGGCACATGTGTCAGAGGGCCAAGAATGGAGCCCTGAGATCCTCCCACATTCAGAGGTAGGGGAGGAGGAAGGAGAGAAACAAGATGGGATGCTAAAGAGGAGGAGCATCTAGAGGCAGAGGGGAAGCCAGAGAATGAGGGATCCTATAAGCCAAAGGAAGAAATAATACCAAGGAGGAAGGAGCTGGATCAAGTCCAGTGCTCCTGATGGATCAAGAGAGGTGAAGACTGAAAGGTGACCATTGAATTTAGCAACATGAAAGTCACAGGGGCCTTTACAACAGCCATCTGAATGAGGAGGGTTGGGAAAAACCTGATTACAAAGGGATTATGAAATAACAACAAGTTACAAAGCAGCATTAAGTCACAGTAGCCAAAAAGTGGAAACAACCTAAGTGTCCACGGACAGATGAATGGATAAACAAAGTGTGGTGTATACATACAATGGAATAGTATCAGTCTTAAAAAGGAAGGTAATTCAGGAGCAGCTGGCTCAGTCGGTTGAGTGTCCGACTTTGGCTCAGGTCATGATCTCACAGTTGGAGAGTTTGAGCCCCACATGGGGCTCATTGCTGTCAGCACAGAGCCCGCTCTGGATCCTCTGTCCTCTTCGTTCTCTGCCCCTCCCCTGCTCATGCTCTCTCTCTTTCAAAAATAAAATAAACATTGAAAAAAAGAAAAAGGTTCAAAAAAAAAAAACAAAAAATAAGGAAATTCTGACACATGCTACAACACGGATGAACCTTGAGAACATTATGTTAAGTGAAAGAAGTCAGACAGCAAAGGACAAATATTATGTTTCTGCTTATAATAAATATCTAGAATAGGTCAATTCATAGAAGCATAAAGTATACTAGCGGTTACCGGGAGTTGGAGCGAACGGAGAGTTATTTTCTAGTAGAGTTTTTGTTGGGATGATGATAAAGTTCTAGAAATAGTGGTAAGGGTTGCACAACATTTGTGACATACCTAATACCACCGAACTGCACACTTAAAATTGGTTAAAATTGTTGACTTTTATGTTACGTATATTTTACCACAATTAAAAATAAGGCAGCCTTCAAAAAAATAATCCAAAAGAATTTGTTGAGCACCTGCTATCTGCTAGACACTGGGCCAAGACCTGGAGGCTATCAAGGGCCACTGGGTGCCCACATGGGCTCAGATAAGAGCTACCCCAGCCCCACCTTTTTTCCCTTTGTTCCTAGTGCCCCTGAACAGGTATCTGGGGACTGATTTGAAATGGGGATTCCAGAGAGGTATTTGATGAAGACTGTCCTGAGACCGGTGGAAAGCCAAGCCTGGATCCAAGCTCCATGGCTTTGCTCTGGTGGAGTAACCACCATCAAAGATTATGGACAAGTCAAATAAGGCAAGCGCAAAAGGAGATCTTTCGAAGCATGTCACCAAGCTCTGACCTTGGCCCTGGACTTACCTGGTCCATAAGTTTCTTGTTTTTGCTTTTGTCTTTTAACCAAAAATTTGGATGAAGACCTAGAGGCATGCTCAGTGTGTTTGCAGAAACTGGGAGATGGAGGGAGATGACATCAGAAGTTAGAAAGGGGCAACAGAGTGAATGATTAAAATCACAATGTTGGGATCCCAACTACCTGGGTTCTGATCCTAGCTCATTTATGACTGGATCAGCTTGGGAAAGTTACTGAACCTGTCTGTGTTTCAATTTCCTCACCTCTAAAATGGGGATAATAGTAGCTCCCCGTTAGGGTTGTTCTGAAGTCTGAGTGAGGGAGCTCAGTGTTGGCTGAGTTTGCTGCTCTCACCATTAGCAGGATTGGCTGCAGGGTTAAGTCAAAACAAACAAGATGGAATTTAATGAGGACAAATGGAAAAGCTGACATTCAGGTTCCAACAAAGCAATTGTACAAGTTCAGGGTCGACAAGACTTGGCTGAGCATCCGTCCATTCATGTGTCTATGAGAAACAGCCCAAGGTGGCCAGTGATGTCCAGGGAAACTGCAGCCAACCCTGCTATTATGACCTTAAGTGGTATTCACTGAGATCTAGCATCCAAAACCAAGGAGATGACAACCCCATCGTGTTCTAAGCTTCGAACTCAGTGGCAGAGATCACTCTTTGTGGGTGGGAATGTATAACCATTTTGGAAAAAGATTGGGCAGTTTCTTGGGGCACCTGGGTGGCTCGGTTGGTTGAGCGTCTGACTCTTGATTTCAGCTCAGGTCACAATCTCACGGTCCCATGAATCCAACCCCATGTTGGACTCCTGCTGACAGTGCAGAGCTTGCTTGGGATTCTCTCTCTCTCTCATCCCCTCCCCCCCTCGCACTCTCTCTCTCTCTCTCTCTCAAAATAAATAAGCAAACTTAAAAAAAAAAGTTCGAATAGTTTCTTCTAAAACTAAACATACAACTACCCTATGATCCAGCAATTCCACTTCTAGGTACTCAAGAGAAATGAAAACATATGTTCACACAAAGACTTGTACAGGAATGTTCATAGCAGCTTTATTTGCAATGGCCCCAAACTGGAACCAGCCCAGGTGTCCATCAAGAGGCAAATGTATTGGGGCGCTTGGGTGGCGCAGTCGGTTAAGCGTCCGACTTCGGCTCAGGTCATGATCTCGCGGTCCGTGAGTTCGAGCCCCGCGTCGGGCTCTGGGCTGATGGCTCAGAGCCTGGAGCCTGTTTCCGATTCTGTGTCTCCCTCTCTCTCTGCCCCTCCCCCGTTCATGCTGTGTCTCTCTCTGTCCCCAAAATAAAAATAAACGTTAAAAAAAAAAATTTAAAAAAAAAAAAAAGAAAAGACAACCAATGGTTAGGGTGTGGAGAAACAGGCATGTTCATACCACTGTTAGGAGTCAAATATGGTGCCATCTTTTAAGGAAAAAAAAAAATCTGTCAACGTGTATCAAAAGCCTTAAAATGTTGGGGTGCCTGGGTGGCTCAGTCAGTTAAGCGCCTGGCTTGCTCAGGTCATGATCTCACAGTTCACAGGTTTGAGCCCTGCCTCTGGCTCTGTGCTGACAGCTCAGAGCCCAGAGCCTGCTTCAGATTCTGTGTCCCCCTCTCTCTCTGCCCCTCCCCCGCTCATGCTCTGTCTCTCTCTGTCAAGAATAAACATTAAAAAAAAAAAAAAAAAAAAGCCTTAAAATGTTCCTGCTCTTCAATCCAGCAGTTCCATTGTTAGGAAGTTATCCTTCGTCTTAAGAAAATACAGAGAGGGGCACCTGGGTGGCGCAGTCGGTTGGGCGTCCGACTTCAGCCAGGTCACGATCTCGCGGTCCGTGAGTTCGAGCCCCGCGTCGGGCTCTGGGCTGATGGCTCAGAGCCTGGAGCCTGTTTCCGATTCTGTGTCTCCCTCTCTCTCTGCCCTTCCCCCGTTCATGCTCTGTCTCTCTCTGTCCCAGAAATAAATAAACGTTGAAAAAAAAAATTTTTTTTTAAATAAAAAAAAATAAAAAAAAGAAAATACAGAGAGAAGTGGGTAAAAATAGAGCTACAAGGATGTTCACTGCAAAATGGCAAAAAGATGTAACCAAATGTCCTGAAGTTGGGCAGTGGTTAAAGAAATCATGATGTCTTTATGCACTGGAGTATTATGCAGCAATTAAGATGGTATGCCACAAATACCTGCCGAAATGGAAAGACACTCTACACACATGGTTGGGAAGGGAAAGCAGGTCTCCGGAGTTACTCTGCCCTTCACTAAAGGCCCCAACCTGTGACACAGGCTACTCAGGGACACAGGGATGGGACACAGGCCCCATCCCAATCCCTGCAGCTCTTGGGGGCTTTAGTTTCTCCTTATCATGCTGGCCCTGCTGTCCTATTTCCATGGAAATCTCCATTTCCTATCTGCATGCACTGTCTCATTTCCCCTTGCATCTCCCTGGGGACACATCCCCTCATTCCTGGACACCTCCAGTGCCACCAGTTGGATACAACCGATGCTTGAGTTAAGGGGAGAGTTCATGTTGTAACTGGATCTTGCGGGGGGACTTCTCTGGGGGCACACGCTCTCTGCTCCACGGTGTGTGCTAGCTCCAACAGCAGAAGAAGGCCAGTCTGTTCTCATTGGAAGGAGTGGTCTTACAATGGAACAGGCTGCCTTTTAAGGCAGTGAGCTCCCTGTCATATGAGGTATGCAAGTAGGATAGGCAGCTGTCTGCTAGGAGGGCTAGAGAAGGGATTTCTAGGCTGACTGAGAGAAAGGCCTGAGGGTCTCTGAGGTTGCTTAAAGCAACTCAGACAATCTTGTCAGCCACCCTGACCAGACAAAATGTCAAGGGAACTCTGAGGCCATTTCTCATACTAGTGGCAGAGGAGATGGTCAGGGCAGACTTTCTGGAGGAGGAAGCCAGATCACTGTCCTTCTGACCCCTCAGTCTCCAACCTGTGGGGATATATCTTACTGATTTCCCTGTCTAGAGCCTTTAGTCCTTTCTGGATAAAAACGAACAAGGCCTCAGCCCCTGCTTTGCCACATGATCCTGGATGATTGCCTGCCCCTCTCAGGGCTTCATTCTGCCCCTCTGTTCAATGGTCTCAGCTGAAACCATCCATGTTTTTTTCTTTTCCCAGGAACGGCCAAACTGCTAGTCACACACTTATATGAGGGGGGAGGGGGTGGGGGGGTGTATTTTTTTTGAGGGGGACTCTGGTTGTATTTCAGCTTACAGTCCTCGGGAATTGGGCCTAGTGATTAGAGGAAATCCAGCAGAGGTGGCGGGGGCCCCAGAGGCAGGCCAGGGGTTCAGCCAGATTTTCTAGAATCTCCCCAGCCCAAAGCATAGGGGGAAGGTTGGAAAGAGACCTGATATTACTGTGCCATTCATTGATGTAGGCATGCATCTGAACCGCTCCTCCTGGGGTCCTCAGGAAGGGGTCTCAAGTCCCAGCTTCCTTTCCCAGCCTGCAAGGCCCTGCCCAAAGCAGGAGGGTGGTCTGACGAGACAGGGAGTGGTGGGGGCCGGGTGAGGCCAGGAGACAGATGAACAAACCGGTACTCCCCTGCAGATGAACTCATTCAGGGTGGGGCAGTGGTTAGAGAACAGGCAGAGCGGTCAGGCAGGCTTAGTCTGAATCCCCGTACTGAAAAACCTTGGGCAAGTGACTCCACTTCTCTGGGCCTGTGAGGATAAAATGCAACGCCACTGGGACGGTGATGAGCTCCTGGCTTCACTTTGTTTTCTTACACCCAGCCACCTGGAAACAAACCACAGAGCTCCGCCCCTGTGTGCACCCTACCCTTCCTCTCTCATCCCTTACTCCCGCCTCCTCTCCTCGCTCAGCGTCCTCTGCTGCCCCCGTGCGGCCCTTATCGGTACTGCAGCAGTCGGCCCTGCTTGCCCAGCCATTCGTCCCCTTGTCCCTTAATGCCTCGCAAAGGAGTGGCTTGGAGGCCTCTCCCGGTCTCAGACACACAAGCTCTTGCCTTCAAAACTTCAAAGACTGGTCGTCATTCTCAGAGACGAGGCTCAACCCCTAGGTATGGCTCCGCATCCTTCTTGCTGGTTCCAGGCCGGTTGTAGGAGCCTGGGAAGCAGCACGGTGCCCTCCTGGCTGGGGCGGCCATTGTGGGCTAAAGGGTAGTGGACACAGCACATTCTTGAGAGAGATCACATAACTATCCGAGGCTTCTGGGAGTGTCCACACACGTGCACACACACACACACACCCCTCAGGCCTCCATGCACATGTATGTACACAGGCACACAGCCACAAGCACCGCGCACACTGTCCAGATACACACACACAACAGCAACATCATCCCCCAATCAGCCCGTTTTTCCCTCCGTCCATCCCTCTGTCCCCTGTGTCTCCCCTCCTCCACGTGACTTGAGGAAACCAGTGCATACTATAAACTGCATATACAAACTCCTTTACAAGGGCTAAAGCCCTACCCACCCCTCAGACCACATCTCCCATTACCATACCCTTGCCCATTATTTGTTCACTATTTCCCCAGCAAAAATATGCAGCGCTCACTCACACTTCAGCCTGCCCCCTGCACTTACTGGAACGTTCTTCCTCCAGATCCTCCGCTGGCTGCCTCCTTCCCTTCTAAATTTAAATACCACCTCCTTCCAGACCACCAGAGTTAAGAGGCTCCCTACCCTTCATTCTCTTAAAACATGTTATCTTCAAACCGCGTATCCTAGGGACACCTGGGTGGCTCAGTCGGCTGAGCGTCCGGCCTTGGTTCAGGTCATGATCTCACGGTTTGTGAGTTCAGGCCCCACATCAGGCTCTGTGCTGACAGCTCAGAGCCTGGAGCCTGCTTCTGATTCTGTGTCTCTCTCTCTCTCTCTGCTCCTACCCCGCTCGTGCTCTGTCTCTCTCTCTCTCAAAAATAAACATTTTTAAAAAAATTTTTAAATAATTCTAAAAAAATGTGTACCCTAATCATTAGAGAAATGCCAATCAACACCACAGCGAGGCATCACCTCACACCCGTTTGGGCGTGGCTACTTTTAAAAAAAAAAAAAAAAAAAGGAAAGAACAAGGGTTGGCAAGGATGTGGAAAAGTTGGAACCCTTGTGCACCGCTGGTAGGAATGTAAAAGGGCGCAGCTGCTGTCCACAGCAGTATGGTGGTTCCTCAAAAAGCTAAAAATAAGATTACCATATGATCCAACCATTCCACTTCTGGGTATATACACAAGAGAATTGAAAGCAAGGTCTCCAGGAGATTTTTGTACACCCACATTCATAGCAGCATTATTCACAATAGCCGAGAGAGGGAAACAACCCAAGTGTCCACTGATGGATGAATGGATAAACCAACTGTGGTGTGTACATAAAATGGATATATTATTCAGTCTTAAAAAGGAAGGGAATTCTGGGGCACCTGGGTGGCTCCATCGGTTAAGCGTCCGACTTTGGCTCAGGTCATGAGCTTGCAGTTCGAGCTCCACATTGGGCTCCGTGCTGACAGGTAGGAGCTTGGAGCCTGCTTCCCTCTCTCTCTCTGCCCTTCCCCTGCTCGTGCTCTCTCTCTCTCTCTCACTCTCTCTCAAAAATAAATATAAACATTAAAAAAAGAATTTTTTGGGGCGCCTGGGTGGCGCAGTCGGTTGAGCGTCTGACTTCAGCCAGGTCACGATCTCGCGGTCCGTGAGTTCGAGCCCCGCGTCAGGCTCTGGGCTGATGGCTCAGAGCCTGGAGCCTGTTTCCGATTCTGTGTCTCCCTCTCTCTCTGCCCCTCCCCCGTTCATGCTCTGTCTCTCTCTGTCCCAAAAATAAATAAAAAAATAAAATAAAATAAAATAAAATAAAATAATAATAATAAAAAAAGAATTTTTTTAAGTAAGGGAATTCTGACAACCACAACATGGATGAACCCTGAGTACATAATCCTGAGTAAAATAAGCCAGTCACAAATATAAATACTGTATAATTACATTTATATGAGCTATCTAGAATAGTCAAACTTGGGGTGCCTGGCTGGTTCAGTCAGTGGAGCATGTGACTCTTGACCTTAGACTTGTGGGTGTAAAGATGACTTAAAAAAAAAAAATAGAATAGTCAAACTCATAGAGACAAAAAGTAGAATGGTGTTGCCAGGGGCTGAGGAAGTGGAGGGATGGGGAGTTATTGTTTAATGGGTACAGCATTTCGATTGTGAAAAATGAGGAGAGTTCAGGGATGGATGGTGGTGATGGTTGCATAACCGTGTGAATGTACTTAATGCCACTGAACTGAAAAATGGTTAAGATAAAAAAAAAAATCGTTAACATGGTAAATTTTGTTTTCAAGTTTTTATTTATTTTGAGAAAGAGCACAAGCAAGGGAAGGGCAGAGAAAGAGGGAGAGAGAGAATCCCAAGCGGGCTCCACACCATCAGTGTGGAGCCCAATGTGGGGCTCGACTCACAAACCACAAGATCGTGACCTGAGCCAAAACCAAGAGTTAGATGCTGAAACAAGTGAGCCACCCACGCACCCCCCAAGATGGTAATTTTCATGTTATGTTGTATCTCACCACAATTAAAAACAACAACAGCAAAACAAAACAAAACAAAAAACATGTAGCAAACATGTGTCGGCTTGTTTAATCCCACCTCATTCATTAAACTGTGAACTAAACTGTAAAATAAAAGCAGGGCGCTCTCTGAGCAGTATACCTACTATGTGCTGCCACTCACTGAGGACATGGGGGAAAAGACAGACAAGGTGAAGGCTTGAGGCTCACAGCCTGCAGGGAGGAGAGAAAGACAGTGAACAAGTAAACAAAATTACCACCTATCAAGTACTGCGAGGAACATTAGAACAATGAAATGTAAGAGTGGCTTCACCAGAGAGATGTCAGCTGGGCAGTGGGGTGCACCATCCTGGGGGTGACATTTATGCTAAGACCCAAGAAACAATAAAGTCAGTCATCGAGTAGCTAGGAGACCAGAGTTACAGACAAAATGAAAAGCAGGTGCGGGGGGGGGGGGGGGGGCGGCGGGGCCTGAGTGGCTCAGTCAGTTAAGCATCCAACTCTTTTTTTTTTTTTTTTAATTTTTTTTTTTTTTCAACGTTTATTTATTCTTGGGACAGAGAGAGACAGAGCATGAACGGGGGAGGGGCAGAGAGAGAGGGAGACACAGAATCGGAAACAGGCTCCAGGCTCTGAGCCATCAGCCCAGAGCCCGACGCGGGGTTCGAACTCACGGACCGCGAGATTGTGACCTGGCTGAAGTCGGACGCTTAACCGACTGCGCCACCCAGGCGCCCCAAGCATCCAACTCTTGATGTGGGCTCAGGTCATGACCTCATGGTTGTGAGATCAAGCCCCTTGTCTGTGGGGCTCTGGGCATGGAGCCTGCTTGAGATTCTCTCTCTCTCTCTCTCTCTCTCTCTCTCTCTCTCTGCCCCTTTCCCCTGCTCGTGAGCTCATGTACACTTTCTCTCTCTCCCCCACCTCCCAAAAAAGCAAGTGCAAAGGCCCTGAGGTGGGCACAAGCCTGGTATGTTAGAGGAAAAGCAGTGAGAGAAAGGGGAAGCAGGGTGGAGAGGAAATGAGGAAGACGGGGAGAGGAAGAGGGCATGGAGGGCATTCCTGGTGGCAGAGGTGGCAGAGGCCCCACCAATTCACCAACCTCCTCCTCCCAATAGGTAAGTTTCTGTGAATGGCAACAGCTAAGTGCACTGACTGCTTCTTATGGATCAGCTCAAAGAATCACACCATAGGAGTCTTAACCACCCTGTGCTGCCCACTTCCCCTGCCTTCCTCAAGGAGCCAGTCTAACGAGGCCCTTTCTTCCCACCTCGCTGCGCTCCCACCACCACTCCTGTGCCTCAAGCTTGAGGGCCTCCTACAGGCAGCAGGTTGCTGGCTAATCACTGCCAAGGGGTTTTCATTCCTCCCTTCTCTATCCCTCAAAAGCAAGCAGAGGAGATGGAACCCATGCCCTCTCCCTCACCCAGGTGGGGACAGCTGACAGAAGAGGGAAGACAGAAGCCCCTCTCCAGCTTCACCACAGCCTATTTCTGAGGCCCGTCTGCAGGCCCTGTCTTTGGGAAGCCCCATCTTAAAGGGAAGGAACCAGGAACCCATGGGGCTTGCCAGGCTGGAGGGCAGGTTGATAGTCAGTGAAGATGCCCTCAAAGGCCACAGATGGCATCATCTTCAGGCCTGAGGAAGCTGGCTTCCCCCAAATGCCCTTCGCTGCCCCAAACCCTGGACTGTGGCACACCAGGAGAGAACAGGACCCCCAGGGAGGGCTTAGGTCTTCACCAGTTGGGAGGCATATTATACAAAAGGAGGCACATCCATTTCTTTCTTTTTTTTTTTTTTTTAACGTTTTTTTATTTATTTTTGAGACAGAGACCGAGCATGAATGGGGGAGGGTCAGAGAGAGGGAGACACAGAATCTGAAACAGGCTCCAGGCTCTGAGCTGTCAGCACAGAGCCCGACGCGGGGCTCGAACTCACGGACCGCGAGATCATGACCTGAGCCGCTTAACCGATTGAGGCACCCAGGCGCCCCAAGGCACATCCATTTCTACCCGCAGTCCTGGGCCCAGGGAATTGAGAGCCTGACCCACCACGCTGGCTGCATCACAGAGGGAATGCCCAGGGGTGGGCAGTCCTGGGTCCCGCCCTCACAGGTCCACCCCGTAATGTGGACACAAGGGGTCTTCCTCCTGGGACTGGTTACACTGCAGGACCCAGCAAAAAACGTGGATGTGGAACCCCTTGTCCAAAGAGCAAGGGAATGCATTCAAGGCGCTTAAATATTAAAGACACTCAAATATAAAACTAAATACATATAAAGCTTTTTCCTTTCCCGTGTGGTCTCTCAACTTGACATGATGTGTTTTTTTATTTGCTACATAATGTCATTCTAAGTAAAGAAAAATTAAAAACTTAAACGGCTACCATGAATTTTACCATTCATCTTTATGTTGTGCAATGCCAGTTTTAAAATGCAAATATAAGGACATTTCACTCGTTTGCAGAATCACCAAAATTATGCAATTTGTATTGTGAAGCTTGTGCATACTCCTGTACTTCATTTTCACCTGAGCAGTGGAAACACTGTACAAACTAACTCAACTGTTTACTTCACTTGATTTGCCCGCATCCTCCCAACACTCTCTACCTTTGGCTGACTCATAAGAAGGACTGCAAGGAAAAGAGACTGAGGGTTGCTTGATCTTTCCCTGTGATGGGGCTTCATGGTCAGAGTAAGGTGTTGGCTTATCCAAGGGATATAATGTCCACGTAGGGGAGAGGATTGGCAAAGAAGAGGGTAGGAAAACCTGAGGGGTTACTAGGGGGCTGTGATGCTCTAGTCTGCCTGCTCTCCATCAAGGAACCATGAGGGATGAGGGCACAGAGGTGGCAGGGCACAACATGGAGGCCCTGAGTGCCCTCTATTGGGCTTTATTCCGATACTAACCATGCCATACCTACTTAGAACTTTCTGTGGCTCCCCAGCGCCCTTGGGATGAAATCCCAGCCCTATCCCTGAGCACCAAGTCTCTGCCTCCCCTCCAAGCACTGCTCATTGCCACACATTCTGCTGCAGCCATAGCCCTGTTCTTCCTGAACCATCGGCTTGGGACCTGCCCTTCCCTAGAACTCCCCCCACACACACACACTCACTATGCCCCTTCTTCTGGCTAATGCATACTCATCCTTTGGGCCCAGACATGAATATCACCTCCTCCAAGTAGTCTTCTCTCACCTCCCCAGGCTGGGTCAGGCTCTTCCCCTGGACTGTCACAGGCCCTGTGCTCCCCGCCCCATCACTGCCTGGTGACACATCCCTCCCCTCAGTGTTGACGGGCTCTGTAAGGGCAAGGACTGACTCTTAATCAGGTTAATAGCCCCAGACCCAACACATAGTAGGTATTCAGTAGTGGTTGTTGAAAGGATGCATGAGTTCACTGGCCTCTGTTTGAGCTGTCTATTTTCGCACAGCCAGGGCAGCCAGGACAGGTAGGGGGAGCTAACAGACTTGAGGCACCTGCTATGTTCCAGGCCCCACCTCCTTTACATTCCTGACCTTATTGTTTATACCCATCCAGTCCGGAAGGCAGTGTTCTACCTGTTACACAGATGAGGAGACTCATCTTCTTTTCTTGCCCCGACCACACACACATCCAAGCTCCAGCCAGGGTGACCAACCCAACAGCCTCAGCCAGGCCAATGCAGACGTCTTCTTTCCTTGGCCAGCTTCAGAAAGAACTCAATCCCAGCTGGGGCCTGTCCCGTCCTTTCTCCCACCCCTCCTTCCTCCCCCTCCCCACTTCCTTCCTTCCTGCTCTTGGATATTCCCTCTGCAGGAAAGGCCCCAGGTTCCAGGGCAAGGCCCCCAGGTCCAGCTGCCCGGGCCAGGACACATGCTTCTTCCATCAACTAGCCCCCTCTGCCCTCCCGGGGGCCGGAAATCTGATCCAGGCCTAGGAACATGGGAGCATTGCACAGGAGACAGCCCAAGGTCATCTTGTCCCTCCCCCTGCCTCCAGCCCAAGCACCAGCAGAGGAGCTCTGGAGCTCATCCTGGAGGCCTGGAGTCTGGCACCAGGCCTGGTAAGGGCTTTGTCACTCTGCCTGTGAGCTGGTCGTCACTGAGAGCCTCTTCAGGAAGGCCCTGAGCCTTTGTCAACCTAGTATAATAACCTCTTGGATCTCATGTGCTGAGTCACTTTACATGGCACCTGGCATAAGCACTCAGCCAACAGCACCTATAATCATTATAATTCTCCCCAACATCATCATCAGATTCCTCACAAGGAAGGAAGTAGAGTGGTTATTCTCCATTTATAAATGAGGAGATCGAGCTTAGAAGGGGTGGGCCAAGCTCCTTCAGCGAGTATCAGAATGGACTGAGAATCAGACTGGCCAGTGCTCTTTCTCACATTCCCGCCAAACCATCCATTCTTGGCGATCCTGGAATAATTATTTACTTCCTAGGTGCCTCAGTTTCCTCATCCATGCAGTGAGGAAGAAAATGCAAAAGGCATCTCGAAGGACCTCACTCACTAATCCAGTGAGCAGAGGCTCCCTGAGTGTTGTCTTCATGCCAGATCACAGATGGGCACAAGATTACAGACCTGACCCTGGATGGTCCTATAAGCTAAGGTCACTCCTATTCAGTACAGACTGTAGGAGTCTAACCTGGGTTCCTCTGGCTGTAGCTCCATCTATTTCCCCATTACACAGAGGAGAAGAAACCTCCAGGACTGCTGAAGATTAGGGAACACGCCCAGGCAGGTGGGCAGAGGCCATAATGGGGTCGTCCAGGAGTGGGTCGATGAAAGCAGATCCCATTGTGAAGGGTTTAGGGCCAGGCAGGAGCTGCCAGGCTTGGCATGGAGACACATCACCCTACCACCACCCCCTTATCATTCCCCAAACCTTCTGTAGGCAGCACACGAGATAAAAGCCCAAAATGCTTGATCCACGAGGAGAGACCCATTTCTTGGCAGATCCAGCGCTCCCCCCCCCCCCCCCCCGCCTCCCACCATTCTGCTCCCACAGTCCCTTTCCAGGGACCCTCAGTCCCACGCTTCCTAGCCAATATTCTCCTTTCATCCCAGTCTCCAGTCCCTCTGTCTTGCCCCCAGAGAGGAGGCTGGATTGCCGACAATCCCAACGCTCCACCCCCAACCCCTCCGCGTACCACCTCAAGGACAGGCCCAATAAACTAGGACGTGGAAAAGGAAGGGAAGGAACGCACCTCCCTGTCCCAGAGCAGCAGCCCGGAAAGCTGAGCTGCTTTGTGGCCACCAGAGGGCGCGCGCCCCCTCCCAGAGCCGAAGCCACGACGGCTGTGGCAACGAACCCGGCGGGGCTAACAGAGGATGAGGGTGGGGTGCGTCACTGCTGGCAGGATTCCCCCGAAATGCAGCCCCCCGCTGGGCTTGGACTTAGGCTCCGTAAGACAACAGCCTCGGATGCAGCCTCTCGACCTCCACCCCGGCCGCGCCCGCAGCTTGTCTTTGGCTGACCGTTCATGCGCCCCCTCCTGGTCTCAACGAGCACTGCGGCCTGGCGGAGCTCTAGCTGGGGCAGTGCGGGGAGGCAGGAGGATAAGGGGGATTTACTAGGAAGCAGAGAGGGGAGCAGGAGGTGCGTAGTGGGAGTACACTGGGCCGACTGAGGTGGTAGTGGCACTGGGTGAAGAGGAGTGCTGGGAAGGTACTGGGATCTACACTGGATATGCAAAGTACCGGGTGAATAACAGAAGGGCACTAGGGGCCACTAGGCAGGTACTAGGGGCAGTGGGTCATCCCTGCGGGGTATTAAGGGGCACCAAGCCTAAACTGGAAGGAAAGCACCGTATAGTTACTGGATAGTAATTGGGGAGGGTGTTAAATGGATATTTGAAAATACTGAGTAAGCATAAGGGGAGAATGGATAACAATTACATAGCAAGTGGGTACTTGGAAGTACTGGGAGGCACTGGGAAAATGTTGAGTACAAAAGGCACTGGATGAGAACTTGGGGTGTCACTGAGCCCACAGGGGGAAGCTTTGAATGGGTTTCGGGGATACGGCATGACCAAGAAGGTAAAGGGACATTAGGACAGTTCTTGGCAGGTACTGGGGACTTGGGCATTTATCGGTGAGAAGTGGGGGGTACTGGTGGACATTGTGTGGGCACTGGAAGTCACTGGGCTTGCACTCACACCACAGACCAGGATGGCACTTCCCCAGCAGTCCCTCAATGCCCCCTCACAACAGCCCCTCAAGCCTGGATCATTGTGTCATTTTCACAGCCAGGACTTAGATCAGAGATGTCCCTTGGCCAGTGAGGGTCTCCTGCCCTGACCAGGACCTGTTCCTGGTTTCTTAGCCAGAAAGGGGGAGGGGGGGGTTGGTGCTGCACATGGACAGAGGACAGAGCCCTCATATTGTCCACCTCCCCCCGATGGAGAGGGAAGTAAAGACAGGTCAGCCCCTCATCTCTAGAAAAATAAGGAGCCCCCTCCTCAGTCCCTCCCACCAGGCTTTGGCCTCCTGGCCCAGCTTGCTGGCTGCTGGGCCGGGAGGGGCTGCCAGGCTCGGCCTCCTGCCCACAGCGGGGCGCCGGGGGAGGGCGGCGCGCGGCTCGAGATGCCGCGTTGCCATGGAGACGCTGCCGCATCCTGACTGCTCCTGGCAACGGGGTCCCGCAGCCAGGCAGGCGCTGGGCGGGGACCCCAGGGAGCGGGCGCGCCAGGCTGCCCACGGCGCCGCCAGACCCCCGGGACGAGACACGGATACGGCTCCCCCACCCCACAGACACCCCTCACTCATGCTCCCACCGCACACACATGTACACAGGCGCCCCAGCTGCAGCAGCCCAGGCGGAACTGCAGCCCAAGCCCGCCCTGCAGCCCCCACTCATTAATTCAGCAAACATTTGCCGACCGTCTCAGTGCCAGGCGCGAGCTGGCCACTGCGGCTGCGGCGACGAGTCACACGGGGACGCAGCGCCACCCGCCCCCCCCCCATCTCACAGCCCACAGAGGAGACAGACACAGAAACAGTGCGATCAATACTGTGACCCCAACAACAGCCACCCGCTGACTATGTGCTGAGCCCTCCTCACACAGGGGCTCACCCAAAGTGCATCACCCTTGGGAAGCACTGTGAGAACCCCTTTTTACAGATGAGGAAACTGAGGCATAGGAGAGCTCATTTATTCACCAGAGGCCACATAGGATGAGGCAAGGCTGGCCTTCTACTTTGGATCTTAACCACTTTCCCACACTACCCCTGCCAGAAGTGTTTCCAGAGCATAGATGAGGAGGACCCAACTCAGCTGGGGAGGCAGCTGGGGGAATTTCAGAACTTGGGGCCTGGGAGAAAATGCAAATTTAACAGGCAGAACAAGGAGAGGTTACCCTCAACTGAAAGGCCAGTCCGTGCAAAGACGTGGAGAATTGAGAGCTGCAGGCTGGGTGTGAGAGAGAGCAAGTGCAGATGTGGTAAGAAAGCTGCTTGGAGGCTGATGCGGCAGGCTGGGTATGCAAGCCAAGGGGCCTGGACTCCATTCCTAGAGGAGTAGGGAAGGTGTAAGCAAGTGAGAACATGTACTGACTGTTGCTCTGGCAACCATGAAGAGGGGGGCTGGGGGAGTGGAGGGCAGGCCATGGTCATCAGCCCAGTGAGGGACAAGCGGACCCAGCCCCCGCAGTGGGGTCCAAAGAGGAAGCAGGACACAACCTTCTTGCCTTCCCAAGCAAAGAACCTTCTGCCTGAACCAGGAACCCAGGGAATGACACAGAGGTACATGCACAATAACATAGGGGCTTCAGGGAGAGCAAGGGCTTCAGGAGGGCAGCAAATGGGAACACGCTTCAGAGTGGCATGAGGACAGATCAAGGCTAGACCCCAGGAAGAACTTCCAAGAGGAATAGGATTGAGTTTGTGAGAGAGGCTAGGGAATCCTTGAGAAGAAAAGAGACCCTCACACATCCGGGCATGGAGTAGAAAAGCTGTCCCTTCCAGACCCCTCCTGCCAAGATTATTCCTCCCTGGCCCCTGTCCAGCAGATGGAGTCCCGGACACTCCTCTGAGGAGGCACAGTATCCAGCCCTAACCACCCCCCCCCCCCATCTCAAGGTTAGCCTAATTTTTTCCCTTCCATGGATTCAGGTCATTGCTCCCTGTCCTCTCTCCCAGGCGCCGCGGAATGTGACTAATTCCCTCCCTTCATTTACGGGTCCTGTTACCTGGGAGGTATTTATAGCACGACAGCCTCCCACCCTCCCCAGCGACTCAGCTGCTCTCCCCCCAGGCCATCTCTCCCCCACTCGGCCAACCTTTGGCTCCCCTCTCTTCTGCCACAGCTCCACCACCTCCCCGCCAGCCCTCTCCTCACTTGTCAGACCCCAGGCGGGGACAGGGAACAGAGGCAGCCCCAGTGGGAAGGGGCTGACCCAGTGGCTTTCTGAGTGGAGTCCTGTCTGCAGAGGGATGCCCCTCCCCTCTTGAACCCCCACAAAAGGCAACTTAGGGGCCAGGCCAAGGGAGAGTGCCTCTGTGATCTCACCATACAGGCTGACACTTACACTAACGATAGGTCACAATTATTGAGTACTTAATGTGTGCCGGGTATTAGTACTTCTAGTTTGCAGATAAGGAAACTGAGGTTCAGAAAGGCTAAATGACCCCCTTCAGATCTTTACAGCTGGGGTAGGGTATTCCTGCTCAGCCACCCTCTAGAGCCCTGCCTCGTGTGTGGGAATACTCCGACTGCAGGTTGGGTAAAGAAAGGACCACAGGATAGCTAAGGGGTGCCTAACCAAAACACCTCTCACAAAGCCAACACTGTCCCTATGGATCACAAGCCATGGCTGATCTGCCCAGGGGTCGTCAGGGAATATTACCAGATGGAGGCCACTAGGTACAAGACACTGCCTGTCCCATATATATCCCCTCCTCCAGGCAAGGGTCACTGAGGAACTAGAATGGAAGGGCACAAATCTAGCCAAAGACACAGAAGAAGGGAATGCTGTGACCACAGAGGATGAGGGAAGGGAAACTACAGCAGAAGGGAGGGAAGTCGGGCTCCATGAGGGACTCACAGGTATGGAAGACCAAGGCAGGGACCCATGCCCTGTCATATCCTCAGTCTCTCAACTGCATAGCAGGGAAAGCAGACTCTGACAAGTGAAGAGACTAGCTCAGCTTTTCCCAGACCCTCTGACCAGAAATTGTACAATACTGATGAAGCGGCTTTGTTGACATTTCTAGGAGGCAGAAGGGGATGGAATAGGAGACTGAGTTCAAATCCCAACCTTGTACTCATAAACTCGGTGACATAAAGCAAGTGACTTTGCCTCCCTGAGACTCGGTTTCCCCATCTGTAAAATGGCCTGACATCACACCCCACTCACAGGTGGTCATGAGAACTTAGAGATGTGAAACAGGCCGAGTACTGAAAATGGAGCCTGACACATGGCAGGAGCTCCATAAATGTAGGCAGGTAATACTGTCGTTTGTATTTTTCCCCGCTTCCTTCTTCTCTCTCTGATCTGAACAAAGGGGCCACATCTCTTCCCTGAATTTGGGGCATCCTGAGGATAAGGGCTTTGTTTCTAGCATCAGCCTTTCATCAACTGTCCTTGGGACGAGGATCCCCTGGCAGGCTGCTGTTGGGAATGAACGATTCACTGCTGTTACCATTATTTTCATTATCATCCGTGTATCATTCTCTGTGGCTGTGGCCCCATCAGCACACACCCAGCTAGGCTTTTGGCTTTTGTTTAAGGAAGTCATCCCCCCTCACACTGCCACAAAGGCACACCACAGTTCCCACATGAGCCACATCTCAGGGGGGCGGGCCATGCTGGGTCCAACAGCCCCCACTGTACCCTCTTCACCAATACCCCCCATCAAGGGGTGCCAGAAGCTGGCCTGGAAAAAGAAAGACACTGAGTCATTCTGATTCCTGCTTCAGGGAGCCAGAGCTGGCAGCAGCCCAGCCAGCCCCTCCAAGGGGAACGTCAGGGGCAAAATTAGGTCCCTGGAACTCTCCTGGCAGCCCAACCCAGGGATGAACATGGCGGCACCAGGAGCCAGATTTGGGAGGGTGGGCGGAGGCAGAAAATATAGGACTCTAGTGGCTGGGGCCTGGCAGAGCAGGAAGGGGCAGCAGGAAGCATCTGTGAGAACTCCTATGAATCTGGCATGGGGCCAGGTCTCCATCACCCTGGGAGAGAGGGAGCCCCATCCAATTCACAGAGAAAGGCTACAGATGTTAAAGGCTTCCAAAAGGTCCCATCAACTGTCAGTGGTCACATAGCACTGGTAGATGGAAGCAGGCAACCCCTGCTCAGATGCCCACAACCCCTCATCCTCACGTCCTGAGTGGCCAGGCGGGCCCAGGGCTCAGGTGAAGGGAATGGAAACAGGCAATAATCCTGTCCACGCTGGCAGATGGAGGGAACCAGGCTTAACAGGATACTGCGGACAGGAGTCAGGGAATAGGACAGTGGAAGTGAGGCACTCTGGGCCATTCTTCAACAGGGTAGTGCCATGGAGTACAGCCTAGGACTAAATACTGAGCCCTTAGTCTTCACCCTGGTTTACCCAAAGCTTGCCGTAGGACCTCGGCAAGGCCTGCCATCTTTCTGAGTCTCAGTTTCCCCAGTCATGCTATCATAACTCTGAGCTCCAAGGTTCTCCCTAGCAGTTCTGACTCAGGCCTCCCCAAGCATATAGTAGAGCCAAGAGGCCAAGAGGCCAAAGAGGGGTCTGCACCCAGGCGGCTGTCCTCTCCCCACCCACAGGCACAAGGGGTCCTCGCTGAAGAAACACGGTGTATACAAATAATTAAACAGAAGAATTGGAGTGATTAGGGCAGATGATTATTGTCAAATTATGATTTATCTTGTAGTGGAATTAGTATTCCCCCAAAGGGCCCGGCGTGGCGCGGCGCCCGCCACGGCCCGTGATTAATCGCCGTCTCCAGAAGGTCACCTCCAGCCACTGCAGATTAACTCAGTGGGGAAACTTCTTTCCGTAATTCAAGCTGTTGTTCCCACAACCTGTCATCCGCCGCCGCGGAAAAGGACGATTTCGTCAGGGAGCCCAGGGCGGGTGCCTGTCCGCTCCCCCAGCCCCTCCCGGCTGCGGACATGATATATGGTGCGTCCCGACACGGGTGACCGCGAGGGGGGGCAGCGTCTGCCGTGGGGTGGGTAGCGGGAGGCAGGAGTAGGGGGAGCGTGGGGGACCAGGCGCCGCCAAGCAGAAGTAGGCTGTGAGGGGAGAGAGAGCGCGGGCGGTGGCAATTAGGAAGAAAATTGGATTTTTCAGCGTCCAGAGGCAGCTGGGATCTGCGGTGTGCGGCGCAGCCACCACCCCCTTTCCCAACACACATAGGCACCCAGCTCCAGCCAGGCGGGGACTCCCCAGGAGGAGTGGAGGATGGGGGACAAGGGACCTCCTTTAAGAAGGTAGGAAATGTAGAGCCAATAGATGGCAGAAAGAACCTGGTTGGTTCTGAGGCCGGGCCCTGCAGAGCCCCTCAGTGAGAGCAGCTTTCCTGACCTAAAAGCCAGAACCAAGATCCTATTTCCTCGGCGGTAGACATCACCAAAGTCACGTGCCCATGTCACCTGGAGCTGCTAATCGTGGCCACCTCCATCTGGCAGTCCAGATCAGATCTGGGAGGGGGCTCTGGATCCCTGCTCTGTCTCCCTGTGCTCGGAGAACAGTGGAAACAGAGCCCCGCATCACTGCCTCCTCACCACACCCTCTGCCCATCCCTTAGCTCCCTGAGTGGGAGGGGGGGGGAGCACCTCCCCTTCCTCTCTATCATTTACCTTCCATCCAGGCCTGCGGGGTTGGGGTGGGAGTGGGGGGAGGAGTGTCTTGTACCCACACTACAGATGAGGAGGCTGAGTTAGGGTGACTTTCCGCTCTGAAGCTGCCCTGGGTCCCCAACATCCTCAGGATTACTGCCAAGTTTCTTCAGGTCTGCCCTTTCCAGTCTAGCCCCCCTGCTCATCCTCCCCACCTCCAGAAATACTCACTATGCACTGTTCCTTCAGGCCTCCAGGCTTCGTACATTCCTGAAATGTGCCTCCTGTCCCCAGCCCTCATGTGGTAAACTCCTATTCGTTCTTCTGTTCTTCTCAATCCAACTATTTATCCCTCTAGGAAAAGAGAGTGCTCCTCTGTGCAAGAACTGTGCTCTCATCGGCCTCCCTCACCAGAACGGGCACTCGCTGTGGGACTCCTACATCTATCTCTCCAGTGCCAGTGCACACCCAGCCCAAGCAGGTACAGGAAACTATCTGGAAGGCTCTAAGGATTCAGGGCCCTGCCTCCCCACTCCCCACAACTCCCAACACCCAATCCCAGATCTGAGGTTGAGGGGTCGAGGGCAGACCTTTGGTGAAGACCCTTGCTGGGTGGCACCCTCACAGTCCAGAAGCCTGTGTTTATTTAGTTCAGAACAGAAGCATATATTACGTACACCACCGTTTGCTCAGAACATTCTCAGGTCTGATATACTTAGAGTTGTGAAGACCCAGCACTATTTGGGAGAGAAAAATCTATTTCTCTGTGTCTCAGGAATGGTAGTAGGAGAACACTCTCTCCAGAACCAAAGACTAAACACGCATTTTCTTAGGGGGAGAAGGGGCTTTCCATCCTCTGCCGGGAATGTCTGGCAGACACCCACCCTCCAAGTCTTTGGCTGATGGTGATAATAAAAATCCAATTTATACTGCATTTTACTTTCAAAATACCCTTTGCTGCATTCACTCACTGACTCCTCAGGGACAAGCCAAAAGAAATTTGTTAACCCCATTTTACAGATGAAGGAGCAGACTTGGGGAAGGTGGCAGGTGACTCACCCAAGGCCAAGGGCTGTAAGCAAGGGAGGTGGCTGTGAGTCTGTGGAGGATGATTCTGGTCCTCACCCAGACCACTGTGGAATCACTGCCTCCCCACACAGGCGGCAGGCGTCTCTAAAACCTTCACTCCCATCCTTCCCCAAGGCCCAGGTGGGATGGAGTAGGGCACAAAGCTGGGGCAGGGACTCTCCCAGGGGAAGACCCTCCTTCTCTGAGCTCTGGATCTATAAGCCTGGTTCAAATCTCAACCATGCAGGTCACCAGCTACAGAAGCTTGGGCAGGTCACTGTAGCTCTCTGTGCCTCAGTTTGCACTTCTGTGAAGTGAACTCTATCTAACCTTGTAGGGCTAGTTATGCTGATGAACCAAGACTGGGGCCTGGCCTGGCAGATAGTAAGTGCTCAATAAATGTGAGTTGCATTTGTTTTATCACGTTCACCTTCTCAGTAATCTCTTGTGGAGGAGGTGGGGGAAGCTGATAGCTTCCCCATTTCCCAGGGGAAGAAACTGAGTGGGCTGAGCTTCCAGCAAGCAGAAGACATCATCAGATAAATTACCCTGAAGGCCACCTGAGAGTCTGTGCCTCCCTGTCAAGAACCCCCCATTGCTCCGTGCCCATGGAACACAGCACAAACGCCCAGCCAGAAGAATTCTCTCTATTCCTAAAGCACTGCTGGTTCCTGCCTCCCAGCCTTTGCCCAAGCAGGTCCCTCGGCCTAGAATGCCATTTCCCTGCTGGTTCCACACATTTGTTACCGAAATCTTTCAAAGCTCCGCCTAAAGGCCACGCCCTGTAGGAAGCCACCCTCAACCTCCAGCCCACGAATCGCTCCGGTGCCTGGCTGGACCCGGCCACTGGTCCAGGGCACTCCGGTCCAGCCAACGAGCACCTCGTCACCCCACGCGGTTTTCTGACACCCCCGCCCCAATCACGGGTTGGGCGGGGCCTCTTCAGTCTGACCCTAGGCGCTGGGGCGGGACACACGGTGGGTGCCGCGACCTCGGGGGAGCACAGCCCGGCCCCCACCCCACTCCCTCCAGCGCCGCGGCCCGGTCTTTGATCCGGCCGCCTCCGCGCCCCAAACCTGATTGGCATCGAATTACGCCGCGCGGCGGAGGGAGATAATGGCGGGAGGCGCGGCAGACATGAAAGGGGGGGGGGGCGCAGCGGCAGTCCGGGCCGTTGTTAATGACCCAATAAAAAGGAAGAGGGGGGAGAAATAACCCTCCCTTCCATCCCCGCCCCCAAGACAGCGGCCGGTGCACACAAAGCCGCCGCCGACTCGGAAATTACCGCGGCTCAGCCCAGCGCAGCGTGACTGGAGGGGGGGTGGGCTCACCTGGCGGGGAGCGGGAGGGAGGGCACACAGTCACAGCCACACACACGGTCACGCAGACGTGCACACATACTGATCCTGTCTTTAATAGTTTTATATTTTTTCATCATGGATTTTTTTTTTTGCATTGATTGTGATTTTTGAAAAATACTACACTAAAATAATTTCCCTGGTTACCAAGAAATTTTGTACCCACCCTAGTCCCAGTTCTGAAACACAGTCACAGACAGCACTGTTCTGTGACACGCACACACTGTGCCTCATCTACACGGATACAGGTAAGACAGTCACACACAGATACAGACACATGGACACATTGTCACACCTAAAGTCACCTGCAGAAACCAACAGGGAGCCACATGGACACACACCCAGCAGGGCCTACAGAGATGCTCACATAGAGACATACCCAAAAGCTGGTACAGAGACAGATAACACAAATACACACACACACACACACACACACACACACACACACACACACACACAGAAGAGGAAATTCACAGAAATATACAAACACATGACACAAGCCATGCAGAGACACACTGATATACACTGACATCTACAGACAAATACAAACATAAAAAGATACACAGAGACAAGCACAAATCCACACAGCATCCCAAACACTCACACACACAAATAGACTTAGGTCACATTAAGCACACACAGTGACACACACATCCTAGCACAAATCCCCAAGTCAACAGAGTCTCTGAGACGCACCCTGTGCCCTCAAGGCCACCCATCTCACACCTTCGCTCGCATATGTTCAAATGTGTTCCAGTGAGTTCATGAGGGCCAGGGGCTGGGTTGATCCATAGCCCAGGTGAAGTGGGGTCATTGGACCACAGAAGGGGGAGAACATGGCAGTGGGGGAAGGGGTGGGAGTGCAGCTGCCTTGAATTCATGAGGCTGGGGCAGATGGTTTAAACTGTCAGAATATCAGTGTTATTCATCTCTAAAATGGGGTTCAACTCCTCTCCAAGGGATTGTGTATGTCAATAGGCAATAGGAAAGTACTAAATGTTGAATGCCATTACCATGTGGACTCCTTTAGGGGCAGCCCAGACTCTCCACTGCATATCTCCCCAACACATACACACACACACGCACACGCACACGCACACACACACACATACACACACACCGGTCTTGGCTCCCAATCACTTTACTGCCAGGTTAGGTCCCTCTTAAATCTAATTTGAGTCCCTCATGCCGTAAGCTAACTTCATTTCTGAGAACAGGAGGACTAGCCCCTCCAAGGAGCCTCTCTTGCTCCAAAAACCAGCACCCTGAGTACTAGGGGTCTTGGGAGCCAGATAAGTCTTCATCATAAAGTCAGAATCTGGGTCAGGCATCCTTTACTCTGTTGTCTTATTTCAAACCCCAGTTCCGCCGTGAACCAGGTATATAACTTGGACAAGGACTTAGCCTCTCTGAGTCTTGGGTGCTCTCACTGTCAAATGAGTTAACAGCATCAGCATCCAACACACGAGTCTGTGGGATGAAATAGCTCTCGGGCTGAGCTAATAGGCCAAGGTAAAGCTGCTAGTCCATGTTGGAGTCAGAGGTTAGGGGTCAGGGTTCATACTCCCCTCCACACACCAGGACAAAAGCCCTCCCTGCAGCTTCTTCTTAGGTGGACAAGGAGACTTTATGAGCCAAACCTCAAGGTCTAATTAATGCGATTAATCACAGGCCCAGCCACACAGGCCATGGGGACAGCTGGCAGGGAGGGTGACAGTCAGCTCAGTTACCCAAAAGGACAAAGAAGCAGGAAACAAGATTCTCAGTGGTCTCTCCCTCTCCCATCACCCCGAACCAGGCTCCCCCAGCCCCTGATAAGCAAAGCTCACCCCTGCACCCAGCTCACTGGGGAAGTCCCTTCTCATGTCTAAATCCAGTTTCTCCTGCTGTAGCTCAGGAAACACATGGGATCTGCAGTCCAGGTCCTGGCTGTCCCTAAACAGGCAGGTTAGAAAGGATGTGGTAGGGCTTCTGGTAGCTGGGCTGTGTAACGCTGGGTTTGGTGGTGGTGGTGGTGGTGGTGGTAGGCAAAACCTCTCAGAGCTCAGAGTTTGGCCCAGGAGTAAGGCAAGAATAAAGAAAAGAACTGGTGGCTAGGAGGGAAGCCCTCCTTCTCCTTCTAAGGGGCCTGTGTGTGTGACCCAGGGTGAGGAGGATTGGTTGCGGTGGGGGGGGGGGGGGTGGCCGAAGGATCTGACCAGGGCTGCAGCAGGAGGGGGCAGCCCACTAGGGCAGGGGCGCTGCTGCGTTATAAATCACCCTCGACTCAATTAGAGCCTGTGAAAGGTTGTGCACACCCAGCAGAAAGCGCCGGGCTTGGCGGACAGCCAGCTCCCCTGCAGGGGGTGGGGTCGAGAGAGCTGGTGTGTGCCTATGTGTGTGTACGTGTGTGCATGTGCCATAGTGTGCAGACACGCTGGTGTGTCTCTATGTACCTGTTTGTGCCTGTCTGTTCATGTATGCATGTGTACAGTGGTGAGCGCATATGCCTGTGAATTCCTATGTGTGCAATATGCTTGCATATCCTTGTGTGCTTGTTGCTGAGTGTCTGTACGTACCCGTTTGTACCTACTTGTGCTGTGTGTACACGTGTGTGTGTATGTCAGCGGGATGTCCTCAAGCCCATGTGCACTTGAGCATGAGCATGTGCATAGTTGTGTCTCTCTACCACTTTGCTGCTGTGCCTATCCCCTTGCCTGTGTGCACCCGGGTGTGAATGCATATGTTTGTGACTGTTTTGTGGTTGGCTTGATGAGTTGAGCTGGATGTGGGGTTGGGGGTGGAGGGATGTTCTTGCATGGGGGAGTGCTCTATGCATTGAGGGGGGGCGCGGAATGGATAGATAGAATTATGGGCAGGTAGAGAGAAAGAGTCAAACCAGGCCAGTAGGGAGAGGCTGTGGCAGACAGGGGAACCAAGCTTGCAGGAGAGTGGGAGTCTGCACAGTTCAGGGGACCGGCCAAGACCAGCAACCTACAACCTACAACCCTGAAGAGAGAGGCTGGACACCAGCCATGCCATAGCGGGGCTGCCCTAGTTTGGCCAAGGAGCAACCTGAAGTTCCCTCCTCCAGCCCTCTGTAATAACTAATGGTGATAAACAGTCACCATGGACTGAGCTCTGTGCTAGAGTCTACAGCCAGATACCTCACTGAACCCTCACAGACGCATTATGAAATAGACACACTACTGAACATGGGTTTCTACTAGAAGTCCCACTTTGCAGACATGGAAACTGAGGCTCATTGACTTGTTCACAGCCAATAAGTAGTAGAGCGAGATCCTGAACCTTGGTGTGCCTAATTCCAAACATCTTACCACACTCGTTACTGCCTCTCCCGGGGTTCCCAGTGGTCATATTCTGGGGGGAAAGGGGAGAAGTGAGGCTGTGTGGGTGAGTGAGTATGCTGCCCCATCTACTGAGTATGCTCTGAACCAGCACATAACAAATGCCAACTTACTTGTTGGGGGAAGCAGGGAGCCAAGACATCCTGTTCTGCTCTGAGGCTAAGAGTAGCTGGCAGAGGTGCTGGGGTTGGGGTACCTATAAACCACACCATGGACATTGGCCACCTCTGCCTCCCTCCCAGGGAGGAAGTACTGCCTTGGGCTCTAGAGAGGCTGGGGAGTAGGGGCTGAGGGTTTCCCTGAGCCAGCTTGGGCCCTGCCTCATTTTCGCCCACACAAAGGTGGGACTACCTGGATGTCTTTCTTGATCAACACTAAGTCTCACTTGTCTCTTCTCTACCCAACCCACAGACAAAGATTTCCACACACACCTCTCATTCCCCTAGGAACACTTGGGTCCCTGAATCGGGACCCCCATGGGAGAAATCTGCACAAGTACCCTCAGCCAGGAGCCAATTTGGGACCCCGGACTCAAACAAGTTTCCCCTTACCTACAATTGCATTTCTCTGAGGAGTATGGGGGATTGAAACCATTAAGTCCTGGGCCTCCTTGTATAACCTGGAGAATCAGCCATGGATACAGCCACCAGGCCCCAGATCCGACAGCCTGCCCCCCCCATGGAGGGTAGAATGCAATCCCACAGTGAGTTCAACTTCTCTCCTGCCCCAGCCTCCTGGGAGACCTCCCCCCTGAACCAAGTTCTGCTTCCATTTACCGACCAGGTGCCAGGAGATGGAGGTAGACGGGCCTCTAACAGGGCAGCCTCCAGGAGGAAACCTAGCCATGTGCCAGACGTCACCCTGCATCTTCTGCAGGCCCCTGCAGGCAGGCCCCACATCTGGAACCATTTCAGGCAGGAGAAGCATAGGACTGAGCTGCCCCTCCTTTGATGCTGGGGCTGTGGGGAAGGGTCGTGCCCTTTGGGAGGTCGGGGGTCACAATGCATGGATGGCACACCTCCTGAGGATAGGATAAGGGGGGGGGGCAGGAATGGGTAAGATGGGGTTGAGGCATTTATGTCATGGTGCTCCAAAATGTAGGATCAGGGGGACTCCAGAAAGACTCCAGAAGATGATGGGCATCTTATTTATTTATTTTTAAGTAAGCTTCATGCCCAATGTGGGGCTTGAGTTCACAACTCTGAGATCAAGAGTTGCATGCTCTACCTATCCTGGAGAAAGGGAAGTGCCAAGCTTTACTCTAGCTGAGCCTCAGTTTCCCCATTAGTAAAACAGGAATATTACAGGATTCTGGGGAGGATTCATGATGAAAGGATGTTTTAGCATGGGCCAGCACAGAAAAAATGCTCAGGACAGGATAGTAGCTGCTGTTGTTATTATCATTCTTTTGTTTAAAACATAGCTGCTTTTTACCAAAGCTCTCTATCCAGCTGAGGAGACCTGGTGAACATCCCCAAATTAGTCAGGCTATATGGAATCAGGAGTTAGAAGTGGAATGTTAGGAGGGGAGGGTGCTGTAGGCCTGGGCAGTCAGGTAGAACCTCCCAGAGAAAGTGGCATAGGGTTCACCCTTCAGAAATGGGAGAGTCAGGCAAGCTGAAGTGGAATGGAGAGAGTGCCCCAGGGGGCAGATGAGTTTCAGCCAAGCCCAAGAGACAGGACAAGTGGGCCTGATTTTGTGAGAAGCAGAGACAGGCCAGATGGGTTGCAGTGGGCATAGGAGCTGGCCTGATGAATGAAGAGGACGGATAGGACCCTAACTTCCACCTCTATGGAAGGACTCTACCCTGATGCCCACCCCATCCACACCTGCTCTGCAACCCAAGGTAGCCCTTGGGATCTGTAGAGAACCAGTGACACCCACCCTGCGGTATTTCCCCCACCAGGGCTCTGAGAAATCCGGTGGCTGCTCTCCCCCCTCTGTTTATTTATTCCCTTGGTTTTTTTTTTTTCCCCCTTTTCAGGAGGCGATAATTATTCAGATCATCGCGGTGATTTACTCGGCAATCAGAGCCGCTCGATGCAGTGGCCGCGGAGCTGAGACAGACGAGCATCGCCAAGGAGGACGAGGCTGGGGGCTCAGCACCCCCTCCCTCCCAACCCGCCAGGCCTTTGTTCTCTTTGAGGTCTGCACCCAAGCTGCCTGGCAGGCAGTGGAGGCGCCCACCCTAAGGACACAGCAGCAAGCTGGGGGGGGTGGGGTGGAGGGGTCGTCGGAGCCAGTGTGCACATGTGTGTCCTGGGGAGGGAGGTGTGTGGGCTCATATGTTCCTTAGTGCTGGCTGAGAATGGTGGAGCTCCTGTGTGCATGTTTGGGGTGGGGGGGATAGTTAGGACCATACCACTGCATGAGCATTGAGGTCAGGTGTGAAATCCGAAGGTATGCACCTGTGTGATTACCTGGGGCCTGGGGTACATCTGTCTCTGCAGGCTTGTTCAGAAGTGCAACGGGCAGGTGCCCAAACATTTGTATTTTAGGCACATAGTGGAGAGGGGAGGAGGTTTGGAGTTCCTGTGCGAAAGCTGCCTGAGGTGGTCATGGATGGGACAAGGAATAGGTTCTAGCTTGGTCTTTCTGACGGTGCTAGTGGGGGTAGGGGGGCCAGTGAGCAGCTCATATCCGAATGCTGAGCTCTCCTGGGTCAGTGCTGGGGCCTTGGGGGTTATGTGGATACAGGTGTGGCTCTGTTCACAGGCATGTGTACACACGTGTGTACTCGCAGCCCACCCCCCACCCCCACTCCCACCCGCCGACCGCAGGCTGGCGCGGTGACGGTGACCTCATTACTGCCTCCGCAAAGGCCCCTTCAAATCCCTGCGCCGTCGCATTTGGCTGCTCTAAGTGATGGGAACGGCCTGCGCTTCCTGATCAATCGCTTAAAATTCAGGGTCGGCTTGCTCGCCGGAGAGGGCTGCCTGCCAGCCCCACGCACCGCTCTCTGCCGCCTCCCCCTACACCCCCTCCTTGCTTTAGGGTGGGGGGCTGCGATACTGCCGTATTGGAAAACATCCCCGCGCTGGCTGGGGGGCCCGGTGGGGCCAGCGCTGGAAGCCGTTCCACTCGAGCAGATGGCTGTGAAACTTTGGCGGCGAGATAAATTGGGTCTGACGGCGTGAGGCCGGCTCACAGATGGGCGGGATTCTCACGCCGGCCCCCACGTCCGGCCCGACCGCGGGCAGGGCCGGCGCCGCTCAGAGCCCCCTTTGGGCACCCGCCCGGCCAGCAAAAGCCTTCGGGAGGCCACTCAGCCGCCAATAGCCTCTCTCTGCCGGGAGTTGCCCTCCCGTCACACTCCTTCCGGCCTTAGATCTCCCCAGAGACAAACCCAGAGGGAGGGGCAGCCCCCAGCCCCCGCCTGGTCACCTCCGCCAAGCTGGCAGCTGGGCTTTCCCCCTCCTCTGCCATCCGCAGAGGCCTGAAGCGTGAAGGTTAACAGCTGGGGGGGAGGCTGCGTCTCCCTCCCTCACCCCCTCTCTGCTGCAGCCCCGCCCACCTGCCAACCCTGGGGATGTCGTAAACAGGACTGTGAGGTGTGTGTTGGGGGGGAGGGGGGGCTGAAGGGAGGGAGAAAAGAGAGCCAGACAGACAAAGAGAGAAAGGGAAAATGAGCAAGATGAAAAAGAGACCTAGCCAGAGACCCAGGGACAGAGACAGAGACAGAAATGGAGACTGAGAGGTAGAGATAGACACAGAGACACCCACCGACAGAGAAGGGAGGGAGAGACCTCAGAGCCAGAAAGGAGACATACAAAGAGAATGGGAGGAAGGCGAAGGATAGAACAAGGCGACGCGATACAGGCGGGGACCGCCTCGAGCTGTGCGTGATAGTGGGGGTTGCGGACGAGAGGAGTTGGGGAGCAGGGCGCGGTCCCGGGCTAACCCCGCCCCCACATGAGGGTTTTGACCCAGAACAAGAATGTCGCTCCCTCAGGCCGCGCCCTCCATTCCAAAACCACTTCCCCGCCTCGGTTTCCCCAGAAGTGCCGGTGAAAAGGATGAGGGGGGAGGCCTGCACAGCCATCACTTTGCCGCAGAGCCCACCCTGTCGAGCCGACTCCGCGGCGCATCAGTCCAGCGGGCAGATATCGATCCGGTCCAGCCAAGCTCGATACCCGCGGCCTGCAGCCCTCTCTGCAGCTGTCCTACAAGGAGGAGGGGGCTCACTCCTCGTGCCGCCCCCGCGGAGATTCTGTGCCAGAATAAACCCCCGAGAGCCCCGCGGGAGCGGCGCCCTCGCCTCCCTCTGTCCTAAGAGGCCCGACTTGGCGGGGCCAGCCTGCCTGCAGCAGGGGGGACGGCCCGGGTGACTAACCCCAGCCCCACCTCCTGCAGGGAGCGAGAGGCCAGAGGAAAAAAATCTTTGCTGAGTTGATGAAGTTGAAGTTTCGTAAAGGGCGTGAAGGAGACAGCCAATCAGCGAGTCTTCATTTACATAGGCTCTCTGATTGGTTCTCACGGTGCCTCTTTAGAATGTTACTTTGAAACCTTAAGAAAACGATGAGAAAAATCCCACTGATGAGAGAGAGAACGAAGCTCAGATTCCTCAGGTTCACGTAGGGCCCCCCAGGCCAAGCTCTGAGCTCAGCGAGGAGGAGAGCTTTGACGAGGTCTCGCCCAGCCCTCAGCATACATGTGACCAACTGGAGGTTGTACGGTCAGAGAGGTGGAGCTCGACCTGAACCCAGCACCTGGGTTCCACCAGCACCCTTCCCTGTGCCCACCTCCAGATCCCCCGATGTGTGGTGAGGGGTCATTTCAGACTGGAATTGGGAGATAGAAAGGGCCTGGCTTGGCTTGGGAGTGGGAAGCCTGTGGTGCCAAGAGTCTTGTCTGTGACAGGAACAGTGTGGGTCCTGTCACCAAGTTCTGCAGGTCCTCAAATAATGCAGCTTTAAAGGTAGGTCCAGGTGGTTCCCTGGCTGACCCCCAGGCCAGCCTGACCTTGAATCCCAGATAGACACCCATGAATACATGGGGGTCCAGTGACAGGCTGAAGCCTCAGAGGCCTAGAGGAGCGGGTTCACTCTGCAGAGAGTGGGACCAGGCCACCGTAGCAACCTTACACTGCCTCTAGTCCACACTCCTGGGCCCAGCAGGTCCTGAGTCACTCTAGGGGAGGGAAAAGCTGTCTGGACTTTGGCAACTACTAGTGGACAACCAGTTTCTGTCCTGAGGCCTTCACTCTGCCCTCCCCCTCAAAAAAAGGGTCCCCTGGGATTACCATGTACAAATCCAGCCCAGCTTCCTGGCCCACACCCCTCCCTAGGGCCCAGCACAGATGACTCAGACCTGGGGGGAGGAGAGGGTGTCTAAGGGGGGGGGGGGACTAAATCTGTGGCTAAAGCTGAAAAGAAAGCCCCTCCACTGTCCGCCTATGGCAAACTGGGGGACATGTGGGAGAATTCACTCTAGTAGGGCTCTAACCTCTTTTTCTTTCTTTCCCAGTGACATATCCTGGAGAGCCAGCTCTGTCACTCAACTCCAAATAGCCTTCATCCAGAGCCTGAAGTATATGTGAAGGTGAGGCTTTGCCTGAGTCCTGGGTGTAGCAGCTGTTCCTGTGACAGGTTATGCACCCTGTGGGACATTGGGCAGTAGCAAGTTCCAGTTTACAGAAGACCCAGGGACCCCACAGCCAGTGCACAGACATCTGAGAGGCTACCACCTGCCAAGTCCCAGAGCTCAGCCTGCTGATGTGCCAAACTTACTGTGTGACTTTGGGCACGTCTCACACATCTCTGAGCTTCAAGCTTCTCTACAAGTCTATGCTTTCCTAAACATACCATTCTGAGTGGAGGCAGTTGCAGAGAAACCCCAGAAGCAAGGGCAGAGTGCAAGAGGGGCCTGGGAGGGCTTTCTCAAAGTCCCTGCTTGTCCAGGGGTCAAGTGGGACAGGGACAAAATTGCCAAGTCCAACAGTTGTCACCAATTCTCAGAATCTCCTCTCTCCTCCTATCTCCCTGCCCGCCTCATAAATAATAGCAGGAGGCTGGGCTGGGTCTGGGGCAGGAGTGGGGAGCTGTATGTGCTTGCATGCATTTGTGAGTGTGTATGTATACACACGCAGGGAGAGTGTGAGAGCCTCCCCCCATCCCCGCCCCAACCACTGCCACCA
Source organism: Leopardus geoffroyi (assembly GCF_018350155.1). NCBI lineage: Eukaryota > Metazoa > Chordata > Mammalia > Carnivora > Felidae > Leopardus > Leopardus geoffroyi. Next base: position 115,694,720 of record NC_059326.1, on the reverse strand, counting down.
TTGCTCTCTGAGAAGCTGAGATAATCCCTCGCCATCTGTCTTGTGTTGCTAACCCGCTCAGCCCAGTGGACAGCTGCCCGGCCACAGCTCCACAGAGAAGAGGGTGTGGGGCGCTAGGGGAGCTAGCTAGCTCTCAGGACCTGGCAGCAGACACACTTGGTCCTCCTGTTCCACTCACTCACCTTACCTGCCTGGCTTTACAGAGGAGAGAAAGTGAGGTCAGACAAGACTTGCTCCATTCCAGACCATGGGAGGAGTAGAGGAATGGAAAATGCGCCCTGGTCTGGGGGCTGGGGACGGACCCTTCCAAAATGTAGGGGGATGGACAGGGTGACCTGCTGACTTAGTTCCTATGAGCCCTCCACATGTACATGTACAGGGACAAGTCAAACTTGTCCCTGCCTTTGGCTTGACACTGCCTTTGGCAGGCCAGGGTCCAGGCCTCCAGATGACCAACTTCCCAGAGCCAGAATGAGAAGACAGGCTCATAGGATATTTGGTGAGTAATGCTTAGTGTGTGGGCCCTGCACCCCAAGTTCTCATGACCCCCGTTGTTTTCATGAGGAAATTGAGGCTCAGAGAAGGAAGTGACTTGCCCAACTCTAGTGAGTGGAGGAGCTTGGACTTGGACCCAGGCATCAGGCTCCAGCAGCCCTACTCCTGTAGCCCATTCTATCTGTCCCCTGTAGTCATCAAGTCTGTCACTTGTCTCACCTTCCCTACCTGTAGCTCTGCTCCATGTAGCTCTGAGGTAATGCCAGCCCAAGCCAGGCAATCACATTCCCAGGGGCATGGTCCCAGCCAGTCCGACAGGATGGCAGCCCGGGCCAACCGGGGCCTGAGGAGGGATGAAGCTGTGGGGCTGAGTGTGGCCCCTGCACCAGCCCCTCTCCCTGTCAATCATCTGTCACCCGCCTCTACACACATGCATACTCAAATACAGATGGCATGTGCTCAGCCAGTTACACAAACAGGTACTAGCACACGAACGAGTAGGTAAAGACAAGCACAGTCACACATACAGTGACACACATACAGTCACACACGTACAAACTCCCTGATACAAACACAAACTCAGACAGCCACCCACATCCTCACACCAACACACAGACCTCACCACCCACAGCAAAGCTCACACGCAGACCACCCCCAACCTCTGCACACTGCAGGCTCCTAGTTCCTCAATCCCACTCCCCCGCCCCAGGAGCTCTATCTTGCCACACAGCAGACAGTAACCTTCAGGAAGGCCAGTGCCTAGGTAGGAGAAGGGGTCCAGCAGACCAAAGTCTGCTCTGTCTTTCCTGCCTATGGGTGGGGGCCCTCCAGCAAGAGTGTCAGTGGACGCGTGCCCCCTCCCGAAAGCCCCTAAGACCTGGAGGGCTGCCATCTGGCCACAGATCTAAGAGAATAGTCCCCTACCTCTCACCTAGGGGCTCTCAGCCCTGAGCCAGGGAGAGGAAAGGGACAGTGGAGGGAAGTGCTTGTCCTCTGAAGGTCTCAAGTCATCAGGAAATGAGATAACACCAGGAACAGTCTGGTAGTGATCTGAGCCCGCAAGGTAGTGGACCCCCAGGTCCTGTCCGTGATCCAACTACTATATATCCTTCTTCCCAAACCTCTCCTCCCACTCCCGTACCCAACCCTTAAGGGATTCTGGAAATAGGGAGATGATGCTCCCTCCCTCTGTAGGCTGGAATTTGACTCCCAGGTCACTGTGTACTCTTAACCACAGGGACCTCAGCCCTGAGCCTAGTTGATCTGCACCTAAAGAGGCATCCTCACCCACACGAGGTGAATCACAACATACAGAGGCTCTCACTCACAAACTCACCCTCACATATCCACGTACCCTCATATAGCCATGTTCACATACTTTCACACTCACACAGGTACACACCACACCCTCCATCACACACACTTGCACACTCATGTGCAACCACACACTATCATTCTCTCATACTCGGCCATATTCACACTCTCGCACCCTGTCACACTCACTGCCACACCTGAACAAGCTGAAGTTCTGGGGCCCTGAGTCAGCAGAGCCCTGGCAGAGGCTCGGAGGCTGGTGCTGACAGCCTGGCGTGCAGGGGGAGGGGAGGGGCTGCCACAGAGGCCTGGAGGGTCCTGAATAATTCAGGGTGGTGGCTGCTGTGGTGGCAGGAGCCTGTCAGCTGCAGGGAAAGCTTGGTGGCTGGATTGTTCCGGGAAGATGGCTCCTGGTGTTTTGAGGAGAATCAGCCCTGACTGAGGCCTCAATGAACTCACAGAGGACTTCTCATACCTGCTTTCACTTTTAATCCTCTCCAGGAGCCTGCACAGCAGGTACTGTAGCCCCATTTCACAGATGAGGAAACTGAGGCTCAGAGGAGGAAGAGATTTACTGATGGTTGGAAAGCAGGGGTATCCGGGTTCCCACCTGCATCCCTCTCCCCCACATAAGCATACTCACACACTCCAGAAAGAGTTTCCTTTGGTCATTATAACCAGATGGAGATGAGAGACCCCAACCATCCGAGGATACTCTACAGTGTGCTCTGGGGGTTTGAGTTACGGCCTGCTGAAAGAAGGCATTGTCCGGGGGTGGCACACTGTAGCTCAAGGCCATGCCTCTACTGCTTGCACAAGTCGCTAGACATCTGAGCCTCAATGTCCTCATCTGCAAGATGAACACTGAGCGTACTGACCTCATGAGATGTTGGTAAGGACTGACTAGAAAAACACATGTAAAGGCGTTAGCATGGGGGCAGGCCTACAGCAAGGGCTCCAAGTTGCATCTAAGACATGCAAACCCTCGCCACAAAGAGCCCCGCAGAGTGGTGGTCTGTGTAATCCAGGTTCCCTCTGCCTTGGGCATCTTCCCCTCTCTCCTTTGCTGTCACCACCTTTCTCCTCTTCAAGGCTGAGTACATCTGTCACCTTTCCAGGACGACAGCATGGTCTCCTGCCATATCCTGAATCCCTCGCTGACACTCCCATCCCCCTCCCTGGCACTCAGGTGGCTGGCCTTGTATGCTGAGAGGGGTCCCAGCCCGTCCTAGCTCATGGCCTGCACACAATAGGTACTCAAGTGCTGCCTGCTGAACTGACAGCCCAGCGCTATGTCAGCACACAGCAACCAGCAGCTAGGGTGCTTCCGCAGTTAAAATAAACCTCTGAGGTCATGGGTCTGTTCTCTCTGCAAAAACAAAAATATCCAACTGCTCGTGTCTGGTGAGACCCACAGCAAAAGACCAGACGTGACTGCTTCACCACTCAGAGGCCAAGCATCAGGCTCCCAGCCAGGTCCTGATCTAAAGGGGCACCTGCCCAGGCCCAGGGGTACCAACACCTAGAGGCAGTTGACAAGGGACCCCTGTGCCCAGTGGGAAAGGCGGGCACTCAGTCCCCAGAGCCCTGAGCTCTGAGATTATGGAGCATTCTCCATATTTGATTCAAAATAAAAACCACAGTAAACCATAGACCCAAAACTTATACGTCGGCTGAAATTAAAATAGCTTCTTGCTACGTTTTCTGGTTTCAATATTCTGGATCAGCTCATGGAAGCTGAATCAGGCGATTTGTCTGTCCCTCCTGTTTTGTTTCTGTTGTTGCCCCTGCTTTACTGGGATCTCAGCACATGCTCTGTCTCCCCTCGGGAGCAGAAGCTGGCCAGGTCTGGGGGGTCCCCTGGCCCTGCACTCATGAGGCTGATCCCTCCAGGAGCCTGCCAGTACCCCCTGGCCCCTCCCTCTTCCGGGGAACCTTGCGGCTGGGCCCGTGCCTGCGGCGAGTCTCACCCCAGTATTATTTTAGTCGCAGACAGACACGAGGCAGATGGTGACAACATCCCTTCCCCGCTCCCCACTGACGAGCTGTTGCAGCCCTGAAGCCTGAGGGTTCTTCTCCCTCAGGAATATTTCAATCCTGACTTGGTGGCTAAATGTGGCTGCTCTTGTGAGACGCGGGCACATCTGCTCCTCCTCCTCCCTACCCACTACCCATTTCCTGGGACTGAGTAGAGAGCCCTAGGGAGGCCCTGCCAACTTCCAGCTCTGCCCAATCCCCCTAGCTGCCCTACTGTGCGCCAGGCATCAGGCCATGAGCACTGTACCACTGAGAGGGACAATCATTATGCCCACTTCACAGATAAGGAAGCTGAGGCTCAGAGTGAAGCATCCCAGGTCCTATAGCCAGTGAGGAGGCATTCCCTTGGGTCCCAATGCGTCCTAGAAACACAAGGTATACCCTCCACTCCGTTCCCACACCTGAATCTCCACCTGACCACCTTTATGCACAACCTTGAGGGACCACCCCAGGCAAACCACCTTCCCTGCTGAGCCACTAGGAGCTGATTTAGTTGCTATACCTGCTCTCCTGCATCAACCAATATAGCCTGGATGGAGCTCAAGGCTAGCCAAGCATCATCTGCCTACCCTTCACCCTGCTGGTCCTAGCTCAATGGACACACAGGCTGTAATGGTGAGAATCAAGGGCAGGGGGTAGAGGGCTCTGGCATGAGACAGGCCTGGCTTCAAATCTCAGCTTTCTTGTGACTTAAGCTATTCTTTTCAGGATGTGTTTCTCCATTTGTGAGACACACAGTGGTCTCCTCTCTCCCAGCTAATTCAGTGAGGTGACTGCTATACTCCCAACACCTAAACCCAGACCCAGAACCAAGCACACATACAATAAATATTTGCTGAATGAATAACACACGTAATGAACTTAGCATCAGGCCTGGCTCAATGGGGCTGATTCTCCCTGCAGCCCCAGCCCCAGCCCCAGCCCCAACAACGCCAGGGGTCAGCTCTGCCTCTGTGGTCCATTATAAGCTGAAATTGGCCACCAGGGCCAAACTGAGTCGTGTCTCTGGCCCCTGCCCAACCCCCACAACACACAGCGCTTGCAGCCTTAGGAGGGCAGGCCCAGGGCACCGGGCCACCACCACTAGGTTCAAGTGCCAGCAAGGTGTGGGAGGTGGGCTGAGGTTGTTTTGGTTTCTTCATGCCCCCTTTCCAGCCGGTGGTGAAGCTGGACAGGGGCTCTTTGAGGGCTTGTGATGCTCTCTGGGCCAGAGAGGACATGTCCATTCCCAGTCAGACCTCCTGGCTGGAGGCTCCCTATCTGGGCACAGTCCCCACCCCCAGCACCTCAGTGGGCCTTCTTCTGGGACTGGGCCAAGATACACACTGACAAACCATCACACAAAAACACATACCCACCACAGTAACACTCACACCCCCAAAAGATATACAAAATTCTATACACGTACACGCCACCCAACTCAAGACACAAAAGCAAACACACACACAACTCAGTGTGCATGGCACGGTGTACAAGCTCACAAACATGTGCAGCACATCATGTGACACAGTCACAAATACACATGGCACAAGACATACGTACGCTGTCACAAAGCACAGCCATGAACACATGTGTGGCATACCCATGCAGGACCAGGCACCCAGCCCAGGAGCACAGATGTGCACAGCAGGATGTCAAGGCCTGTCTTGCAAGAAGCTGAGGTCTGGCTCCCCATGTCAGACCTGGGTTCCTGTAGCTCAAGGGGGACAAGGCGGGGCAGGGATGCAGAGCCACTGGAGGAGAAGAAGGGCAGGCCGGGTCTGGAGTAGGGTAAGGAGGCAGTCCCTGCTCAGGGCCAGCTCTGACGCCCCCACTTTCACAGGATTTGGGCCGAGGCCCTGACAACACACTGACACATCCCTACTACCCATCGCTCTCTTCTTTGCCACCTCTGCCCAAATCACCATCACATTCGTGCATGGCACAAGAAACTAGGGGAAGCTAGTCACTATCACCACAAAGCCAATACAAAGGAGAAGAGAAGCTGACTGTCGGTACAGAAACCCATGGAGACACTTTTCAGCAGGGAATTCTGGGCAGGAGACCATACTCTGCCCATCATGATCATGGCCCATCTGAGTGGCCATATGTTAACCCAACCCTAAGGACACAGCCCTGAGGCCAGCTGTCTTGGGAAGGCCAGCTAGTGAAGGACCCAGGGCCCTCCCTATCTCTGGACACATCTCATCTTCTGCTTCAGCTGTCAACATGCTCTGTGGTGCCATTGCCCTGGGGCTGGCATTCGAGGCCCTTGTTATCTGGCCTCATCCTGTGTTCTTTTCCCTAGGCCTTTACCAATGCTGTTCCCTTCACCACGAATGCACTCCCAGGTCCCTTCCCCCGACATTCTGGCATTCTGCCCATTCATCAGATCTATGCCACTCCCTTGAGAAGCCTCCCCAGTGCCCGCCAGGAAAAAAATTCTCACTCCAGTGCTGGAATGAGAGATGAAGACCCTTGTGGGGCTCTGCTGGGCCTCTGTGTCCTAATCAGTGAAATACATAAGACATGCTCATCACCACTGAGAAACAAAATGAGACAGAATAACCTAGTGCAGCAGTTCTCAAAGCAGGGTCCACAGACCCCTGGGAGTCTATGAGATCTTCTCAGGGGTAGATGAAGTCAAAATTATTTTACTAATAATACTAAGACATTATTTGACCTTTTAACCACATTGAGATTTGCATTGATGGTGAGAAAGCAAAGGTGGATAAAATTGTGGGTGCCTTACCACCAATCAAGACAGTAACACCAAAACTATACTAGGTAGGAGTCATTATATTCGTCAGTGTCAAAAGCATCCATTAAAAAAAAAAAAAAAAAAAATAGCTAGTTTCACTTAAGAATGTCCTTGCTGGGGTGCACGGCTGGCTCAGTCGGTAGAGAATGAAACTTTTTTTTAAATTTTTTTTTTTTTAACATTTATTCCTTTTTGAGAGACAGAGACAGAGCGTGAGTTGGGGAGGGGCAGAGAGAGGGAGACAGAATCTGAAGCAGGCTCCAAGCCCCCAGCTGACAGCAGAGAGCCCAATGCAGGGCTCAAACCCATGAACTATGATATCATGATGTGAGGCCAAAGTCAGATGTTCAACCGACTGAGCCACTCAGGCGCCCCTACAGCATGCAACTCTTGATTTGGGGATTGTGAATTTGAGCCCCACGTTGGGCACAGAGCCTACTTAAAAAAAAATAGGGGTGGGGCGCCTGGGTGGCGCAGTCGGTTAAGCGTCCGACTTCAGCCAGGTCACAATCTCGCGGTCCGTGAGTTCGAGCCCCGCGTCAGGCTCTGGGCTGATGGCTCAGAGCCTGGAGCCTGTTTCCGATTCTGTGTCTCCCTCTCTCTCTGCCCCTCCCCTGTTCATGCTCTGTCTCTCTCTGTCCCAAAAATAAATAAAAAAACGTTGAAAAAAAAAAATAGGGGTGTCTGGGTGGCTCAGTCAGTTAAGCCTCTGGCTCTTGGTTTTAGCTCAGGTCATGATCTCACAGTTCATGGGATCAAGCCCCACTTGGGGCTCTGCACTGACAACATGGAGCCTGCTTAGGATTATCTCTCCCCCTCTCTCTGGACCTTCCCCTTGTGCATGGGCATGTGTGTGCACGCTTGTTCTCTCTCTCAAAATAAACATTTAAGAAGAAACGAATGTGTTTATTGAAGCAAAGCAATAAAATTAGTAATTGTAGTAAATCTCAAACATTGCCTACACGTCTATTTAACGTTATGTGTGGGAAATTCACATAAAGTACCTCTGTAACATACCAAAGTATGATTGTTGCCTTGAGGAAAATTACTTGTGTGAATGTTCGAGTTACGAGATGAACTAGCTGTTTTTTTTATAGAACACCACAAGAAAAGACTGACAAACTTTAGACTCGGGTATTCGGCGGGTATTCTCTCAAAAAGAATCAAGTGAGGATGTCACTCCAGGGAAAACAACTACCGTATTTATTGCTAATGATAAAATTCTATTTTTTAAGCAAAATTTTGAATTTTAAAATACTTGTATAGGTCATCATAAGCTTGATAGTTTCCTGGATATTTCTGATGAAATTGGTGGTGGTATCAATGGATTTGAGTATTAAATATTATATAATGGAATGTATTAACATTTGAGAGATTTGCATAACTCCGTGAACTAATGCTCTGTAAATGACCAGTGCATGATGTTATAAAATCATGCATGGGCAAGAGATCCATTTAAAGTACAAGATAGACAAATGGACCTTCATGTAACAGAATATGCAAAGTTCATGAATAGGGTTTCAGATTCTACATGGAAACTAGCCTTTAAGAAACTGCCACTTGTCAAGTTTTGGTGTAGTATCAAATTATCTGAAAAGGCTATGAAAATACTCCTCACTTTTCCTCCCAAAGATCTGTATGAGGCCAGATTTTCTTCATATACTTCAACAACAGAAAAACAAACATACCACAACAAATTGAAAGCAAAAGCAGATATTAGAATCTAATCACAAGGGGGCTGTTTGCTCTATTAAGCCAGATATTAATGAGATTGCAAAAGTGTAAAAACAACGCCACTCCTCCTGCTAACTTTGTTTTGTTCTGGAAAATAAAGTTATTTTTCCTAAAAGCGTATTATGTATGTTAACATGTAATGAACTGTTACTGTTATTTTTAAATAAATGAATAAATACATGTTCTTAATTTTCTGTTTCAATTTCTAATATAGTAAATCTTGGGGCGCCTGGGTGGCGCAGTCGGTTAAGCGTCCGACTTCAGCCAGGTCACGATCTCACGGTCCATGAGTTCGAGCCCCGCGTCGGGCTCTGGGCTGATGGCTCAGAGCCTGGAGCCTGTTTCCGATTCTGTGTCTCCCTCTCTCTCTGCCCCTCCCCCGTTCATGCTCTGTCTCTCTCTGTCCCAAAAATAAATAAACGTTGAAAAAAAAAAAAAAACTAATATAGTAAATCTTGGTGGATATAACTCACATCAACAAAAGCTCTTTGGGAGTTTTTGGTAATTATTAAGCCTGGAATGGAGTCCTGACAACAAAAAGGTTGGCAACTGCTGGTCTAGTGCGCCCACAGCAAGAAAGACTAGGGATAGACATGAAGAAACATCTGGACGAGCAGAGACCAAGCAGTGAGTGAAAGGGGCTATCAGAGCTAGTTCCTTTGAAGAGGTCCAGGCCCCAGGCCTTGAAGTCTGGGCAGACGGGCGGGAATTCTGGCAGAGGCTTCTGGGAGTCCTTACTTCTCTCTGCTGCCCCTGTAGGGTTTGTGGGTATGTAGAGGGAGGGCCCAAACACGCAACAGACCTCCCTGCACACAGGCCGAAACCCGCCTAGGAGCTCTAGCCCTCCCCAGATGCCTCCAAACTCCCCCCTACCCTGCCCCCCACGAGAAGGATTTGGACCTTAAAATTATCGTCACCACTGCACAGCAGACAATACAGAGGGGACATTATGTGCCAAGAGAGAGGCCTCGTTGTTGCCGCTACTGAGAGACAGCAGTGCTCTGTTCTGAGCAGGCTGGGGGCTGTTCGTGTGCTACAGCCCAGACCCTCACACCCAGAAGCACATCCTCACCCCAGTGCACACTCACAGAACTCACCCTGGGGTACCCCTTAGGCACATGCTGTGGCACACAGGAGCCTTCCCATCCAGGTCCCATCCCCCTCCCCTGTGCACATCTCTGCCCACCCACTACCTGCTCTGGGTCCTCAATGCCAGCCCCACACATACCCGTGTACTCCATGCCACAGGTATCCTCCCCTGGGGAGCCCTGGTGGGGGTGCAAGGGACACAAGGCAGCCACACTAGGAACCCTGAGGACACCCTGCCCGTCCCACCCTGCACTGCCTGGACAGGATCACAGGGCACTGAAACCAGCAGCAGCCTAGGCTGGGCCAGACCTGCCTAGACGCAAAGAGGGACACAAAGGCTGCCTTGTTGCTTTGCCAAGCCCTCCTGGCTCTGCAGAGGGAGGGAGGAACCCAGGCAACCGGCACCCCTACCCCAGCTTCTGGGCTGGCCCTGGAGCAAGACTGGACGGACTTTAACCTCTTAGGCCACCACCCATCCTGGGTCTAGAAGCCATGGGGAGGACAATCCAAAACCCCTGATAAAACCCAAACAGGGCTCCCCAGGGCCAGAGCTTAAACTCCACCCAAAGTCTTTTTGTCTCTCTTCTGAGTAGGGATCTCTCCCTCAAAACATTTCTTTAGGTTGTTCCCTCAGCCTGGAACTCCCTCCCTCCCCCTGTCTGGGGAAATTTTCATTTTCCCTTAGGACACTGTTCAGAGAGCACCTCCCCCAAACCCTCCTGCCCCCAGGGCTTCCCCACCACACCTGGAGCTCCGGATGCCCACAGGGGAATGCCCAGCACTGCTCAGCCAGAGTGGAGCTCACAGGCGGCAGCAGGACGGGCAAAGGAATGGATGAGGGGCTGTGGCCCAGCCCATGGACTCAGTGGCATCTCAGGCCAAGACCTGACCAGCCCCAAGACCACACCGTGGAGGTGGAGGAGTTTCTAGCTCAAATTTTTGACCAGGACAGCCATCAGTCACACCCACCAGGTGACACAGAACCAAGTTCCTTGGAGGAAACTACTTTGTCACATCCAGGCCTTTGTTCTCTTTGCCTAGGACACTTTCCCATTTAATTGTCTGCCAAGTCTTACTCATGCAAGTGGTAGCCGTTTTTATCTTTTATTTAATACTTACAGAATGCTTACTGTGTGGCAGGCACTATTCTAAGGAATATTGACATGTATTAACTCATTAAATCTTCACAGTAAACTTTTGAGGTAAGTACTATTACTATTCTCATTTTCTTTGTTTTTTTCTTTTTTCTTTTCTTTTCTTTTCTTTTCTTTTCTTTTTTTAAGATTTTACTTTTAAGTAATCTCTACATCCAACATGGGGCCCAAAGCCACAACTGAGATCAAGAGCCATATGCTCTATCAAATGATCCAGCCAGGAACCAATTATTATTCCCATTTTAAAGATGAAGAAAGTAGGGGTGCCAGGCTGGCTCAGTCCCCTAGAGCATACAACTCTTGATCTTGGGGTTGTGAGTTCCGAGCTACAAACTGAACGTAGAAATTACTTAAAAATAAAATCTGGGGCGCCTAGGTGGCTCAGTCGGTTAGGCGTCTGACTGTTGATTTCGGCTCAGGTCCTGACCTCATGGTTCATGAGAACCTTGAACTTTGGGTTCTTCACTGACAGCACACAAAACCTGCTTGGGATTCTCTCTCCCTCTCTTACTGCCCCCCCCCCCACTTGTGCTGTCTCTCAACAATAAATAAACTTTAAATAAATTCATAAAATATTAAGGGGCTCCTGGGTGGCTCAGTTGGTTAAGCATCAGACTCCTGATTTCAGCTCAGGTCATGGTCTCACAGTGGTGAGATTGAGCCCCCCCTTAGGCTCTGTGCTGGGCTTGGACGTGGAGTCTGCTTAGGATTTTCTCTGTCCCTATCCTACCCCTTCCCTGTTCTCTCTCTGTCTCAGAAATAAATAAATTCATTAAATTAAATCTTAAAAAATATATTAATTAAATAAAGACGAGGAAAGTAATGCACAGCAAGGTTAAGGAACTCTATCAAGGTCACACAGCTAATAAATGGAGGTGCTAATAATAGGAATGCAGCAATTCACTTCAAGGCAGTCGTCCCTGGCTTCTTAACCAGATTAGGGGATGTTGCTGTAAGCATCTCCAACCTCAGACCCATCTCCTTTATTAGTGAACCCCCTTGAGGGCTTTAAGAGGGACATATTTTGGGTCAAGGGGCCTAGTCCCCAGCACAATACCTGGGGCCACAGGGGATCTCAAGAAACTTTGTTGTTGCTGTTTTTCAAGTTTATTTATTTATTTTGAGAAGAAGAGAGACAGAGTGAGTACATGCATGCACACGAGGTTGCGGCAGAGAGAGAGGAGAGAGAGAATCCCAAGCAGGCTCTGTGCTGTCAGCCTGCAGCTCAACATGGGGCTCGAACTCACAAACTCTGAGGTCATCACCTGAGCTGAAATCAAGAGTGGGACGCTTAACCAACTGAGCCACCCAGGCACCCCTTAAGAAACACTGTTGATTAAATAAGTGAATATACAATAAAGATGGCTGGACTCTCAACACTCTAGGGCAGAGGAGGTAAAGGTTGACCAGACAAGCCCAAGGAGTTCTCTCTCCTCCTGACACCACACACCATCTGCTTTGTCACTCACTGCAAAGCCTCTGCTGTTCCTGGATACATAGGGCTGTGGAATATCGGGGAGGGGAAGGGGAGGAGGGAGGGGCTACCAGGCCTACAGAGCCACCTGGAGGCTCAGTTACTCCCAGGTCTCCATGTCCCTCCAGACAAAGGATCTCTTGAAATTCTCAGGCACCATGAACCAAAAAGATACTCTTCCCAGGGTTTGCTGCCCCCTTTCTCTATTCTTAACCCAATTTTCCAAACTACAAAGTAGTTTCTCCAGCTCCTCCAATGCTTTCAAACTGATGCTCAGACCCCAACCAGGGACACCTGGGCACCCAATGGACCAGCCAGACTGCAGGAACCCCCACCCTCAAGGGCTACTCTTTGGACAGAGCCTCTTCCTCTGAAAAGCTCCATTTCCATTGGTTATGGCCCCAAAAGAAGACACAATCAAGCCTCCCATTGGCTGTCTCTGAACTTCTAACATCTTTTTTTAACATTTATTCATTTTTTTTTTTTTTTTGAGAGAGAGACAGACAGAGCATGAGCAGGGGAGGGGCAGAGAGGGAGGGAGACAGAATCCAAAGCAGGCTCCAGGCTCTGAGCTGTCAGCACAGAGCCTGACATGGGGTTTGAACTGATGAACCGTGAGATCATGACCTGAGCTGAAGTCGGACACCCAACCAACCGAACCACCCAGGCACCCCTGTCTCTACTTCTAAAGTAGGATCCATCCCAATCCCTAGAGAAATAGCCCCAAGATGAGGACCATTGGCACTTAGTCTTCTCGGCTCTGAAAGTGAACTGACAGTTGCCCTGAAGAATGGGTAGGACAGACTGCAGGTCTTTAGGGAAAAAGGCCCCACTGGCCTTCTAAGGACAGCCCCCTCCCCCACCTCAAAGTAGATTTCCCAGCTTGCCCCTGGGTCAGTCCATCTTTCTGCTAATTCTATTCAGACCTGGTCTCCCCGTGAAGGTGGCTGAAGGCCTCCTTCTGTGAGGAGCTGGGGTCTTCCCCCACCACCACCCCTCCCACCCCAGCCACTAAAGAACAGTTTCCAGAGAATTTGCTTCATAACCAAGGGAGGGCAGTGGGGGGGAGGGGGCGGCGCTGGATAGAGAGCATTCCCAAATTGCTACTTAGGAAGGACTCGTAGCTGTCTGTTTGGAAGGGAACTGGGGGCTTTACTTGAAGCTGCACGTGCAGCCACTAACTGTACTTAAATAATAGGTTACAGATCAATAACAGCAAAGTTTTCCAAAAGTGCTTTACATAAAATGAAGAAAATACCAGTTGCCCATGTCAAAAAAATTAATGATGATGATGATGTTGATGATGATGATGATGATGATGATGTTAGACATGCTGTGGGCACCCAGGCTGGGTTTGAGGGCTGCCTGGACTGAGGGAGGCCATATCCCTCGGAAATGTAAATCTACCTCAACTTCTGAAAAAATATTCTCCAACCCACAAAACCCTGGGCTGGGCCTGGGAGGGAAAGAAATGTGATGAATCCCTAAATCTGACCTCTCTGGTTGAGCACCAGCTAGCTGTGTAGCAGATACCCTTTTATAACCACCCTACAAGGGAGCATTGAATTACTGTATTTCTCCTATTTCTTCCACTTTATAGATGATAAAACTGAGGCTGGGAAAGGCTATGTAACAATAGTCGCCACTTATTCGGTGCTAACTGGACTCCATGATGAGTTTCTAATTCATCGTCTATTTGCTCCCCACTATAGCTTCACTTTACTAATGAAGAAACTGAGGCTTACAAAGGTTGTTCCCCTCCCAAGATGGCAGAGTCAAAATGTGACAGAAACGAGACCAAAATCTAAATCCTAGACTGTCACACTCCAATCTCTGGGCACACAAAATATGTGTGATTAGGGCCCAGAGAGTAGCCCCAATAGAACTGTGGGGCATAAGACATAAAGGGCAGCCTCCTTGTTTCTGAGAATAAACGCGTGACTTCACGGGGAAGGAAGAAGCAGAACTAAACCACGGAGAACGGTTAGGGTTTCTACAAAAACCTGGGGAAGGAAGGGACTGCAAATGGAGAGAACAGCACATGCAAAGGTTTTGAGGTGGGACCCTGGGTAGCATGGTTGGGGAGCAGCAAAGGAGATCTGTGCTAGTTTGGTGGAGCACAGGATAAGGAGAAAGCGGATCAAGAGTCCATAAGAGTGGGATGCACCTACAGGGGAGGCTGTGGCAATTAATGGCTCAGGCTGTGAGTGTGAATCCTGACTTTGTCATTGACCAGCTACAGGACCTTGGAAAAGTCTCTTCCCCTCTCCAAAGCTCACATTCCTTATCTGCAAAATGAAAATAATAAAAGTATCCACCTCATAGCATTGTTCTGAGAATTCAGACAAGCGCTCTGCCCAGCCTAAAGTAACTAGTCAAGAACTAACAACTCTTATTCTTGGTCCTGGGCAACGGGGAGCCACTGAGGGCTCCTAACAGAGAGAGGGACTCAAGTAAAGCTGGGTGGAGAAAGGACTGACTCAGCTGCTCACACCTTACCACAAATCAGCCCCAGGGCTCAAGAATACTGAAACCAGATCGCTGGGCCAGGGCCAGCTGTCCCACCGGATGTTTCTTTGACATCTCCTCTTTCATCTTTAAAGAATCTTATGAATTTCCCTATAAGCAGTCCATTCTTGTTTCTAATAAAGATAATGTATTCAATTACCGAACTCTCCTCCTAGTAAGACAGACATTCCAGGAAGCAGAGCCATGTACCCAGCCTGCCCCCACCCCCACCCCCCACCACCGACACAACCAGGCCCCAGGCTGGGCACACGGTGGACTCAGTCGGCAGCCAGGGCTCACAAGGGGAGGGCTTGGCTGGGAGTTTCCTGCCTTTATATTCATTGGTTCCTTCTCCTAAAATGCACTCTCCTCCTATCCCAGCCCCAGCCCCAGCCCCAACAGGGCTAGATATTGAGTTGCCTAACAACTGGTAGGCTATCTTCTTCCCCAAACTCAAGTATCAGCTTACCTAACTCTTCAGAGGTCTTCCCTGACCACTGGATCAGCTAGGTAAGTTGGTCACATCCACCCTGTTTTAAGGCTGGCCTAGCACTCTCCCCTTACACTTTCTTACGTATCTATTACCAGTCTGTCTGTCTTACCTAACCAGAACGTATGCTCCATGAAAGCAGGACTCTGTCCCATGCACTATAGTGTTCTCACCATAGAACAGTGCCTGGCACATAGTAGGTGCTAAGAAATACTTACAGAAATACAGAAGGGAGGAGGAGAGAAAGAACTAATAAAAAGAACAAAATCTGGGTTCTTGTTCCCCAGACTAAGAGGCTCCTTTGGAGACTCAGTCACCCCCTCTATAGCATGGGCAGGACCTCCATCTAGCCCAGGGACCACGATGGCCACACTGTAGGACTCCAGCCCCTCCCCACAGTGTTGTCACAGGCCTGACTCTGGAGCTGCCCTTGCCTTCCCCACACCCCATCTCAGAGAAACAGAAATTAATTTCCTTTTGGCATAAACTGATTTTGATGAGCCCAGTCCCTGGCGATTCATCACAGACCTCTCGGGGAGCACTGCGGGGAACAGCGGGTGGTGGCATGACTTATGGGCCTCGCAGCCCCAGACACCCAGCTGCTTCTGATGGCTCCGGACACCTCCAGCCCCCCTAAATCAACTGCGAGGGAGCGACCTGGAGAGCTGCCCAGCTTGTCCTCCGGCTCGGCTGGTGCCCCTGGCAGGCGCCTTCCAGGTCAGGGGGCGCAGGCTGCAAGGAAGTGGGTGACTTCATCCAGGCTGACTCACCCCCTGCAAGCCACTGGGGATGGACTGCAAGAGGGAGAAAGGGAGGCAGCAGCAGTCCTGTGCAGCCTGGAGCTTCAGGGGGAGGAATCCCCACCCTCCCCCTACAGTCCCAGGGCTTCCCTAAACCAGACTGTGCCTCTACCCCACCCTGTAACCATTGTCCCAGAATCCACACTGATTTCCTGCAAGTAGCCCAGACCCTTGGCTCAGCACCTGCCTGAAGATGTCTGGGGCTGAGGCCCAGTGCCCCTCTTACCAGCCTTACCAGGTAAAATGGACCAAGCTTGTAACCTCTGCGATTCAGTTTCCTCATCTATAAAATGGGCACAGTGACCCATACCCCACCTACTTCTAAGAGTATTAGGTGGATCTGACTGATGTGAAAGGGTCTTGGAGATAGGAAAGTACCACGTGGAAACAGGGATGGAAGCTGGATCAGCAGATCCCATACCACAGGGTCGGAACCAGACCTCTTACCATGGCCTGCAGTGCCCTGAGTCAATGCTCTGCCCTCCCCAACAGCCCTTCACATACCATTCTCTGCCATAGTTAGCTTCCTTAAGTTCATCAGAGAGGCTGTTCTCTTCCCACCTTCAGGCCTCCCTGGTTCTAGGCTGTTCTCTCAGCCTAGAACTCTTCCCCTCCTCCAACCCTTTCTTGCCTGGCTAAACCCTATAAACTCCCGTTCTCAGCTTAAATATTACTTCGTCTGAGAAATCCTTCCTAGCCCTGGTGTCTGTGTCCCCACGGTCTAGCTCTTCCCCTATATTATCACAACATCTTACATCTACCTTCCACATGTTGCTCTTGTTGTCCCCTACATCCCGTGGGCCCAGCCCAGTGCCTGCTTCAGCACAGGTGCTTACTAAAATTGGCTTATTTGAACGGAGTTCCTGTGCCTACTCGTCTTCGTTGGCCGCAGCTGCCTGAAGGATGCTGTTAAGGAAGATTCTGAGAGGGGGCGCCTCGGTGGCTCAGTCTGTTGTGTGATTGACTCTTGATTTTGGCTCAGGTCATGATTTTGCAGGGATTTTGCAATGGTGAATGTGAGCCCTGCATTGGTCTCCATGCTGAGCATGGAGCCTGCTTGGGATTCTCTCTTTCTTTCTCTCTCTCTCTCTCTCTCTCTCTCTCTCTCTCCCCCCTCCTCCGCTTTCATACACACACTCTCTCAGAATAAATAAACTGTGCTGACAGCTCAGAGCCTAGAGCCTGCTTCGGATTCTGTGTCTCCCTCTCTCTCTACCCCTCCCCCACTGTGATCTCTCTCTCCCTCCCTCTCTCAAAAATATATAAATATTCTTAAAAAAATCAAAAATAAATCTTTAAAAATTTAAAAAAAACCTCTCTCTCTCTTCCCCTGTTTCTCTCCCCATCCGTGCTCTCTTGCTCTCTCTGTCTGTCTCTCTCCCCCTTAAAAAAAAAAAAAAAAAAAAAAAAGATTCTAAGGCTACAAAAACACACATATACATCACCCATGCCACAAAGTGAGTGTTCAATACATGTCAACTATTGACATTGGTGTTGCTATTGGGAACTGGTTCTTGTGAACCCACAAGCTCTCCTTACCTGTCCCTACATTCAGTCACAGTTCCAGCAACCCAGCACTGGGGAAAGGAACCAGAACTTTTGTTCTGAAATGACCCAAAGATACTTGCCTGCCTGTTGGAGTGCCTGGGTGGCTCAGTCGATTGAAGGTCTGACTCTTGATTTCAGCTCAGGTCATGATCTCACGGTTCCTGAGTTCGAGCCCCACATCAGGTTCTCTGCTGTCAGCATGGACCCTGCTTCAGATCCTCTGTCCCCGTCTCCCTTAAAAATAAATAAATGTTAAAAAATCATAATTAATAAATAAATAAATAAACTTAAAAAAAGCATCCAAAGACACTTGCCTGCCTCTAGCAGAAAGACTATTCTCATGGACTCAGGAGACCTGAGTTTGAGACCTGTGCAGCCCTTCCAACTTGTTCTGGAGACTGACTCCAGCACTCTGTATCATCATCTGTAAAGCAGGAATAATTCCCACAGGGCTGCTGTGAGGACCAAATTCAAAGGTGTGGAGTCAGGTGCTTGATTCACCTTGGTGAAGGATACATATTGTCATCATTATGAACACACCTCAGACCCCATCCCAAGGCAAGGGTAGGGCTCAGAGTGTGGGGACCCCAACACCAGAACCATTACTAGCCATGGGAGAGTCTCACTCCCAGGCCTTCCATCTGGGGACCCTCATCTTCATGCAAGTTCAGGGCCTGCTGTGAATGCATAGAGTAGGGTCAAACCTCTACTCTCTCACTGGGTGACTTTGGGCAAGTTCACCTCACTGAACCCATTTCTTCACCTAGAAAATGGCAGTGGTGATGGTAGCTGCCTCCTGGACTTTTTGGAAGGATTAAATGATTAGGTAAATAATTAGGTAAAGAATGCAGTAAGCATTTAGTTTGAGACCCTATCAGTGCTCAGTAAATATTACCCATCACCATATCATCATCATCCCCCTGAATGCTATAGCTATGCAGGGAGTAAGATGCCCATGTCAATCCTGGTCCCTCCCTACCATAGTAACTCCAGAACCTTCATAGCAAACTGGACTGTCATCCCCACTGCATGGATGGACAAATTGAGACTCAGAAAAACTAGGACTCTTCAAACTGAAAACCCTCTGACAGCAGAGGCCATGAGGCCCAAGTCTGGGGTCCTTGTAGGATTGAGGCGGTGCCTCCCTCATCAGACTGGGGGCTTTTTCTCCCTCTTTGGCCCAAGGGCCGGGTTTCTTTTTTAGCATCTCTAGCCAAGCTCAGAGGAGCAGGAGGGGTAAGGTCCAGCCCCTCTGCCTTCTTGCAGCACAAGGAAAGGTTCAGGCTATCAGGACAAAGGTCGGCACAGGGCCTGCCTAGTCCTAGCTGCCCCAGCTGATGCAGGAAGGCCTCGTGACCGCCCCCTGCCCCCACACTGGCTCCAGCTTCCCGCCTGACTGGGCCGAGTGTTTCAAAGCCAGCAGCCTCTGAAATGAGGCCGCAGGATCCGAGATGGCAGCTGGTGGAGGGAGTCAGGCAGCCCCGGCCCCTGTGTGCATCTCCAAGCATTCCTGTCATCGTTGACTTGTCGGGCAGCACCAGCCACCAGGGTCCTGGAGAACAGCTTTGGGTCCCCATATCATAGCCAAAGGAGCATTAAAGCTACCAGCGTGCCAGTGAGGCAGGGCCACTGGCCACTCATGCACACAGGCACTAGATGCCCACGTGCTGGTGGGAGATGGGAGCTACAGAGAGTGACCACTAGGACACACACACACACACACACACACACACACACACACACTACAACACAGAATAAGAGCAAAGTGTGGGCTCTGGCATTCCAGATCTCGGATCAAATCCTGCTTACCCTACTTTCTCGACATGTGACCTTGGATAGTGTTATGGGTTGAATTGTGTCCTCCCCGAAGTTCATATGCTGATGTCTCTAACCCCCAGGACCTCAGAACGTGACCTTATTTGGAGACAGAGTCCTTACAGAGATAATCAAGTTAAAATGAGGTCATTGGGGTGGGCTCGTATCCAGTACGACCGGTATCTTTACAAGAAGGGGAAAATTTAGCCACAGGCACTCATACAAGGAAGACGATATAAAGACATACAGAGAAGACGGCCATCTACGAGTCAAGGACACAGGACTGGAACAGTTCCTTCCCTCATAGCCTTTAAAAGGAGGTGGCCAATATCTTGATCTGGACTTCTAATCTCCAGAACTGTGAGACAATAAATGTCTGTGGGTGAAGCCGCCCAGCCTGTGGTACTTTGGTAGGGCATCCTGGGACACTAATACAGGTACTGACCATTTCTCAGAGCCTCAGTTCCCACAGGCCTAAACAGGAATTATAATAGCACTCGCTTCCTACTTAGGCTTAGATGAGGTGATACCTGTGAAGACAGCACTTAGCCAAGGATTAGACACAAAGTACGTGCTCAATAAACAGTGGGTGCTGTTACTATCTGGTTATTATTGACTCATACATTCCTGTATACACTTATACATTTAATCATCTATTCCAAATAACACTATTGTACAACTGCTGAGCACTACGCATGGTTGAACAAATCTCTGTTCTCTGGGGTAGTTGGCAATGAAGCTCTATCCTTGTGGGAAACAGGCAATCCATATACACACAAATGAGCTGATGAGAGAGTAAACGCCTAGGCATTTGTCCATGTGTGCTCATGTGTGTGTACATGGGTGTTAATGTGTGTACACAGGTACTGATGTGTACATGGGTGCATGAGGATACCCATGTGTACACGCATGTTAATTTCTGTGCATCTGGATATCCAAGTGTATACTTGTGTGTGTTCATGCCTAGGTGTATATATATGCATTGCACGTGTGATGTTTTAGCATGTGTGTATAAAAATGTGTATGTGGAGGCATCAAAACATGAGGACCAATGTGAATCTGGATGAGTTTTGGCTGAGCAAGGGTAGACGTGTGCGCAAGTGTGTGTGACAACAGCAGGGCCCTCTAAGGAAGGAGCTCTAAGAGATCATCTCAGCCATCCACCAGGCTCAAGTAAACACACACCCCTTCCCAAAGTCAGACTTGAAAACGCTCTTGTGTCCAGGCGCCACCTTAGGACCCTCTCCAGAACACAGCCCTCGTTTTCAGAAAGTCCTTCCAGCATTCTGACCATAATCCCTGGGTGACACTTCAGAAACCAGTAGGCCCAAAGCCCCTGAATTTAGCAGACATCAGCCCTATGTTCCAGTAACATTTTGGTCCTACGTCCTCCTTGAGCTCCTAAGGGAGGTGGAATCCCACATCCCCATTCCCATCCTGTTCCTGCTCCCAAAATGCCCAAAATCAACACTCCTTGTCTCACCGCGATCCCTCGCGAGGCCACCTGGCCTTTTCCCCACCAGCAGAGAATCTGAGACTTGACAAAGGAGCATAGCCGCGGGTGCCTGGCTGGCTAAGTGGGAAGAGCATGCCATCTTGAGGTCTTGAGTTCAAGGCCCACACTGGATGTAGAGGTACATAAATAAATGCAAACAAAAAATACTTTAAAAAAAAAAAAAGCGTAGCTGGGCATGGGTCTAAGAGGGGCGAGGCTTCAGGCACTAACCAGGCCAGTGACCAATGAGCATCCCTATTAGAGCTATGTGAGGGCAATACTTCTGTAGAGTAAAAAAGGATACCCTTCTTAGGGCTTCAGACGGATGACACCCACAGATGAGACCACCCCCTGGTCTCATGGGACTGACTCCTGCCCTACACGCACTCTTCCCTGCCCAGGACCTGATGGAGCCCCTGAAGGACCAGACTTGGGGAACCAGACAGAGATGGTTGGGCCTGACCCTCTGCTTCCAAAACTACCATCTGAACCACAGACCTGAGTTGCAGTCCTGGTTCTAATAGTGATGGCAATGATAATCAAAGTTCACATTAATCATGGAATTAACTAAGTACCTGGACCTGCACTCAGCACTTCCCACACAGTGTCCCATCGTTTTGGTGTGTTATAACTGCTAGTGTTATCCGGATTTTACAAAAGAGGAAACCAAGGCACAGTTGAGCTCATCTGCTCTCCAGCATGCAGTTGATTAGGGGCAGAGCCAAGAGAGGCCATACTGTTAACAATGAAGCCCCTACCTTACCAGGTGACCCTAGACACTCCCTTCTCCTCTCCCAATCTCCCAGGGTGTGCAGTGAGAGTGCTAATTGCCATGACGTCAGATCTCTGTAGGACTCCTAGCTCTGATTCCTGGGTGAGGTCGTAAGGGGTCATGCCTCCAAGTGAAAGCCAAGGCCTCCCCTGGGGTCTTGTGAAGCAAGCAATGACAGGACCACCCCAGACCCACTGACTCAAGACTCTACATATTCCCCACATCTGCCCTCCCTCCCCACATCCACAAGTGGTCTGATGTGCACCAAGGTTTGAGAATCCCTGGGGGCCGGGGGGATCCCTTGGCTGCAAAGAAGGTAAAGGAAATTGGAAAGCACCCCTGCTTAGGCCCTGCTGGGGGAACTTCAGGTCACAAAGCTGGGGATGCTCTGAGGCCTGGCTACCGCTTGTTCCTCATCCAATGGACAAACCTCCTCCAATGAGGAGATTATGAATTTCAGAGGTGCTCCCCATCATGGGGATGTGAAGGAAGAAGTGAGTTCTGCCCCTACCCCATCATCTCTTCCGGCCATCCTTGAGCCAAAGGGCCACAAGGGTCTGAACAGATGCCTCCCTCCCCCCAAGAAACTTGAGCAAAGCTGAGGGAGGGGAAGCCTGGGGATGCCAGAGAGGCAGGAAGGTAGGAACCCACACAGACAAAGGCTGACCCCAACCAGGCCAACTGGCCAGCCAGCCCACCCAACCCCCTGCAGCAAGCAGCTTGGCAGGGCTGAGCGCCAGCTCCTCGAGCCAAACCCAGTTCCCACCGAGTGTGCTTAATGCAGCGGCGGTGACATTTCTGCCGTCAGAAGCAAAAACAGGAACCCGGCCATTTTGATGAAGGGTGCCCAGAGTGTAAGCGGGAGATGAAGGAGGGTGGAGCTCCCACTCCTGCACCCATTGCCCTAACCACCCACCCCCGTCTCTGCCCAATGCCCAACCCAGAGGGTCGCAAAACGGGTGGCAAGATAGGGGAAGTGCTACAGAAGAACTCCCATCCTCTTGGTTAGGTTGGGAAACTGAGGCCCTAGGGCTGACACTAGCCAGATCTGAAGAAGATAAAGGGGAACCGAGAAAAGCTCCCGAAGGATGACTGGAGGAATGTTCAGGCGCCTGTGTAAGGAGGCAGAGAGCTGAAGCCAACAGGCAGCAATGTCCTGTCTCAAAAGACCCTACACACCTGCCCCCCAACCCTGGCACGCCCTCACGAGGGCGCTCGCGGCGCCTCCAATCTTCCAAGCAGCGAGAGGGTTAAGCTTCCTCTCCGTACTTGCCGCAGTAAGTGGAAAGGAAAGAAGTGTCAACTCTGTTCTCACCACAGCGGGGCTGTCGGATGGCACCTCCCCCCGCCCCGCGCACCCCGCCCGGCCTGCTCCCCCGCCCTCCCCTCGGAGCGCGCGCGCACACACCTCCCACCGCTTTGCCCAAATTATTTTCGATCCCGGGAGACTCCGGATGCCAGACGCGCTCCGCAGCGGCGGCGGCGGCCGCGCCTGATTCATTGCGCCAAAGCTGCAGATGCGACCTCCCGCCTGCGCCCTGTGCCCCGGCCCGCGCCGGGCTGCGTGCGCGCCTGGAGAGATGGGGGGGTGTGGCAATTTGTAGGCGCCCCCCTAAGAGGCGGGACCCGGCCCCCCGGGGCCAGGTCCCCAGTCCCCAGCTCCCCGGGCTGCGCTAATTAGCTTCCTCGGGGGGCGCCACGCGGTGTGAGGGGCGGCAATTTCCCGGCTGGGCTGCGGGGGAAGCTCTCCCACCGCCTGGGAAGGTGAAATGGGAAACTCGATTCAAAGAGAGCTTTCCTCCCCCCTCCCGCCAAGCGCCGTAGAAAACGGGTTTGAAATTCCTCCTCTTTTTTTTTTTTATTTATAGTGCACCGTCTCCATGGAAACCGCGGAGGAGGTCACGGTAGCTGGGCCCCCGCGCGTCACCCCGCGCCTCGCCGGCTGCAGGCGCCCGGATTGCGGCCTCCCAGGCGCCGCGGCCCGCGTGGACTCTACTCCGAGTTCCCCGCCCCCGCTCCACTCAGCCCGCGGCTCAGGCCATATGACTCTGCCGGGACCCAACCGAGAACGGCGCACCTGGGCACCAGCGCGCTAGGCTGTTGTGCCTCTGTCCCCGGGCTCTAGCACGCGGGAATGCGCCAAGAAACACGTGCCTAGCTCCAAGACGGGAACATGTGCGGCAAGAAGCCGCCGAGGGGCTCACCGCACTTGTGAATACCCTGGGGGATCGACCTATATAGGCGCACAACTCCAAAGCTCTTGCTAAAATGAGACCACCCGTGGTTAAGAACTCTGGAGTCAGCCAAGTCCCTCCTGGGTAACTTACTAGCTATGTGACTTCGGGCAAGTCACAACCTCTCTGCGTCTCAGCTTGCTCATCAGCAAAATGGAATTGTGAGCCTTGAGACAAAGTACGTTAAACGCTTAACACTATGTTTGGCAAGAGGTTCTGAAAAATGGTAGCTGTGGTTGGGGTTATTTTTTTCAGGCTGGGGAAGCCGAGGCCTAAAAGGCTTTGCTCAAGGGCGCGGTCTGCCTGGAGGCTGTAAGTTACACCTTGGGAGCGCCCCAGCACCTCAGCCTAGACCCAAAAGGCGGGAGGTGAGGGGACGCGTGCAGGCTGCTCAGGGCCTGGGCTCGCCTAGGGCGCGGCGGGCGGGGTTGGAGTCTCCAGAGCTAGCCACATCCGCACCCGGAACCCTGGAAACGGGGCTCCCCGCGGTGCCCTCCCCCCGCCGCAGCACCATTAGCAACAAGCCCGCCAGCCCTCCCTCCCAGGGCTAAGACCGCACCTGCCCCACCGGATGGCCTCCCCGGGGCCAGGCCGTGCCCCCCACCGCGCACACTTCCTCCCGGACCCCCAGCGCCCTGTCGAGCGCGCAGGGGGAGGGGATCAGGCCGCCCCCGCCCCGCCAGCTTCCCACAGCCTGGGCTGCCCGGAGCCGGGGAGGCAGGAAGTCTCAGAGCCGGGGCGTGGAGGCGGGGTAGGGGCAGGAAGTTGGGGGTGACTCTCCCAGAGACCCCAGACGGGGCCCCGGCGTGGGAGCCGGGTGGGCGGACGCGTAGGGATTAAGGGTGTCCCCCCCTCCTCTGTGGCCTTAGGTCACGTGACCCGGCCGGAGCGCCCCGCCGGGTGAGGGCGAGGGCCGCTACCTCTGGGACCCCCAGCGGCGCGCACGAGGAGGGAGGGGCCGCCTTTGTCTACTTTGCCGCAGAAGCAGCCCCCCACAACCCCTCCCCACCGCGCCCCGCCGGGCCCTGCACAGCCCGGGTTTTCCATCCGGCCCGGCTCGGCTCGGCAGCTGTCAGGGGACCGAGCTGACCTTCGCGAGCAGGGAGTTTCAATTAGCCGCAGATCAGATAAGCGGGCGGGCCCGTCTCTCCGGGCACCGCGGGGGCGCAGCCCCGCCCCCGCCACGCCGCGCCAAACGCGCTCCAGATGGGAACAAAGATGAAGACGCAGCTCCACCTGCCTCCCCGGGGAGGGGGGGGGGGGAGAGAGGAGGCCCCACCGGGAGGAGCTTCCCACCGGAGGAAGGGGTTGCGCGCCCTCCCCTGCCCATCTAGGATCTCAGGCCCGGGCAGGGGTCTAGCCAAGAGGATCTTTTCGACACTGCTGGCCTCCGGCTTGGCGGAGAAGTGCCTGCCGCGCTGACCTCATCCCCCGGCGGGCATCGTGCCCTCCCTCCCCCGGAGGGAGCCTTTTGCCATCTCTGAGCTCATCCAGAGCGCTCCTGGGGAGGCTGAGCCAAGGAGGCAGAACCCAATAGAAAAAGGAAACTGAGGTAGAGAAGGGCCGAGACTTCTTGATCCAGATCACACATTCTTTCCGATGTTTTTGTTTTTAAGTACCTACTAAGTGCCAGGCACTGTTTAGACTATGAAGACACCAGAAAACAAATCGTCTTATCCCCAGACTCACAGAACGTACATTCTAATTCAAGGAGACAGGCCATAATCAAGTAAATAGTTGAACAAGATCATTTCAAACAGTCTGAAGAGCCATGGAGATATTAAAATTGGTCATGTGAGACTGACCTCAGGAAGGGGACCATATTAACTATAGTAGTCAAAGAGGGTCTCTCTGAGGGGGTGAGAGCTGAACTGAGGCTTGAAAGATCAGGAGGAACCAGCCAGGCAAAGGACAGGGTGTGGAACATGTCCCTCTGGGCATGACCTCAGGTCCAAAGGGGAAACAAATGGAGCAGGATTTGGCAGATCAGGTGAGAGGTCAGGGTTTATGCAAAGTGCAGTGGGAGTCTTTGGTGTGTTCTAAGCTGGGAATGACATGGTCGGACTTAAATTTTTAAAAGATCCCTCTGGCTACAATATAGATCAGAAGAAGGCAAAAATACAAGCAGGGAGGAGGGGAAAAGCATGGGGGTGGAGGGGAGAAATGGGGTGGAGGACAGGTTACTGGATAAGTGATATATCCAAGCAGATGAAGGGAATGTGGGGGTGAAGAAGAGCAACAGAAGCTTGGTGAGAGAAAAGGGATTTGAACCCGGGTCAGCCATTGGGAGCAGGGAAGGAGCTACTTAGAGGTGGATGTTAAAGCCTTGGAGCAAGAATGCCAGGGTTCAAATCCTGGTACTGATACTCACCAGCTGAGTGTCCTTGGGCAAGCATCTCTATCAATTTCCTCAAGAATTTAAAAAGGGGACTATAATCAGGACACCTGGGGGGCTCAGTCAGTTGCGCGTTGGATTCTTGAATTCTGCTCAGGTCATGATCTCACGGTTGGTGGGTTGGAGCCCCTCATTGTGCTGCATGCTGGCGGTGTGGAGCCTGCTTGGGATTCTCTGGCCCTCCCCTGCTCCTGTTCTCACGTGCTCTCTCTCTCTCTCTTTTGCTCTCTCTCAAAAAATAAAAATACATTTTAAAAGGGGGTGTCGATGGGGCACCTGGGTGGCTCAGTCGGTTAAGTGGTTAAGCGTCCAACATCGGCTCAGGTCACAATCTCACCGTTTGTGAGTTCAAGCCCCACATCTGACTCTCTGCTGTCAGCACGGAGCCTGCTTCTGATCCTCTGTCCCTGCCTCTCTCTGCTTCTTCCCTGCTCGCGGTCTCTCTCAAAAATAAAATAAACTTAAAAAAAAGGAGGGGTCAATAATCAAGATTGTTACTGTAAGGTTTGAATACCATATATAACCTGGTAAAATGTTAGGTGCTTGATAAATTTTGGCTCTTATTATGGGTGTTGTTACTACTCAATCACCTCTACCGCCGCCCTGAACTCCCCCTTCTCCCCAGACATGCACCTACCTCTTTGTACCAGAACCATCCCCTGGCCTTCCACTCAACCTCTGACCTTGTTTTCATTTGCTGAGGGCAGAAGCTCCTCCCCCCCATCCCCTCCCAACACCTTTGTTTGGAGGGAAGTTGAGGGGGTGGGGATCCATAGAAAGAGACTCACCCAGTGGTTGTTTACTACAGTGACTGCTGGGATCCCAGGACCCCAACCCACAACCCGGGGATAACCTCCGAACCCCTCAGTGGTCTCAGTCCTGGCCTGCCCTCCCTGCCTGCCAGAAGAGTTGAGACCATTCAATTATCATTCATTCAATCAGTTGAGTGACCCTCCAGACAAGGTTGTGGTGGGGACAGAGAGAAGCAAACCCAGGCCCTGCCCCCAAACAGATGCTTGCTTATTGCATTTTGTGCTGTTGGAGCTCATTGGGGCAGTAGCCGGTGGAGGGGTGGGAGGCTCCCTTAGCAAAGCAGTTCCTATAGGCACAATTCTCCTTTATGGAGACTTTACCCTGGGCCAGGCACAATGCCCTCACCCCCCACCCGCAGTCCATACGTGTCACTTAGGCCTTATGACCACCCAATGAGGTCTATGGTATCACTGTTCTCAATGTATAAGCAAACAAACAAACTTCAGAGTTAAAGTGCCTTGCCTAAGATCACACAGCAATTAAAGTAATGGAGCTGGGAACCAAACCCAGGTCTAGGTGAGGCCGGAACAGGAGAATTTAACCACTTTGCTATCTGGTCTCACATGCTATTAAATGCATGCAGGATGTCTCTGAAAGGCCTTCAACCAAACTCCTATGGAGCCGGATCTTGTTCTCACTTTCCTAAACTTCCTCTATGCCTTGGTTTTCATCTGACTCCTCAGCAGCCCAATATACTATATACCCCGGTGCCGGGTATGCAGTAGGTGCTCAGGTAGGTACTGTTTTGAGTGTAGCATTCTCTTGACAAAGCAGTGATGATGTCCGCCCTCACTTCCATACCTCCCCTTGAGTTCTGGACCCCCTGTAGCCCATTTCAGAGTCTGTCAGAGCTGTTGACTAGAAAAAGAAAAGTTCTAGTTTGCATAATATTTGCATCTGCTTTGCATGCTGTTCACATTACATTAAAAGGCACAGAGGCCAGGCCTGGTACCCTATTCCCCCTCTTGGTGTCCAAGCCCCCTCCCCCTGCCACATCCCCTGACCCAGAACAGGAGGTAGAGGCTTGGGGATACCCATTTAGGGTCCACCTAAACTTGTCTATTTCCAGTACTGTGGGGACAGAGATAGGAAGATTCCTCCTGCCTCCCCTCATCCCTACCTCGCCTCCATCCCTTCCTGGGGAAAGTGGTAGGTCAGGGCAGGGGAGCCAGTGGCCGACACTGGTGTGTATGCAGGAGCAGGGGCACACGAACACAAACACACATACATAGCGCAGCAGGAAACATCTGGGGTCTGGGTGCCTGACTCGTACTGACAGTGGTTGAGAAGAAGGGAAAGGAGGAGGCATCTCTGCAGGGCCCTGTTCCTGCCCGCCCCCTCCCCCCCAGCAGGATCCCACCCTCCCCTCACATAGGGCCAGTCTGCCTCCCCAAGAGCTGACCTCACACCCATACACTTTCCTTTTTTGTCTTTAATTTTATTATAAATGTTTATTTATTTTGAGAGAGAGAAAATGAGTCGGGGAGGGGCAGAGAGAGGGAGAGAGAGAATCCCAAGTTGGCTCCGTGCTGTCAGTGCAGAGCCCAACACAGAGCTTGAACCCACGAACCGTGAGACAGTGATCTGAGGTGAAACCAAGAGTTGGGTGCTTAACTGAGCCACCCAGGCGCTCCTACACTTCTCTGATATGGCTACTTGGGCTGGAGAGAGGGAGACAAGGGGCAGGAAGAAACAGATGCCAGGAACAGGACAGTAGCAAGGACTGGAAAGGAGGAAACTGTTGCTCTGATAATGGGGCAGGAGGGCAAAGTACACACAGCTTGGCCTCAACCTAGACCTTTAACCAGGTTAGGACCTCCTAAAAGATCCTGACATGGAAACAGGAGGAGGGAGCTGCTGTGATTGGCTCATGCGGCATGATCCACATGAGTTAACAGAGGCCAATAACCTGTCCTCATTGGACCCAGACATCACTGTAATGAATGTCTTGGGGTCTGATTGGCCATGAGGTGTCAGCAGTTGAAGACTGATTTGCAGAGACATCTTGTAGTCCATACATGTCCCTTCCCCCACTCCAGGCTGTGATTTCAGGCTTGGAAGCACCTAGAAGCTGAATAGGGAACCAGACAGCAGGGAACTTAGAGTAATGGGCTTACCTGGGACCGTGGATAGATAGAAGGCAGCACGATGCTTACTGAGTGGCTTTGTGCAGCCATGTGATGGGTGCTGAGGATGACACAGGGTGCTGACAGCCCAGCAGACATCAGACCTACAGCAACCACTGCACAAACACTCCCCTGGAAGCCCTTCCTAAAGAATGCAGGATGGGCTGGGCTTCAAAGGGTGAGTAGAGAAGGGTGCCTGGGGGCGCTCAGTCATTAAGCATCTGACTTCGGCTCAGGTCATGAGCCCACAGTTCATGAGTTCGAGTCCCACATTGGGTGAGCTCTGTGCCCCACCTTGGGTGAGCACAAGCCCTGCTTCTCTCTCTCTCTCTCTCTCTCTCTCTGTCTGACCGTCACTTGTGCCCTCTCTCTCTCTTTCTCTCTCAAGGACAGCAGGGGAAGAGAAGTGAAAGGGAGGCAAGGGCCAGATTGTGCCAGGCCTTGAGGAACCAGCACTCTGCCAGGCTGGAAGGGACATAAGAAGTAGGAAGGGAGGAAGAGACTTTGAGAGTCCTGCCTGCCACCCTAGTTCACAGCTCACACCTCACCCCTGCCCTGAGGCAGGGAAATGTCAGTACTATGAGAAGGTCCCCCGTGTGCACCACCAACTTCATGTACCCACCTCACTGTACAGCATGTTGGGTTCCACTTCTGTCATAGACTGAATGTTTGTGTCCCCCCAAAATGTGTGCATTGAAATCCTAACCCCCAGTGTTATGGTATTAGGAGGTGGAGGCTTTGGGAGGTGTTTAGGTCACAAGGGTAGAGACGTCAGGAGTGGGATTAGTACTGTTATGAAAGGGCCCCAGAGAGCTCTCTAGTCCCTTTCACCATGGAAGGAATCATAAGAAGACAGCCATCCATCTATGCACTGGGAAGCAGTTTTCATTGGACATTGAACCTGCCAGCGCCTTGATCTTGGACTTCCCAGTCCCCAGAACTGTGAGGAATAAATATTTATTGTTTTAGCCACCCAGTCTATGGTAATTTTGTTAGAGGAGCCTGAATAGGCTAAGCCCCCAAACCCAAAAGAGGTGCCCTAGGCTGCCCTCAGCTGACCCCCAGCAGAACTTTCCACCCTGGTATGGCGTCTCCTGGCCCTTGGCCTCTTCTCCTTGTGCCATGACCCCATCACTGGCCTATGCTAGCCGAGGGGCCAGGCTGGCAGAGGCCCTCACAATCATCCCCATAGCCCTTAAACCTCTAGGGTCACAGTTCTGGGACTAACTCCAATGAGTCACAGAATCTTTGTGAGCCTCAGTTTCCTCATGTCAAACGGAAATAATACCAACCATCTAAGATTCTTCTGAGAAGTAAGTTGAATGAAGTCCTTAATAAAATGCCTGAATTTCATTTACTTAATCACCATCTATTGAGTGCTTTCCAAGTGCCGGGCATTGTTTTAGGCACTGGGGTTTCAGTAGTAAATCACAGAGACAAGGTCTCCTGTTCTTAGGGGTTTCCATTCCAGAGAGGGAGAATGAATATAAACCACAAATATGTATATGAGAGAATTTCACATTTTGACAAATTCTGTGAAAATATAACTAGGATAATGTAAAAGGGTGACGGTGTAAAAGGCGGTGGGGGACAGAGAGTTTTGGATGAGGTGGTCGGGAACCTTGTCTCTGAGGTGTCATTTGAGCCAAGACCTGAATAATGAGGCGGAGTCAATCATATTAAGAGGCTGAGGAAGGGTGTTCCAAGGAGCAGAAACAGCAAGTGCAAAGGCCCTGAGGCAGGAAGAACTTGCCCTGTGGGGAGGCTGGTGTGGCTGGAGACAGGGAGCTGGGAGGACCGAGGCTTAAGTATTGGGGGTCCTCAAGGACCTTAGAAGAAGTCTGGCTTTAATTCCAAGGGCCATAGAAAACCATTGGAGGTTTTTGGCAGGCATGCTGGGAAGTGATTTACACAGTAATTGCTCAATAAAGGCTAGCTGTTGTCATTATGAATAATAATAAGAAGCCCAGAGAGGAATAGCAATATGCCCAAGGTCACAGAGTCCCCATCCCACAGCCCCTTCCTCCTTTGATTGGCCTTCCCCTCCCCTAAGGAGCCCTGTGGATCAGCCCCAAGCCTGGCGGGAAGGAGGTAAGGGCAGCCTCCCTTCCCTCATTCCCGCTCATTCCCTCCGGCCATTTCCCGTGCTCCCGGCGCCTGCGCCCCAATTAGCCAGCAAGGCTGACGGCCTCGGCTCCGAATGACAGACACCTCCTGTCACCCCCTGACGGGCGAGGAGATTAACTCTGAGCAGCACTGGCTCCAAGGGACAACAGGGAGGGGAGAGGAAGGGGGAGGGGAAGACCAGGCCTCACCCTACCCAGGGCCCCCAGTGCCCTGGAAGGAAAAGGGACTGGGGGCGGCGGGGGGGGGGGGGTTGCTGTGCACAGAAAGGAGTGCCAGCAGGCTGGGGAGGATGGCCGCCACCTTCCTGACTGTCCGCTGCAGCTGGGGCCACTTACCTAACTTCTACCCTCAGCTGCTCTGAGGGTAAGGGACCATGCCATGACTGTGGGTGTTTCATAGCTGAACCCTCAGTTCTGGGCACAGAGTGGGTGTGTAGTAAACATTTCTGAACTGACTGTGCTAAGTAATTTTTTTTTTCATGCAGACTTATTCAATTCTCACAACATCCCCATTTTATAGAACAGAAAACTAAGGCTCAGAGGTGGAGGGACTGGTTCAATGTTCACACAGATGGGCCAGAATTTGAACTGAGGCTGCCTGATTCCAAAGCCAAGGGTCTAACCACTGTACTGAATCACTCCTCTCCTAGGAGGAGACTCAGTTTATGCCATTTAGACTTTTTTGTTGTTTCTAAGATTTTTTTTTAAAGTAATCTCTACACCCAACATGGGGCTCGAACTCACAACCCCAAAATCAAGAGTCACACATTCCTCTGACTGAACCAGCCAGGCATCCCTCAGTTTATGCCATTTAGGAATTTATCATCTGGGACAATGAGACACAAGCCCTGGAAAAGGGAATTAGCATAGCAGTTCTGGGCATAGACAAGGGAGCCAGGCTAGAGGTCAGAGCCAGGAAAGATGGGTACAGAATGGAAGTGAGCTTTCCAGAGAAGAAGTGAGCTGGACCTCTAAACACAGGCATGACTAGTCAGGATAGGGCAAGAGGAGGGCAGTCTAGGCAAAGAAACGCATGGGCAAAGGTCTGAAGGCAGAAATGGGCAAAGCATGCACTGAATGATAAGGACTTCAGGTTGCAAGTGACAGAAACCCAATATACACTTGCTGAAGCAAAATTAGAACCTATTAGTTCATTCTGAGGCTCAGGTAGGAGTGTTTGGATTCAAATACAAGATCAGTTTCCCCTTGCTGGATTCATTCATAGATAGCTCTCAAGTGATGGTGGCCTCAAATTCTTACACTACCAGATCAGACCCCCTCCCCCTCAATAATTCCAACCCAAACCTTGGGATTCATCCCAATTGGCCAGGCCTAGGTCACGTGTCTATTCCTGAACTAATCACGGAAATAGAGGTAGGGGGAGGTGTTTGCTGATTAGCCAGGTACCCCAGTTCAAGGGTCGGTGGAGAACCTCTAGAGCCCTAAG
This sequence comes from Leopardus geoffroyi, assembly GCF_018350155.1. NCBI lineage: Eukaryota > Metazoa > Chordata > Mammalia > Carnivora > Felidae > Leopardus > Leopardus geoffroyi. Next base: position 115,662,114 of record NC_059326.1, on the reverse strand, counting down.
CGTGGTGGGGGAAGGGAAAAGTGGCCTTTATTGTGGGGAGGGCACTGGGGGCCTGTCAATACCAGGGGTCCCCACTTCCAGGGCTGGATTCTGGGCCTTAGATGACCCCTCAATGGACAGCCTGGGAACTTCTACTCTCCCCAGTTCCAAAAGTTCCTACCTGTGTAGATGACATCCACCAGCTGAGCTGTGGCCAGGTGAGAGGAGGTTCCAAGAAGGCTCCTGATCCAGGACAGGGGAGGCGTTGAGGGTTCCCAATGCCCAAGTTTGCTCTGGGGCCTTCGGTGTTTTCATGGGCCTGCCTGATCTCTCCACCTATCCTTCACCCTTAGCCCAGCTATAAGTTTCCCCCAGAGTTGTTTTCATTATTAGGGTCTTTAATTGTCTTTTACAAAGTCACTAGCTCTGACTGCCAAAAGGGGCAGTCCTGCAACAGTCAAGACTATGGCCCTGTGCCAGAAAAGACTTCTACAGGGTGTGTTGCACCCTATAACCAGGGATTGGCATGGATGTCAGTTTAGGAAGCTAGAGAAGAGCAACAGCTGGGCCAGCCCCCAGCTTAGGGTGAAAGCTGCAGTAGCTTGTCCTGGAGCTAAGGACTCTGGGGGTAATGAGCTTGCTTCACCAGGAGGGGAGTACTGTACTTTTAGCAGTCATGCTTAGGGTCTGGAGCATGGACTTGAAAGTCATACTGACAGAGATTTCAATTATGGATCAGCTGAGTGACCTTGGGCTTGCTCTCTCCAGCCTTAGTTTTTTTTACATCTGTGAAATGGAAATAATGCAAGGCCTGACCTCAACAGGTAGCAAAGTTCAAATGAGATATTGTTTCCAAGTGTTGGCACCACTCCTGGCACAGTGACTCTTCCGTAAAGGGCAGCTGTTACTACTAATATTCTTCTAGCTCTATCCAAGACTGGTCCTTAGTCTGGAGCTCCCAGCAGTCTTTCTAGAGCTCAGTTTCTCCATTTGTACTTCTAGCCCTCTCACTCCTAGGATGGGTGACTTGGATGATCTCACGGAAGGGAAGACCCCTCCCACATCAGTCAACCCATAGGGGTGGGGGGGGGTTGGGGGGGTGGGAAGGCGGCAGGCAATGCCCAACCAACATTTTCACCAGGCTGGGCAGGCAGCGCCAGGCAGGCGGGAGCTGGTCAGGTTTTTAATTGAACGCGATGCAAATGAAATGTAAATACCATGCAAATAAGCTCTTGCCAGGAGGCGCTGGGCTGGGAGCAGAGGGAGCTGGGAGGGGACTGCTGAGCAGAGGCCCTCCCCTGTCCGCATTTCTCTCCCGTGGCTGCCCTTGCCTACGCCCACCCCCTGGTGCTGCCCACCCAGCCGGGCCATTACATTCTGGAAACAGCAGGCACTGTATCTCCCCAGAGCCCCCCTCCAGATCCACTTGGCTAACCCTGTGGCTCCTGGTGGTGGTGGTGGTGATAGGGTGTTTAGGGAGGGACCAGGGATCCTGTGGATGAGACTAGGCTGACACAGACACTCACAGTCACACGGAAAGACCCACACAGAGACATAGAAGGGACACACAGATATAGACATGCAGAAACCCACATTCCATCTCAAGCCACCTGCAATACTGAGACCCACACAGACATCCAGTCTCACATAAATATACACAACAACACATTCAGTCACAAATACACACAGTAGCACAAATAGACCCAGTCACAGGGCCACATGCATGCACACACATACACACACAGTCTGCCCTGTCATAAGGACTGCAGACTGATGTCCCTGTGCTGGTCTGAGGTCAGGGCTAAGGAGTGGGGGGGACAGGCACCCTGTGTGGTCACAGCCTGGTGGTCTGAGTGAGGCCAGATGGGCGGTAGGGGTTTGAAGGGATCCTTCCGGGTGGCCTGGGCCCTTTGCCCACCCCCCATCCCAAGACACATCACTATATCCTAGGGCTCTCCGCTACTAGACAATCCCAGGTGTTGGTCCAACCCCCAAATCCTGGGGTACTGGACCCCATCTTCGGATTTGGAATTCCCCTGTGGTTCCATAGTCTCTGACCCCCAACCCATCCCACTCCTTAGGGCAGCCAGCCATTTGAGAGAAGTTGGCCCAGGTGACAGAGCCTGATCTGCTGGGTCAGGAATCCAGGTCCCACCTGCCAAGGAGTAGGGGGTAAAGCACAGGCAAGTGAGGAAAAGTCTGAGCCGTCTGGACAAACCTCCATTCCACCCAGGATCCACATCTGGGGGTGGTTCCAGCCCCCCGCCCCTGAGGTGACTCACGCCCTGCATTTAACTCTCATTAGCGCCTCTGAGCCCAGCTGGGAGGGACAACGGCCAACTTTCCCCAGCAGACAGGGAGCTCTGGGTGGGCCCCTCCGCCCTCGCAGCCTCAGTTTCCCCCCCAGGGGCCTGGCCCAGCGACAGGGGCTGCGTGGGAGAGCAGTGGCTCATAGTCCCCTCAGTCTGCGCTAGGGCTGTCCGCCCCACAGAATGAGGGCCTGGGTGTGGCCTCTTCCAGGAACCCCCGTCCCAGCCCCCCACCGGATGCACAGCAGTCTCAGATAGTCCCCCACCCCAGCCAGAGCCCAAGGGTCAGGAAGGAGGGGAGGGGGCAGATGGCGTCCAATCGGAGGCTGCGGGAGTTGCGGACGGTCCCGCCGCGGATCTGCCAGGGCGCCCTCCAACAACGCTCCTTCCCTGCCAGGGCCGTGCACAGGGCGGGGGTGGATGAGTGGGGGCCAGAGAAGCAGGGATGTGGCCAGGGACCCATGGCCGTTCCGCGCCTCCTTCCTTTCCTGCTTCACAGTCCCAGCCCCGCTCTTATTTTGATTAAAACCGCCCTGTGAGTGGCTCTCAGTGCGCAGGGTGCGCTGTGGCCGCAGGCCCCTGGGAGGCCAAGCCCAAGACCCCCGGACCCCCAGCCCTCCCGGGAGAGGCCAGTTCCGCCCGCCTTCACCGCACTCCCTCCCCCTTCCCCTCTCTGTGGGAAGGAGGCAGCTGGGGCGGGGGTGGCCGCGGGAGCGTCTTGCCCGTGTGATCGTGCCGAGAGCCGGGAATTCGGGGCCATGTGGGAAAGACATTAGTGCCGGCCGCCCTGCCAGCCAGGAATGCGCCCCCCGCTCCGCAGCAGCCGCCTGCCTGGCTCAGAAACGGTGACTCACCCGCTCCGTGTTCCCACCCCCTCATCGTGCACCCTCCACAGCCCACCACAGGCCTGGCCGCCGGCTTTCCAGCCTCCCAGCCTTGCTCGGGCTGGTCCTGTTACCTGCCCTGCCCATCCTCCCTCCAGTCTCTTTCCATCTCTCATAATACTGAACCAGATCGCACCTGGCCGGGGTGGGGTGGGGGGTTGTTTTCAGACCCCCTTCCCAGGCCTGTATATTCTCTGGACTCTTGCTCTGGTTAGAATACTCCTTTGGGATTTAGCTTCTCTCTCCTCTCTGGCTGACTGGCTGACTGGCTGACTGTCTTCCTCACTCCAGAATGACTTACCTGTGGGCACCACACCCAGCACTGGACCTGGAGCACAGGGCAGGTGCACAAAAAAAAAAAAAAAAAAAAAAAAAAAAAAAAGCAGTCAATGTAAGCTGTTAAGTTTGGGAAGCAGAGTTTGTGTGGGGAGTACTACTGTTCCTTGGGTTCCTCTGTGACCTTGGAATAATAAACAATGCCACTTACCTCATAGGATGTGCGATCCTAGATCCCTTATTCCCCTGACTGAGACTTGCTTTCCTCATCTAATACAGTGGAGATAACAGTATCCTCCCCATGCACTAAAAGGGGCCGCCTGTGTAGAAGCTTTTGTCTGTAAAGCTTTTTTTTGTCTCAGCTCAGGGCCTGCTGCTGAGAGGGACTTAATCACAGTGATGGTGGTGATGATGATATTCTAGTAATCACAACTATTCAATGAACACCTACTATGTGCCAGGCCCAAGGCTGGGTACTTTCTAAACATCTCATATTGGTCCTACTTCAGCCCTGTGAGGTAGGTTCTATTATTATCCTTCTTTTACAAATGAAGAACCACTGAGGTTTGTGGAGGGGAAGGTATGGACTCAGAGACCCACAATCTGCAGAACCTAGGCCCACACCCAGGGTTCTGGTCCCAGCATCCCTAGAACTCTCCAGAGCCTATGCAGGACCATCCCCTAGGTCTGCCTCTTCCAAAGACCAAACAGGGCTCCAGTAGGCAATCCCTTACAGCCCCAATCCCCATCAGATGCCTCCCACGAACCTCCCCCCTCTCTCAGGCCCACAGCTCATAACTTTTAATAAGAGGTAATAGTGTCAAACAGTGGGCATCGGATTCATTTTTAACTATCTAATTTACATTTAATTTTCCCCACCAATGTGGTGCAGTTTACTGATGTTTTACTTAAGAGCACCCATTTATGGGTGGAGAATATGTTCACAAAACTAATGGGTAATGCTTCTCTTTCGGAGGCCCCTAGTTCAGAGTGGGGGACCCAAGCTGGGGGCTTAAGCCCTGAGACCTAGCAACCAACATAGTTCTTGACACTAGAATAACTGATGAACAAATGTCCCCAAACCCTTTCAGAGCATGCGTCTCCCCTTCCAGCCTCCTGAAACAATGATTATCGAGTGCTTTACTCCACCAGACAGTTTATAGAAATATTTCACTTAACCCTTGCAGCAACCCTTATGAACAGGTACTATTTTTTTTTTTTTTTTTTTGTACAGGTATTATTAAACACCTGTTCTACAGATAGACGAAGAGACCCAGAAAGATGAAGTGTCCTGCCCAGTGTCACACAGTAACTGAAGGGAAAAGCTGAGGTTGCAAACTTAGACTGTATGACTCAAAGCCGGTCTGCACTGCAGAATTGGGTGGCCTCTTTGAGAATCCATGCCCTGGTCCTGCAGAAACAAGGCCTAAATTTTGAGACCTTGGGTCTGTGGGCAGGTATGCCCTGTGGTTCTCAAGATGTCTTTGGAGTTGGGTGACAAGGTAAGAGGAAAGGAGCAGGACTCAGTGACTCAGGTTTCACAGCAGCGGAATCCTAGGGTTCTCTGAGAGCGAGGTTTGGTTTCCCAGGCCTTTCAGTGCTCAATGACCGTGTCTTCCATGGTGGATTCCATGGGTGCCAGAAGGTTCCTGGAAATAGCAGGGGCACTTATGTTTCTTTCTCCCATTGGTCCGCAGAGGACACTGGGCCTCCTCTAAAGCAGAGGTGATGAGCAAAAATTCTGGTTTCCAGAAGAGAGAGTATGAAACCCAAAATGAAGTCTGAGCCTAGGGTTGGTAGAAAGAAGACATAGGCCCAGGGCAAATGGGCAGTGTGGATACTCACCTGAACTTCAACCACAGATGGGTGGGCAATGTGGATCTTTACCTCAGACCTCAGCCAGACCCTGGGTGGAGGGCAGTTTGGACTCCTCAGTTGCAATCATGCTCACAGAACTGGGAATTATTGTGAGATTAGAGGGAGCTGACCCCCACCCTACTGTGGGGGCACAGACCTATTTTTCACCAAATGCCTGTGGGTCCCAGAAGCTCAGCTGGCCATTGCAGGACAAGAGAGGACCACCCTGGAACACAAAGGCCCAATTAGCACCCTTTGAGCTACCCCTACCTCCCCAGCCTCAGTGTGGTTATCTAGAAAAGGGAGATTATACCTCAAGGAGCTGCCAGGACTATTATGGTCGTTAAAAGAGATGGGGCAGACTCTCCTCCATTCCTGAGCCTCCCCTCTTCCTGGTAGCTCTTTCATTACACAGAAAGGGAAACCAAGGCCTGGAGAGGCTGGAGGACTACCCCAAAATCACACAGCAAATTGAGGTCAGAGGTGGAAGTGGAGCCCAGTTCTGGGTCTCAAACAGGGACAGAACTTCACTTAACTCCATGGACCATTATGAGTTAAGCTGTACCTTGGCACCTGGTCCAGGCTGTGTGTGTGTGTGTGTGTGTGTGTGTGTGTGTGTGTGTTGCTGGTGGGGGGGTGCAGCGGACAGGGTGTCAGGGGAGCTGCTGCTGCCGCCTCCCTGGTATTTTTAGCCTCGAGAATGAGCTGAGCTCAGGGCTCTGAACAACCATCGGCAATGAGGGAGATGGGAAGGCCCCCGCCCCCCCCTCCCTACCACCGCCAGTCTGGATCCAGGTTTGGCAGGGGGCAGCCTGGAAAGGGGCAGAGACCCTAGGGAATAGGAGCAGTAAGGCCCTGAGACCCTGCACCCCAGCACCCCCCATCCAGGTCATCTTTCCAATGCCATCTTCCCATGGGATGCATCAGAACCCAGCCAACCTGGCAGGGATAGGCACCCCCATCTCACCCCCTGCTACCCTTGGCTTCCCCTGCTAGGAGCTCCAGGTCAGCTCTCTCCAGCGCCCGCCAGGTCAGAGCTGTGAGGTTCCCATGACAACGGATGACAGCAGCAGAGGCTGCTGGCCACAGGGTCAGGGGTGAGGGGGGTGTGGGTGGCAGAGCAGAAGGGGGGGGCTAGCACAAGGGTGGGGGAGGGGGCTAGAGTGAAGGACCCTGAAATTAAAGCTCCCTCCTGAGGCCTAACACTCCAGGAAAGGCCTAGAACTTTGATGCCAGAACGGACTCTATTGCACTGATTGGAGAAGTCAGGAACAGGAAGGGTTGGCTATGCATTTGGTCATGTGGTCATGAAGCCAGCTAGAGGACAGAGCTTGCATGGAAATCCTAGCCCCTTGCCTCCAAGCCCTGAACTCTGCTGCCTCTAGGGTCTTGGGGGTAAGAGGTGGGGCCCAGACGTCCCTATATCTCCATCTCCAGGAAGTGAACAGGCTCTGAAGCCTTCCAACCAGCCTGGCTTGGATTCCCCACCCTGTAATGAGTGGTCAAGGCCCTCAGACCTACAGATCACTTCTTGTCAGGCTTAACCCCCCCGCTTCCCCCGACTCTGTAGCACAGGATATGTTTTAGTTTCCTCGGAAGAGGACCTGACAAGGATCACAGCCTCCTGCTGACTCCCCACTCCAGCTGCAAGAGTGGAGAGATGGTTAGGAATGTGCCCCACACATCCAGGTTGACTAAAGAGATCACTTCAGACTTAAGTCCTTTCAAAGGCTGCCCAGGTTCCGGAACCATCACTGGCTTCCACTGTCCCCAAGACAAAATATAAACACTCATCCTGGAGCTCAGGGTCAACTTCCTCCGGTACGGTCTCCTCACTGCTGCTGAAGTTCCAGTCTCCAAGTCTCCTAGGTAAGCAGCATGGTTCTTTGAGGTTCAACTCCTCTCACAGTCTTCTGAGAAGCCTTCTTGGTTCTTCCCATCCATGCAGATCTTGTATTCACCAAGGGGTACAAGGCTTACGATTTCACAGGTTCTTTGTATGCAGGACTTCTCATCCCACGCCCCTAGCACCTCTGGGAAGGGATGTTACTTGCTGATGTGCAAACTAAAGCCTGGAGAAGAGGCTTCTTAGAGAAAGTCATGGAGCCTGTGAGCATCAACTCAGTACCTGGCTGCAGACCCTTTTTTCTCTTGGGGTCCCCTCTTGGCAGCCCCCAGCCTGTGGCACTGCACTTGGGAACCTCAAGCTCAGACCGAATAGTTTCTTCCCTCTGCTCCTTATACACAGAGGGCCAACCCATGTCTTCTACCTCCAACTCATCCACTTATTCGGCATTACTGAGCACCTAATAGGTGCCAGCAAGACAAGCCCTTCCTCCCTGGAGCTCACCTTCTAGCTGGGAAGACCAACAAGTGAACAAGAAGAGTTCACGCGGTACGGTTCCAGCAGGGCTGTGATGGGGGCACGTGCGGCAGTGGGTGCACAGAAGAGGCTTCTCCAGCCAGACTTGCAGAGTCAAGGCAGATTCCAACCACAGCCCCACCTCCCTTAGGTCCCACCTGCCTGGGGAACTTTACTCCCATGTCTAACCTCAGTCACACTAGCTGCAGCCCCTAGAAGATACTTAAGTGGGTGACTAGCCGAGAAAGGCCAATACCCAGGTCCCTGGCCCCAGTGCTTTATCAACCAGCAATTCTTACTCTGGTATCTGTCCAGGATGCTCTCCATCCACCATCTCCACAGACTCCCCCAGGATGGGTAGAGGGGCTGGACAGCAGGCCCATTAGGCTGGAGCTGGCAGTCCCACTGCACTCCTCTTTGAGCCCCCCATCCCCCAGCTCTGCTCTCAGAACCCACAGGCCTGTGGGGCCAGCAGAACCAGCAGGAGGCAGGCAAGGGTTAAAGCCTCCCCCTCCCTAGGCTGCTGAGCCAAGCTGGGAACAGGAAAGAAAGAGGCCACAGGATTGCTGCTTGGTCCTCAGGGTTCCCGATGGCCACCAGGAAGGTAAGACAAAATAAGGGAACTCAGTTTCAGCAACCAAAATCCTTCCACCAGTTGGACTGGGGGCTGTGGGGGCTGCAGGAGGCAGGGCAAGCTCCTGATAGAGCCAAGTGCCCCTGCTGGGGTGGGGGGGTCAGAGCACTGGGCACCCTCGTGATGAAGCCGGCTGCAGGGCGATTAATCTCGTGAGGACTGTGCATCAGGCCCCCACTCCTCAGCCTCCCATGGTCAGCCCCGCCTGCGCTGCCCCAGGAGTTAATCTCCGCTCCGGGGACTCCTCAGCCGCTGTCACGGCTGCATTAATTCTAAGGCAGAGGGAGGCAGAAGGAGGGAACACAGATAGGGGGGTGTGGATAGCCTCCTTGGGAAGGTTTCATGGTCAGCAGCTGGTGAGGAGGGGTCCCAAAGGATGGGGTCTGGGGCTCCTTCAAGGCCCTTCCTTGGATGAGGAGTTGCTGGGGGGGGGGAGGCGGTCATCCATATTATCCCCCTTGGACCATCAGAACCCTTGCACCCCCAGCCTCTAGCCCTCGGCCACCAGCTGAGCCCCAAATGCAGTTTGCAGTTTTGACAGCAGATGTCTCTGCTATTATGATTTATCAAAATGCTTAAGGTAAATAATGCACACATATTTATAGGAAAGGAACTGGGTAGTAGAAAGTGGGAGGGATTACTGAATGGGGTCAGGGGACTTTGGGGCAGAGGACTCAGAGTACCCTTGCCTCTGTCCTCAGCTCTCCCCACTCAGACCCGATGCTTGATCCTAGCCTGGCCCTGGGGAAAGTGGGCAGGGGTGACATCAAGCGTGCCCAGCAGCCTGCCCAAGCCCAGTCTTCAGGAGGTCAGGGAGTGAATAGGCCTGTCTTGCTGGGCCCCCACCAGGCCTGGGAGGCAGCCACCTGAGGGAAGCGCTGAACCAGCCTCACACCTCAGCCACGTTTCCATGGCTTCACTGCATCCTGGCTCCCGAGGGCTCTGTCGCCTTATCAACGGCGGGCACTTCTCTGGTCCTCACCTTTGCAGTCACTCCCCCTGGACCCCAGCAGCTGCCTATGGATCCTCCTGCAGCAGAGCTAAAACTCAGCCACATGCGGTGCCCCCTCCTGGACAGGCCTCAGAGCTGGGTGAGGGGCTGGGAGAGTGGTGGGAAGTCACCATGGAGGCAGAAGCCCAAGTGGATTCAGGCTGCACCCACTTTGGGCCCCCCAAATACCCAAACCCTGTCATTCCAGGGGAGGGGGCAGTGTTCCTGGGCTACCCTCTCATCCCCCAACCTCACTCCACACAGTATTCTTTGTTTCCAAACCTTTCTGGGCTTAAGAACATTTGGTTAAAGAACTTTTATTAGGTTTTCTGATTTGAAAAGCAATATACATCTATTGCAACAAAAAAGAGTGAAAAAACACAGAGTCAGAAAGTAAGTGCAGAAAAGTTTAAGGAAGTAATGCTTGACCCTAATCCCACATCTGGGCATGATCACAGGCAGCATGTGGGGTGGGGGGTGGGGGGGCTGCTTCCAGCCAAAGCCTGAAGCATAACCAGGTGTTTAAAGGACAACTTCTGAAACCAGAGGAACCCAGCTGTGTTGACCTTGTGTGTTTTTCCACTTCTACCTCTCTGAACCTCAACTTTCTCATCCATAAAATGGACCGACTGATAAATGCCCTCCTCTTGGATTATTGTGAAGATTCAATGAGCTAGTAAGTGCAATGGATTGGCCCAATGCCTGGCCACAAGTTTTATGCATAGTGAGACTGGGGATATCATTAGTACCTCTAACCAAGCATAGACCCGCAGAGTATGGATGTTCTATGGGGGCTAGGGAAAGGGGGCTGGCTCTTTCTAGTAAGTCTCTCCCACCTGTGAACAGCGCTCAAATTAGGGATGGAAATTCGCAAGAGGAAAAAATGCCCAGAAAGAGGAGATAATGTATTTATTCAGCCTACAGAAGGTTTTCTGGTGCTAACGCCACCCTCCCTGAACTGTAGACCACAGCCCGGAAGCCAGGTGATGTCACCTAGAGTGATCAGTACAGTGGTGGGGGTGGTGCAGGGACACTACACTTGGCCTGCTGGGGTGAAAAAGGCCCTGGAGGACGTAGCACCTGAAGAGGAAGGCATCCATTAGAAGGGAGAATGCAACAGGAAACAAACCTGCATCAGAAGGCCAGCCACTAGCTGGCCCCCCAGAGCCCCCAAATTCAGCTGCCCCCTCCCAGCTCAGGCACTTTGCACCCAGGCCTGGAGCCCTGGAGGACCCTACTCTCCTCCCCCCGGGGCCCGCCCCATCTTCACGCCCTGCTGCCTGGAATCTGAAGCAGCCCTTGTTCTCTGGCAGGAGGGGAATTTAATGCCGCTGAGGGATGGCAGGTCGACAGGCGAAGAGAGATGAAAGTGTCCGCTTTGGCAGCCGGGTCGGTGGCCTCGGGGGGACCCTCTTGCAGCCCTTCCATCCTCCCCAGCCACTCTCTGCTCTGTGTGTCAAGAAGAGCCCTCAAGGGGCCCTCAGGGAAGATGTGGACCTCTGGGGATGGGACTCCCTGCAGGGCTGTGTGACCTTGGGGGGCAGCTGAGCCTCTCTGTGCCCATTACCTGCCGGCAGGGTGCCCGGGCCAAGGTCTGTATTATTAACATGCTGGTGGCTGCCTGCCCCTCCCCCACCTTAGCTGTTGTCAGCATTGCCTGTCAGCATAGGGCCACGGGTGGGCAGTGGGGGGCCCAGGCAGGCTGCACAATGACCTCCATCCATCCATCTCTGGCACCTGAGAGGGAGTGGGAGCTGGTGCTGCAATCAGGTCAGGCCTAAGCAGCCTTGACTGCAGCTGAGCCAAGTGGCCATCACTACGCCCTTTGTGACTGCACAGAGCTAAGTCGAATCTGAGAATAGAGGCTAAGGGCCCAAGTCAGAATCTATCCCCGGGGCCAACAGCCCCATGTCCCTGTTGGAAATACTGTGGGTCTTGGCACTGTGAAGTGAACTTGTTGCTTGGCAAAGCACCCTGCCAAGTGCCCTACCCCACCCCACAATCCCTGGCTATGTTGCCCTTCTTTCCTAGAAACAGAGAAGCAAGGGTGTTTGGACAAGGTCATGTAGCAAGGGCAAGCACGCGCACACACACACACACACACGCACACACACTGATATGTGGGGACCAAGAAGTGAAGAGGACCCATGTGTTCAGACTCCTAAGTCCCCTTTCCCTTCCATGGAGGCAAATGGTCCTCCCAAAGCATGCTGGTACAAGGGGCTAGAGGCCAGAAGCCCGAGTTCTAGTAAGACCCTTGCTACCATTGTCTCTGTGACTTGGGCAGATCATGCACTCTCACTGGGCTTCAGTTTCTCGTCAGTAAAATAGGTAGTAATCCTTATCCTGAGGATTTTCTGAAGCCAAAGAAGAAAACTTACTCAACAACTTGAAACCATTCTAGATTGAAGACAGCCTCCAACTAGCCTTGGACCAAAGGGCAATAACAATACAGAGAACCTAGCTCCTGGCCCACAATCACTTAGTACGTTACAAGAGCTGTGCTGCTTCCTTCTTCCCGCACAACATGACCGCAGCAAGCTCATAGCAGAGGGTCAAAGGTCCAGTCTGTAGTGCTGACAGGGCATGAGACAGGGGCCTCAGTGAGGGGGTGGGGGGGGGGGCGGTTATAAGGGCACTGAGGGACTAGATCAGGCCAAACCCTGCTGCCGTGGAGGGGAGGGGGGTGCCTGGCAGGCGCTGGGCAGGCTGGGGCGAGGAGAGGCCTTTGGCGGCCGCAGAGAACAAAGAGGTTGGGGTTGCCAGGATATTTTGTGGAGCTGAAACTGGTGGTAGGGCCGGGAGAGGGGCTGTGGCAGCCGTGGGAACTGCGCCTGCTGCCCCCACACCAGCTCCCCCACTCAGACTGGGCCTCAGGGCCCGGCTGTGGGCAAGAGGGGCTGCCAGGGACACCACTCTGTCCTCAGAGTTGCACGCCGTCAAGGCGGAGACCCAGGAAATGTTGTACACAAAGCCACACATGGCATATAGTGTCAGCATCACCGAGGGGATCACAGGTGCACACTGACACACAACGTCACGAGCACACGCCCAGGGTCATGCAAGCGGTGTCACAGGGTCACAGCACGGTCACAACCTGGCATCATACACTCACATAGAATCCCTGGTGTCAGTCTCGGGCCACACCCATGATGGTTACACAGACACAATGTCCCAAGCCACACAGAATCACCCAGTGTCTGTCACAGGGTCATGCATGCCATACAATATCAGTGTTGCATATCCGATGTCACACACGGAATTGCCCAATGTCACACATCGAGCCGTACAACCTGGTATCACATTGGGTCTGCTACAGGATTGTAGTGTCACAGGATTACACATGCAATGTCACAAGATACCCCAAAGTGTGGCTGCTGATGTCATACGTTCACCCATGGCCATATGAGATCTCACATAGCCTACCACACACTGTCACAGATCTATTTTCGTGTCACATGTATCCACATTATTGCACAAGGCCTCACATGGTTGTCAGGGCCTTGAAGTCTGTCTGTTTCTCTGTTTCACACACACACACACACACACACACACACACACACTCACACACATGGTTACACGGAGGCTGGGTTTCTCTCTTTCCTCGGGTGTACCCCCAACCACCCCTGCCATCCAGGTAGAGGAAAGGAGAGCATGGGCTGAAGACTCCCAGGTCACCAGGAAGTCAGGCTCCCAACTGTAGCAGTGGGGAGCGGAGGGCACCCCTAGGGAAGGGAATTGGACATACAGCTCCACAGGGAGCCTCCCTCTAAGTACTTCCCTGTCAGCGGGAGAGCAGCAGGGGTGAGCCTGCAACAGAAGACACAGAGGTGCAAGATACAGGGAGAGACACGTGGAGACTCAGAGACGTGGAAAGATGGTAAGACAGAGACAGAGAAGAGAGTCAGAGACCAATAGAGACCATCAAGATGGAGATTTGGAGACAGTGAGCCAGACAGAAATGGGCAGAGATGGACAATGCTGGAGTAGGGCTTGGCCAGGGCTGGAGCCCGCAGGAAGGGGCAGCAGCTACCCCATGGCAGGGAGAAGTGGGAGGCAGGAGGTGAGGTGGCTAGGGCTTTAGGGAGGACCCACACCCTGGGCAGAAGGTGGGGGACATCTTGATGAGATTTAGGTGACTAGCTTTAAAATAGCAACACCAGCTGCCATTTGACCGAGTGCTTAAGATGAGCCAGGCCCTTCCCTAGAGTGATCTCATTTCAACCTCAGGCAACTTTATGGAGGAGAGATGATTATTGTCCCCGTTTCCCAGATGAGGTAACTGAGGTCTCATCGTGCGTTTGCGTTCAGCCCACAGCCATCCCCACCCCTGCCTACGCCTCCTCCAGACAGAGGGGCTGGCCTACCATTTCCACAAGCAGAGCACAGAGGCCCAAGTTGGAAGAGGTGGAAGAGGTGAGGGGCTTCAAGCTTAGGGCTTCTCTGTGTTGAGGGGTAGGCCCAGGAGCCATGGCTGGGCTGTGGGTTGGCACACTAAAAGGTACAGCCTGGCTGAGTCACAGCACCCCCCTCGGGGCTGGCACTGGAGCCGTCCACCCCACACCTGTAGGCATGCCAATGAGGGCTGGCCGAGGCCATCTGCGGCCTGTGTACTGCCAGCAGCAGGGCGGGGGCAGGCGGGGGCGTCCTGCCTGGGTGCCCCCTGCTGGCCAGGCTTCCCACCCTGATGCCCCCAAGGAGGACCCTCCCCACCCACTCGAGGATCTGGAGGTGTTGCAGTTTGCCTCCTGCAGGGGATGAGGGTGCTCCTGGCTACAACACCTCCCCCTACTCCCCGCTGGACGCCCCCCTTCGGCAGAGCCGCCTGGAGAGATCACAGGCAGCCACATGAAAGGGAATTTTTCCCAGGCAGAGCTGGAGTTGAAAGCTGCCTCCTACCACCCCCGCCTGCCCCTGCTGTGCCAGGCCAGGCTGCTGAGCTCCTGGTGCTCTAAGGGAGCCTGTGACACTGGGAAGGGGTTGGGGGTCAGAGCCCCCACCCAATATGGGCTGCTTTTTCTCCTCCCAGGAACAATAGCAAGAGGCAGCTCATCTCGCCCAGCTCGCTGCCCACTCAGCTTCAGAAGTTGCCCCTTCCCTCGTCCTGAAAGCCCTCACCCACCTGAAGCGAGGCCCCGACATTGTCAGGAAGTCCTTCCTCAAGTCTAGCCTCCATCTCAGCCAGGCTCAAAGCAGCTGGGTGGGAAGAAGGCCTCCACGTCAGGTGGATGATAGGTCTCATCCTGTAGGCCGGCCTCTGTGATATGCAGGGGTGGGGGCCATGCAGCTGTCACTCCTTCCTGTTCAGGCTGCCTTGGCGTAGACCATGTGGCTATGTGGTGAGTTCCCCAGACATCTGGCCTCTGAGGTCGCGGACAACCTTGCGCCAACACATTTTCTGGGGGTGGAGAAAGTCGTACAAGAACCAAAGCCAAGGATCACCCCAGGCCCCAGTCCAGCAGCCAGCCCTCAGGCCTGAAGAGGGGTATGTGGAGGTAGGGAGGTTTCTGCATGCATTCTGGGCACAGCCAGGTCCCCACAAACCTGGGCTAAACCTACTCCCTGGGGTGTCACCGCAGCAGTTGGGGGAGCAGTAGACCCCTGCAAGAAAGAAACCGAACAGGCAGCTTGGGCCCTTCCTCCAGTACTGCGGGCTGCTCTGCACTGATCAGGCCCCGACACCTTTAGGTAAATAGAGATGGTGGCCCCAAGTGAGTGAAGGTCCCCGGAGGTCCGGGTTCTGAGGCAGGGGGTACAACCGGGCAGACGAGATGTTCCAGTACCAGTCACTTTAACAGCAGTTTCACCACGTCAGCCAGGCCGGCTGCTCCTGCTTGACCCCCTTCAGGTACCACAGGGCCTCAGTACCCAAGAGATCCCCACTCTAAATGTCCCCAAGCCATCCTTCTTTCTTCTCAAGGTGGCTCCAGACAACCCCTGCCCAGCGACAGCCCCCAAGCCAGCCCCCCAAACCGGAGAGCAAGAAGCCATCGGTGCTTGCTTCGTGACACAAACATGCATTCGTTTTATTCACAAAACAGCCTGGTTTCCTAAAACAATACAAACAGCATGTTCATCAGCAGGAAGCTGGCTGTGGGCAAGGGGGCCCCCCCAGGCACCCACACCCACCAGCAGGGGGCCACGCAAAGAAGCCCTTTCTTCTGTTGCCATCAGCGAGGCCAGAAAAAAAGGACTTATTTTCTCTAAGGGAAGTAGCCAGGATCGGAAATATTGAGACACGGACTCCCCAGATCTCAATGGATAAAGGAACAGAACTTTCATTTTTGCAAAATCATCATTGTCGGGGTAGGGGGGATCCCATTCTGGGTACCGCGAGTGCAGCATGGCTGGCCTGGGCCCAGGGGTGGGTGGGCTGCTCCCTCCCCCTCTGTGAGCTCCTCGCCGCAGCTCTGCACGTGTGGATGGATAGAGGGGCTTCTCGACGCGGCGCCATCCACATTCTCTTTATAAACGTGAGTGGATTCTCCAGGCAAACTATGCACTATTTCATGGTCGGAAAGAATCAAAGGAAGTTTAAATGAGGGTGGAGTTAAACTGTGCTAAATTACAGTAGTGCTTATTAGTAACTAGATTTCAAAAGGTTACAGAAAATTTACATTCTCTACACAAAAACTGCATCTCCTGCACAGACAACATCGACATCGACACAGGAAGGAAACTGATTGTCCATTCTTTGCCCAGGAAGTCTCGGTACTTTATAGATTCGTCTCTACCTCTTTTTTGTTGTTGTTCTTCCGAAAAAGCAGTTAAAATTTTTTTCCTTTTTCTTTTTATACTAGGGACGTGGAGATGTTAAAACGACAACAAAAAATATATATATAAAAACAGGAATGAAATCTGTGAGAGAATATTTTTGGTTCTAAAGACGGGTGCATCCGTTTGTCTTCGCCCGAATCCCTTGCCGGAGACCACACGAGCAGTGACATTGCACGGAGAGGGCAGCTTTGGGTTCCCGCCGCCGTCACTGAAACCACCGGAAGGCGGCTCCCGTCGGAAGCATCACCTTCTGGCGGGGGCGGGAGACAAAAACAAGGAGAGAGTTCAGTCAGGGTCCGGCGGGGCCTGATGCAAAGACGCTCCCCCGTGGACGGCCTCATGGCGGAGGGACGGGCATGGAGTAAAGGCAGCCACCCCGTGGAGTTCCTGCCATCCTGACCAGGCCAGAGAAGAAGCCTTGACCCGCTGGGCCGCTGGAGGGCCCGGAGCACCCTGAGGCCCCCTGAGCCACTGTGTCCAGGAACCCTCCTTCCAAACAGGAAGACCCATTCCCCTGGTCCAGAGGCTACAAGCGCCGAGTGGCTGTGGTGCATCTGGGGCTGTGTGCATGTTTCTGTCGAGGGAGCATGTAAGCATACGGACGTGTGTCTCAAGCGATGCCACGGTGTGTAGTGTGTCCGGAGGTGTGGTGGGGAGGAAGGGGATTTGCTGTGCACCTACAGTAAGACTGGGTACTGGGCAGGGCCGTGTGTGCGCTTGTGCTCGCATGTGTGTGTCTACACTAGATGAGAGGTGAGTGCCTCTGTGTGCATAGAGGTGTATTCTCTGGGCAGGAGAGCAGATATATGAGGTTTGGGGCTTGGGGGTGGGGAGTAGCCATGGCTGGGATGCCATTATTGTTTTCCAACCATTCTGAACATTTGCGTCCAGCCCACTCATAGAGGGGCGGGGCCGGGGCTGGGACAGCAGGCTGAAAAGATGCTTTTGTACCCAGGCCTGGCACCACAGCTAGGCTGCCACGGCTGGGGGCACAGGGACAAGCTCTGCCACGAGGGTGGAGAGAAAGAAAGCAGCTTGGGAACCCTTCTGCCTGCTCTAAGCTGATCATCCCATGGTGGACAGGCCTTGCCTACACCCCAAGATCACAGCAACCCCCTCACTCCAGGCCCGTAGGACCCGTGGCCATTACCTGTGTAGCCAGACTGACCGTGGGGCCCCAAGAAACCCCAAATCTGTCAACTGGATGTCTAGACGCAGGGTTCTTCCAGGCCTTAGAGCAGGGCAGTGACCACTGGGGCCGCTCTATCCTTGGGTGGCCTTAGGGGAAAGGCCAGGCTCTGAAGGGGCAAGTGAAGGGCTTACCCCTCAAAGCCACATGGTCCACAGGAGAGAACCCCTCAAGTGGGACAAGGAAGAGCCCCCAGCATCCTAGGTTATGGACTGGAAACGTTAGAATATGTCTGAAAGTCAGCAACTTTGGACCTACATGGGAACATCAGTAGCTGGCCCAAAACTCCAGGAGGGGGTTCAGGATCCCCGGGCCTGGCTGGGAAGTGCTAGGCCCCCTCCTGGAACTTTATGCTGGCCTTGCAAACTACAACCTAATGAGATCTCAGGATGTGGCTCTGACTTTTTTGGGCAGTGAACTGGTGTCTGGGAGCCTGCTCTAGAACCCGAGAGCCCAGGGACTGGCTGAGCAGCCCCCACTCGCCCAGGTAGGAAAAGCGGGTTTGGGGGGCTGGGGGGTGGGTTTGGACTGCCAGACAGACACAAGAGCCCACACACCTCCCTCTAAGGCGCCGTTACCTCCAGAGCAGCGGAAGGCTTCTTTTTGAGTTCCTCACATTTTCTGAATTTGCAAATCTGATGGCCAGTCTTTCGGTTCCTACAACTGCTGCACTGCTCGCAGTTGATGCGCCGTCGGCAGGGCGCGCACATGCCGCAGCGTTTCCGCTTCTTCTTGCCCGAGCTGATGGCCGAGGCCAGCTCTCCCTGCATGGGGTACTCGGCAAGGCCGGCCATGTGCAGCGCACTCTCGGCCAGGAACACACCCGCCGGGGTCATGATGAAGAGGCCCGGGTTGATGGGGAAGGCGCCCAGGTAGGGGAAGTCGGACTGGCCATTGAGGGCTTCGGCACCCGCCACGGCCTCCATATCGGGCAGGCCGGCACCCGCCTCGCTCATCAGCGGAAGGTGCTCCTGCACCACGCGCTTCAGCATCTCCGTGGACTGCGCGAATTGCTGCAGCGTCAGCTGTCCCTCGGCTGCCAGCTCCGTGGCCCGCTCTGCCTTGCTCAGCAGGCTGGCCACAGCACCACTTTTGTGCTTTGAGGTAGGGTTGCTTTTGTCCACAGCCATGGCTGCCGCCAGGTCATGCCCATTGGCCAACAGGGAGGCGGCAGCCGCAGCGGCAGCAGCCTTTTCAGCAGACTCACTGCCCATCATGCTGCCACCACCGCCGCTGCCACCACTGCCCCCAAAGGAAGAGTAGTGGGAGAGAGGGCGGGAGCGGCGCAGACTCTTGTTGAGGGGTTCGCTGATGATGCCGCTCTTGTTCCGACGTTCTGGGGGTGGTGCATCATCCGCCACCGAGGCTGGGGTGGCAGTGGCCACCGCCGCGCTCTTGTCAGCCACTCCTGCCTTGGGGCCGCTGCTCCCGCTGCCATTGCTGTTGCTGCTGCTGCTGCCACCGCTGTCCTGGGGGCTACTGCCGAGGCTCGACATGGTGGGGCCGAGGCCCAGAGCCCGCTGCTGGGGGGGGCCTGCCAACTGCGGGGGGTCCACAGACGAGCACCGGGCCCTGCTGCCCACAACAGAGATGGCTGGGGGGCCCTGCTGCTCAGGGCAGGCACATGGTCAGGTGTCCACGTGGAAGGATCTTCACTCTATCGGGACAAAAGAGTATAGGGTCAGGGCAGCAGTAAACACTTCCTTCCCCAACGTCACCACCACTACCAACAACTGTACCCCCGTGTAGTAACCACCACAAGCCCCACTGGGCATTTATTTAAGTGCCAGACCCAACATGGTTAGGTATTTTTTATTTGTACTACTTCAGTTCAGACTCACAAGCACCCTTTGAAGTAGTGGCTAGGAATACCCCGTTTTACATAAGGTTTAGAACTGAGCAGGGATCTACAGTCAATGAGCATCATGGTGGAAGCCCAGCCTGAATCCGTACAGCCTAGATCTGCAGCCACTTCTTCCTGGGCTGGGGTAGTAGGGAAGAGCTAGAGATGTTTATGAACCTCAGAGGGTTATAGAGTCACCTTCTGCTTCCTCATCTTCCTTCTGTGACCCATCTACAAAGAGGGGTTGGAACAGCCTTTGCAAAGCTTGAACGTACAGACCAGAAATCTGGGAAGCTGCTCCTAGGCCCTCATTTGGCAACTCCTAATACATACTGATTATCTATCTCAACGCTCTGACAAGTCCTGCAGGGAAAGTAAAGTGACTCTAACAGGGGTTACCAAATAGCGCACAGGATCCTTATTTCAAGGAGCACGTATCCTCTTGCTAGAGGGCAGGCAGCACTGTGCCAGAGGACAATCCTTCTCCTGTAAGAATGCGGGGACACACTGTGTACACATCGAACACACGATTCCTCCTCACTCTCAAACCACAGTCATCATTACCTCAGACCCCACTCTTGTCTCTACTCAGGCCTTCCTGCTGTGCTCCAGCCTGGCTCCCAGATGGGTCTGGGATGAGGTCCCAGTGAGAGCTCAGAGCTGGGGTAGGCTGTGGGCAGGAAGGGCCTCTGGCTGGTGCAGGCTGGGACGAGTGGGTGTGACCCTCCAGGGAGCAGAGCCTGTTCTTGGGCCACATCCATGTTTCAGAGGTGCCCCTTTCTAGGACAGAGCCTGCTCTGCTTAGGCCCCAGGGCTAAGGCTTATGAGCGAGCAGCCAGGCTCCTTGGGTCTGGGAGGAACTGTCCAGAAGGAATGGAGCGGCCGTTTCCTCATCAGCCCTGGCTCTCTCGCATCCCTTCCCTGCCTGCCTGCCTGCCTGCCGTGGCCCAGCAACCCCTGGGAGAAGGGCGGGAGGAGAGGGCCCAGCCTGAGCAGCTGGTGGCTCAAGGGGGAGGCGCACATCTGGCTGGGCCTGTCCCGCCCTAGGATTGGGGCCGGCACACATACATCTTTGTCCCCAGGCAACCCCACCATCCCCCAGTCACAGGACTCAGCCGGTCCTGGTCCCGGGAGGTCATCTAGTCCAACCCTCTGCACTTACACAGGGGGAAATTGAGGCCCTGAGCAGGCAGGGCTGCTAAGGAGTGGCCACAAGGAGGAGTGCGTATAGGAAAGGGAAAAGCTCTGGCTCCTGAGTGAGTCGAAAATGGCAGGCGTCAGCAGACAGCCAGACGCTCCCTGCCTCTCCCCAGAGAGCACTGGCCCACGAACGCTCCTTCCTAGTGAAGGTAGATGGGTGGTAAGGAAGAGCTGGGCAAGCTGGCACATTCTACCAGGACAAACCCAGGAGGGCCTGGCAAGGTGTCCAGGCTGGGCTGGGGGTACCACAGAGATCAGAGTTGTAGTAAGAGGAAGGGGATGATGTATGCCCAAGGATAGCTGTGCTCTGTCCCACCTCCTGAGGGCTAAGCCCAGGCTGGCTCTTCAGGCCCTCGCTCAGAAATCAGTACCCCTCTGGGCATCAGTGACACCTGACTAGGTGCTGGAGACCAGGGCCAGTGAGATCAGGGCTAGAGACTGTCACCCCAAATTAACTGCCCCTGCCCATCTGAGCTCAACTACCCTGCTCCGGAGCAAGCTCCAGCAGCCCCAGACATGGTGAGGGGAGAAGACAGAAGAAGGTAGGAGCCCTTGGGTTGGAGAGGTGGGGAGGGGAGCAGTCTGCGCCCTAGCCCCCCTGTGTGTCCCCGCCTCTGCGGCCTGCTGGCTGGTGGCAGAAATCGATAGCTGCATTAACGCTGCTCTTGCTCTACTCCCTCCCTCCCTCCTCCCAGCTTCAGGATCTGGCTCTGTGTACAGGGCGGGCAGGTCAATTAGAAGTCAGCTCCCTCCAACACGGGCCTGCGTTCAGGGCTGGTGCTCTGGCTGAGTCTCTCTGCTTTTGTCTCCATCCTGAGTCTCGTGGTAGGGACAAAACCTCATGTTCTGTTCATCTCTGGCCCTTTCTTTGAATTTCTCTGATCTTTCATTTTTCTGTCCTTCCTCAGGGATTACCCTCTCCCAGCCCCCCATGTCCTGGGACATGCTGAGCTATGGAGCAGATGACGTGATATGTCGTCAAACAGGTGCTGCAGGCAGAACACTGATGTGTCAGCCACAGAAACTGAAGGTGGGGAGTACAGAAGGGGGACTGGCACACAGGTAATTCTGTCCCCAAACCCCGGAGTGGGTAGATACCAACATCTAGTTAGTCCCCAAGGCCTGGTCCCTAAGCTTGCTCCAAATCTGCCCCTATATCTGGCTCATCTTCTCCTTTAGACCCTGGGAAAAGCTGATGCCCTGGTCCCAGTGGACCAATGACCACAGGGCTTGTTTGCCCTACTCACGGAAGGGGAGGACTTAAGACCTTCTCCCAGGCCCTAGTCCTTTACTGCAAGGCACACGGCAACCCCCTCCCAGGCTACGAAGGGCCTGGCAGTGCCCAGGCAGCAGGGGAGGAGCTGGGGCTGCGTTGAAGCGGAGCGGGAATGAGCGGGAGGGAAAGCTGGCGGGCAGGCGGGCGGCGGCGGGCGCATCCATCATCGGCCCTGCCAGGAACGCATCCAGCCCCCAAAAAGAAATACTGCGCCTGAGGAGGGACAACAAAGGGCTCCGTTTCATCAGCAATGCGGAGCCAGCGCCCCGCCGCCCCGCCAGCCGCGGTCAGCCCACAAAGGACCCCTTTGTCCATGCAGGAGCCGGGCCGGCCGGGAGCTGGGACCAGGGGCTGACGGGTGGGGACAGAGCCCAGAGGGAGGGGGATGAGGGGGGTGTGGGGGGGTAACCCGTCATGGAGAGCTGGGGGGCAGAGGGGGACATGGGGGCAGAAGAACAGAGACAGGTGCTACGGGAGGATCATGAGACAGAGAACTTGAGGGGTGGGTCAGAGAAGGGGGACTTGGAGAGGACAGGGCAAAGGGTCAAGGTTAGAAAACAGAGCTTTATGGGAAGCAGAAAATGGACGGACCCGGGCTCAGAGAGATCCAAGGCTCTTAGCCCAGCTTTGAAGACTTGAGGGTCTGACAGACATAGAAACAGCCCTGAGGGAGAGAATCCTACACTCGGGGACCTGAGGACCAAGAGAAAGCAGTTGGATATGCCCACAGCTCTGAAAGGGAGGCAGGGGGTGGGTGGTCCCCAGCCCACTCTGGCCCAGGGCCCAGGGAAGCAGAGATAGATAGGAAGGAGGGCTGCGGGTCAATGGGTTCTTGGCCTCAGGGCCTGGCCTTGTGGCCCAACCTCCTATGGGCTCTGGCTTACTGGCAAAACTGGGAAGACAGGAAGTCAAAGCTGGGGCCACTCTCCTGCCACTGGGACCGCCCCCTGCCTCTACTCTCAGGCCCTAGCCAGCACCAGAAGACAGAGACCCACCCCACTTCAACTAGCTCCCAGTAACAAGTGACACCCAGGGTCTCTTAACTAACTCTATCAGGTAGCATTTATTGAGCACCTACTGTGTACCAGTCCCTGCACTCATATGCTTTACATGTCTGCTCTCCTTCCCTGACTCCTCCCAGAAGCCAGCGGCCAGCAAAACAGAAATAATTAATTTGAGAGATGAAGAAATTGAGGCTCAAAGAGGTTCAAGCTGTCAGGCCAAGGTCAAGCAGCTGGTACCCAGGACCGTTAGAATTTGAACCCAGAATCTAAGTGTTAGTCACCCTGCTCTGGGATTACCTTTGCTCTCTACCTGTGCAACTGACAAAGTAGCCCAGGGCAAGGTGACCCAGCAATCCCAAGGCCGCCCCCACCCTCCAGGGTTGTTACCATGCCTGTCACCTCTACGTGGTTGTGGGATGAGTTGTCACAGACCCCAATGTCGTGTCTTCACCTGGGGGGCTTGGAGATGCCCAGGCAGGAACCTGGAATCCTGGGCTACTGACCTCATAATGCCAGCTGGCAATGAAGTCACCAGAGGTGATGATAATGCCCTCCCTCCACCCTGAGCTCCAGGTGAGCCAGGATTCATCCCCAGCAGGGCTCTGTCCTGAGGCCTTTGGGCCAGACCGCAATGGGGGAAGGGGCACTGGGGGGGAGGCATGACGCTGTCTGCACAGAGACATGCACACATCCCACTACCATTTACCCAAAAGCGGCCCCATGCCCTGTGGTACTGGGGAAACAGCGCAGGATACAGACCTAGCACGGCCCTGGAGGAGTACACAGGAGCTTGGCCAGTGGTCACATGAACCAATATGAAATGAGAGCAGGAAGGCAACCAAGTGGAGCACTGGAGGCCTTTCTGGAGGAAGGGACTGCTAGCCTGTGAGCTAAAGACAAGGGGAGGTTACCAAAGGGGACATGAGCCGGAAAACAGTTCTTAAGAAAAGGGGAAGAAGGGTCCCTGGCTCGTCAGTAGAGCATGCGGTACAGCATGTGACTCTTGATCTCAGGGTCGTGAGTTTGATCCCCCTGTTGGGGGGTAGAGTTTGCTTCAAAAAAAAAAAAAAAAAAAAGAAAGAAGGAAGAGGGTGCGAAGTATGGTCGGGAGGTTGGCCGAGTCCCAGCTGGGCAGGGCGCTGAGGCCAAGGGTAGGATTTTTTTTTTAACAGCTTTACTGAGGTATAGTTTCTTTCTTTTCTTTTTCTTTTTTTTTTTTTTTAAGTGTATTTATTTTGAGAGAGAGAGACCGAAAGACAGAGAGAAAGAGAGGGAGAGAATCCCAAGAAGGCTCCGATCTGTTAGCATGGAGCCTGACTTGGGACTCGAACCATCGAACTGTGAGATCATGACCTGAGCTGAAATCAAGATTTGGATGCTCAACCGACTGAGCCACCCAGGTGCCCCGCATAGTTTATAAACAATAAAATTCACCCATTTATTAGTGTACAATTCAATGATTTTTAATAAATTTACAGAGTTGCGCCACCACCACCACTGCCGAGGGCAAAGTCTGAGGGCAAGGCGCCAATCCTCTCTTGCTCCTTTGCTGGCTAGAATAGACTCCCAGCCGTCCTACCTGCTGACAGAAGGCTTCTTGGAGGAGGCTGCATTCCAGAGGGGCCTTCAGGACCCGGAGGCACTGGCCCAGTAGGGTCCACCATTCCGCCATCGTCTGGGCAGGCCAGCTTTGCAGACCTGCACACTCTGGCTCTTCACATTCTTCCCCACACTTCCATGTGCACTCCTGACATCCCTGCTACACCCTCTTCATGTCCCCTCCACCAACTTTGGAGCTGGTCTTCTTGGCCTCCAGGGGAAGTGAGATGGACAGACAGACTGATGGTGGGCAAAGCAGTGGTGGTGAAGAGAACAGACCACAGGCTATGGTGGTTGAACTTAGATGAGCTGAGCAAGCCGGGGGGGGGGGGGGGGGGAGGGCGGGATTGGGGGTGGCGTCTCTGATTTCCATGATTCAGCCTAGGGAGTTTCCAGAGGGGGAAAAAAGCCCCAGTCAGGCCCAAGGAGATGCACATGGAGACAGTGGTCTTGGAGGCTGGGAGAAATGCAGCCCTCGCTAGAGAGCACAGGGCACACATCCAGCTATAGGTGAACACCAGTGCTAACACCCAGCAGATGGCCTGGGGTGGGACATGCCCTCAGTACTACTAGAATTTCCTCAGGACTAACAACCCCCCAAGACCAACTACCAAAGACAGCAGGGGGCTACAGTTCTGTTTCCCTGACTCCATACCCCTGACCCTCTTAGACCCCTTCACCTAGGGCAGGCACAAACCCCATTACGTGAAGAATGAAACAGGCTAAAGAAGACCCCAGGAGTACACGGTACTCTACTCTCCTTTACAGAGCTCTCAAAAAAACAGCTGGATGGGGCGCCTGGGTGGCGCAGTCAGTTAAGCGTCCGACTTCAGCCAGGTCACGATCTCGCGGTCCGTGAGTTCGAGCCCCGCGTCGGGCTCTGGGCTGATGGCTCAGAGCCTGGAGCCTGTTTCGGATTCTGTGTCTCCCTCTCTCTCTGCCCCTCCCCCGTTCATGCTCTGTCTCTCTCTGTCCCAAAAATAAAATAAACGTTGAAAAAAAAAAATTAAAAAAAAAAAACAAAAAACAGCTGGAGGAGGGGGTCAGCCCATTTCATGGACAGGAACACTGAGGCCCCAGGCAGGCAGTGTGCCCTGACCTGCAGCTCTAGGGAGTGATCTGGGACACTTCAGATAAAGACAAAGCCTTCCTTACCAGGTACCTCTGTCAGGCCAGGTTCCCTCCCTAGAAGAGCGGAAGGATCAGAAGAGTCCTTCCTCTCTGTGTGACCTTGGCATAAGGCCTCTGAGTCTGTTTCTCTGTCTATCACATGGAACCAGGAGGGTAATAGCTAATATGTTAAGGAACGAGGACTTCCTGTGTGCCAGACACTGTATTCCTTGTCTCACTGAATCTTCCTACACACCTTCTGAAGGAAGATGATTATTGCCCCATTTAGAGCGGGCAGTTCGGTAAACAGTTGTGATGTAGAGAAAGCAATGCCCTCTCCATTTGGGACCCTCTGGATCTAGACTAACGTTTCCCAAAGTAATGACCAAGCTGACACCGACCTGGGATCAGAGCCCACCCACTCACTCACTCAGGATCTCCCTCCCGCTGGGTAAGCCGAGGAAGGCTAGCTCAACATAAGTGGGCCAAGGAATTAGAGGAGGGGGATCTATCTTTCCAGGGCTTGTGTGTGGGGAGCAAGGGTGTTAACAGGACCACGTAGGGGACGAGAGTCCTAAAGTCTAGGTTTCTGGCTCCATCCTGTCTCTTCCTGTTGACTTGACCAAACCTCTAGCCTACACTGAGCCTCAGTTTCCCATCTGTAAAATGGAGAATGGATCTTACTCCTCACCCCAAACTGTAAAAAGTCACTATCCCTGAGGGGCCCACGAAGAAAAAGGTAGAGAGACACAGAGAAAAGACTCTAGATAGTGACCCCCTCCCATCCTCTAAATCCCAGAGAACTTGAATCTGCCTGTGATGTGATTTGCAGATAGGGAAACTAAAGACTGGAGAGAAGGGTTTTGAATAGGTCATAGGGTTGAGAAAAAGCCCCACATATAAGACCTATTTGGGAGAGGAGCATCTAGCTCCTTCCCAATCCTATGTCCCCAGAAGACGTAATAGCAGACCCTAATAACGCACACTCACTCTACCAGGTACTGTGCTAAGCATTTTACACACATTTTCTCACTGAATTCTTTCTGTAACTCTTTTTTTTTTTTTTTTTTTAATTTATTTTTGGGACAGAGAGAGACAGAGCATGAACGGGGGAGGGGCAGAGAGAGAGGGAGACACAGAATCGGAAACAGGCTCCAGGCTCTGAGCCATCAGCCCAGAGCCCGACGCGGGGCTCGAACTCACGGGCCGCGAGATCGTGACCTGGCTGAAGTCGGACGCTTAACCGACTGCGCCACCCAGGCGCCCCTTTCTGTAACTCTTTAACTAGTATTGTCACCCATTTACAGGGTGAGACTCAGGGAAGTAAAGTCACCTGCCTAAGGTCACAAGGTCAATAAGTGGCAAAGCCAGGATTTGGAAACCAGGTCTGTGTGACCCCAAGGCCTGGCTCTCCAACACTGGCCAAGGGCTCTGAGGGACATGGAAGGAGGGATTATGGCTGGAGGATGAGGTCCAGTTCAGCCCAGCCTAGGGGAACCCCCTAGGTTTCCCATGGGTTCTGGGGGATGGCTCTCAGGCTCTGGGCAAACATGTGAAGGCACTGTTGCAGAGAACTCTGCAGCTGTACCCTAAGGCCCAGGAAAAGACAGGGGAAGGGGCTGCGGGTGGGCCGGACGGGCCAGGCTAGGCCAGAGCTCCGGGCATTCCGGCGGCCTCCGCAGGAAGCAGAATGGGACGGAAACCGGCTCCTGCCTCCTCCCCCAGAATCCTGTGGGCAGCCCAGCCGGGCCGCACAGAGGCCCTCTTTGTGCCTGCCCCAACCCGCCACCCGCGGCTGGCCCAGGGTTTTGAGTTTCCTGGGGGGTGGGGGCCCTGTCACTGCTAAACCTCCAGCTACCTCCCCCTCTCAAGGGTGGTCACAGCAGTCCACAGCTGGCGGAGGAAGTGAGTGGATGGCCAGGACTACCCCAGAGACTCTGGGGGGCCTGGAGTCTGCCCACATCTCATTCCCCCAACACTTACACACCCTAACTGGGGGCTGGTGGTGGCCAGGGACCCAGAAACAGAACCTGAGAGGCCATCCCACCCGAGACCGCCCTCTCTGCCAGAAGCCACCAAGTTCACCATGTGAACCCGGGACCCGCCCCCGTCACACTCCATCTTGGTGTTCTTGGGCCCAGGTTGGTCTACATAAAGAGGCTGACCAGGCTGGTAGGACAGTCCATCTGTCAACCACCATTTCCCACTCTCCAGGGGCTCCCTGGACACACAGAGCACATCAAGGGGGAGGCCTCAAGCTCACTTCAGCATTTCAGGGACAAATGCCTCCTGGGTGGTATAAACGTGCTCAAGGAACACTGGGCCCCAGGGAGTGAGCTCTGGCTGGAGTGCGTATCGTGAAGAGCAGCACTATGGACCAGGATATCTGCATGTATCCACCTGGGAGGTGTGTCAGATACTGCGCGTGCTGTGTGCATGAGTGTGTGTGTCTGGGAACTCCGGGTGTGCCCAGGTGTGAGTGCACAGACTCAAGATGTCACTCTGTGGGTGTGAACACTGATGTATACATGAGGCTTATAAACCAGTGCAGGTGAATGTCTGTGACCGTGTTACCTCCTTGTGTGTACAAGTAGAGTGTGTGTTATCTACATCTGTGGATGTGAGCATACGCCTCAGTGTGCATGTGTGTACAGTATAGTGGTTTACGTGGCGGGTAGATGTTTGTGGGTTCTTCTGGCCCATGAGTGTCAACACACTGCCGCCGTGTGTATACCAATGTGTTTGTGTGCATGTGCACACACGGAATTGTATCAGGGCCTCTAGGGGTTCTGAGATGTGAATGTGGGGCCTGACTGGAATGGGGATGGTGCAGACAGGAACTGGTGCCAGGTGCTGGGGCCCCTATGGAAACAGGAAGCTACGCACAGGTGTGCTTGAGCTTTGGTGGGGGTTGGGTTCCACCCACGTTCAGTTTGTCCCCCTGAGAAACCAACCCAGGGTTCCACTAGCCGAAAGCCTGTCCTATTCACGAGGGAGGCACCTTCCTTGCCTGTTGTTCAAGACTTAACAGCTCTGACCAGCGTCTTACCCAGCCTGCCTGGCCTGAGCGTGGAAAAAACTGGAAAACAAAAGCCCCCAGACCGCAGGCCCTCCCTGCAGAGGCGTGGGGGAGGCAGGCATGAGGCAGGAGGCTGAGGAGGAAGGAGGGAGGTGTCGCCGCAGCCCCGGAACACAAAAATAATGAGGCGAGAGGGGCCATGGGGCCGAGCCGGCTGGTTCCGGAGTCGCTATCTGACCTTGACAGATGCCACAGCTGGGCGCCTGGAGAGGAGCCGCCGCCACGGTGCTGCAGAACAGCCCCCACCCCCGCCACCTCCCCCAGGCCAGGTCGATGGATGTCCAGGCAGGCCCAGCCACAACAGGCAGCCA
The DNA here is from genome assembly GCF_018350155.1 of Leopardus geoffroyi. NCBI lineage: Eukaryota > Metazoa > Chordata > Mammalia > Carnivora > Felidae > Leopardus > Leopardus geoffroyi. Next base: position 115,633,434 of record NC_059326.1, on the reverse strand, counting down.
CTGCACCCGGTGGGAGAAGGAAGGCCTCAGAGTGCATCCCAGTTAGGGGGTGGGGGTGGAAGGTATGAAGGCAAGGGAGTGGGGGCAGGGCACTGTAGGCCACGGGAGGCAGCTATGTGGTCTCCTGAGGGCACCCTGGCCCTCAGGTGTGGCTATGTGTGTGAGAAACACAGAGCATGCTATTGTGCTTGTGTAGCTGTGAGTCTGAGTGGAAGGGAAGCAGAGTGTGACTGTGTGTGTGACAGAGACAAAGATCATACTTGTGTGTGTCCTTGGGGTCACACAAGGCTGGAGAGTGGGGCTAATGTCTCTGAAATGGGTGTGGCCAAATCACTCAGGGGTGGGCACTGATCCCTCCTCTGTCCCTGTCCAGAGCCACAGCTATCCTGGAGCCATGGTACAAGCCATGCTGGGGCTAAAGGAGGGAAGGAGGACAAAGAGAGCCACAGGCCCCACCACCACCAAGTTCTGTCACATGCACATGGAGCAGAGTTACCCCTGGGGCCTTCTCTGCCTAACCTCTTTCCCACTGTGGTGGGGACTTTAAGCATCGGTGATGGACACCCGGCTGGGCACCACCACTCTAGGGACACCAGTGAGGGGCTGGGGTGTGAGCTGCAAGAGGGGATGCTGGGCTGGAGGCGGATTAACAATTCCGAGCACTGGCTGCATAATTAAAAAATCATTACAGGCGGGCGGGCAGAGCTGAGTGTGAGCTCACGCTCAGAGCAGGCGGGGACACTGCCATGGCGCTCCCCCTCCCACTGCCTCCCCGAGGAAAAATCCCACCTGCTAATATAATTATGGAAAAACACAAGCACAGAAATTTGGTTTCAGCAAACAACGTGCCTGAGTGCCCAGGGCCTGCCTGGCCCTCAGCACAGCGAGCAGGCTGGTCACCCGTGCCCAGAGCTCATGGCAGTGAGGCAGGCCCTGCTGGGTCCATACTCTAGACCCTGACCTCCACCCTCCCAGAGCTCACAAGAGAGGGAAGTAGGGGATATAAAGCCCAGTTCCTCAAATCTCGAATCAGGAGAAGATTGGTCAGTCCTGATAATTTACAAACAGGGAAACTAAGGCTAAGGAATCTGCATTAGGTCACTGTGTTCCTGACAAAGCTGAGGGGAAGAGGTGGGTTCCGCTGCAACACTTCAGGAGCTCAATACCCCGCCCTACCCCTTGCCCTGCATCTCCCAGCTTCCCTCTCATCAGCCACCACCCCCCCTCCACACACACCCCCTCCAGCTCCGGCTCCTTCCACTCTTGCTGTGCTGAGCAGAGCGGCTCTGCCTGAAACTGAATGGCACTGTCCAACCATGTGCCCCAGCACCTACGGAAGCCTACCCTCGCCTGTGCCCCACTGTGGGGGCGTGGGGAGCCCCAGCCTCCCAGTTCAGGGACAGGGCGTCCTGGGCTCGTCTGGGTTAAGCCAGGCGAGCCGAGCTGGCTCCCGCCCCGAGAAACGCGGCCAGCTCTGGGGCACAGGCCCCAGAACGGCAGGAACAGCCGCCATCACCTCGGGCCTGGAGCGGGCGGCGCGGGGAGGGGAGCCGGGCCTAATTAGTCGGCCTGGGACCCGGCCGGGCGCCGGGGCGGCAGACGCAGCAGCCAGAGCCGCGCAGGCACGTCCGCGGCCGGCCGGGAGGCGGCGGGGAGCCGGGAGGACGCGGCGCCCTGAGACGCTGTGGGACAGGCGGCCTGGGAAGGACCGGGCCAAGGAGATTCCGCACCGAGCAGGCCTGCCTCCCCTCATTCCTCGGTGCCACCAGGCGCAGCAATTAGAGGCTTTCAAAGTTTGTCCTTAATTGGTTTCATTTTTGCCTCATAAATGATTCATGGCCCCAGAGGTCTGCGAGGCGGGGGGAGTGGCAGGGGAAATTTGGGGAGGCTTTTGCCTGGAGCCAGGCCCCCTACCTGAGGCTGGGGAGGGTATGACCGGCTGGGGAAGCCTTGGGCAGGTGGGATCCTCCAGAAAAAATAAAAACCTAGGCCCTCTCCTTGGGGCACTAATTAGAAACTGTAACTCCTTCTCTGCAGACGAAAGCTCTGTGTCCAGGCCCAAAGCCACCGCAGCCGCTGGGGCCCCGAGAGCGTGAATAATAATGTAATGATAACACAGTAACAGTGTCAACAATAATAATAACCATGGCGGAACACTTAAGGAGGCATGGAGCTAAGAACACATGCATTATTTCTTGTAACCACTCCCCCATCCCCAAGCTCTACCAGGCAGAAGTACCAAGATCCCCATTTCACAGATGAAGAAACTGAGGCTTGGAGAGATTAAGATCTGCCCTCTGACACTCTGATGCCAGAACTCCTCACTCCCCACTCTTGGGAGCACAGGGCTTAAGCCTGGATACTGGGAACACTGCCCGCCAAGTGGATCAGGAGCTGCAGGCCCCAGGGAAGTCAGGGAAGGTAGTGAGGCCCACACAAGGTCCCCAGGAGGGCACCAGCAGCCCCACACCCACCTGGGCCAGGTTAGCTCTGCCCCTCAAAAGGCTGTGTTCACCTTGGCTGAGCAACGTCCTCACAGAGCCTTAACTTGTCTGCCTACAAAATAGGAAAACAGCCCTATCCTATTTAGAGCTAACTCTGTGCTAGGCATGGGATACAGAGAGATGCCATGGATCCCACCTTCAAGGAGCTCCCAGTCTAGGGTGCTATATATGGCACCTATGGACAGATACACTCACAGGAGTGTTTAACAGTCTGTGCAGAGAGCCCTGAACACTCAGCCAATGGTCTAACGAGCTGGAAGGCAGTACCATAGAGCTTCGTGGAGGGAAGGTGGGTTGAAGAAGCTTCTTCTCCCTTCTGACCCTATACCCAGCTTACACAGGATGCTCAGGGAATAGGTATGGCCTGCTTAAACCCAAGCCTCCAAGTCAGACCTTGAAGAAATTCAATACAGACCACATCAGAGTGCTGTGGGATGCAAAGTGCCCAGCTCAGCCTGTCCATGATGGTCACTTTTATTCTGAACAACTATCAGGTGAGGCCTACACAATTAACTGCAGGTCCCATTTGGGTCGTGGGAACGTCCTGAGGGAACGTGCTAAACAAATCTGGGAGTGATGCTGTACGGAATGACTCCCCCTAGAGGGCCCCAGGGCTCTGGGCTGCAAGCTGTTGGCCCCTGGGTGCCCCACAAGTATCACCTCCTCTTGTGTCCTCCAGTTCCTCGGTCCAACCACATGCACCAGATTCCCTTCCAAAACCCTGTGGGCTTTCTCAGGCCCTGGCACCAGCACAGTCCCGCTGGCTCCCTGTTCTCCCACCCGGCCTGGTGCCAAGGCCAGACACCTCAAGTGATTCTACCACCTTGTGCCTCACCACAGCACTCTGAGTGGCCTATGTGATCATCCCATTTAACAGATGAGGAAAGTATCTCAGAAAAGCTGAGGAACCTGCCCAAGCCACACAGCTTGGAAGAATGCAGGTCCAAACCTCTTGAAAGCCCAAGTTCCTCACCTTGCTGACCTCCTGCAAGTCAGTATCCCTGACCTGTCCTAACGGTCCATTTGGCTCTCATTCTCCTATTTTATAGATGGCTACCTCTTGCCCCAGCCCTTACCCTTCCATAGTCTGGACAAAGACTTTACTGAGCCCACACTCCTCTAGGCACTAGAACTTGGTCAGGGGCCCTTGCCAGGAGGTACTAGAAATGGGGTCTCTATGTACCAAAGGGAGCCCTGGGGCATGAGGCTCCTGCCTCAGCCAGCTAGGTCATCTTGAGGATTAGGTAGGGTGGTGGAGGAAGCCCCTACATGCACACACAGGGCAACATACATGTCTGATAGTGGGGTCGGGGCAGGAGACACAGCAGGACCAGGGGAGCCAGGGTTGGGGGCTGGCCATGTTCTCTGGCCCTCTCCTTAGGGAACAGAGTCAACTTTAAGGCCCCTGTCACTTGGAAAGCTGCCCGTGGAAGTATTCCTCCCCTGGGAAGAAGCCTAAGCTTTATACACCCCCTAAGCCATCCTGCTGGAGGACAGAGCTTAAAAGATGGGCAAGTCACATCCTCTCTGGGCCTCAGTTACTCCATCTGCACAATGGATCTATAATGTCCCTTGAACCCTTTAGAAAAGCCTTTGGGTATAGGTTTAGAGGTTTTGAGAAAAGAGATTTATAAGAAGTGGACAAAACATTCAGCTGTCTATGCTGGCTATGGACACTTGAGACACTGGGATTGGTACACAGAAGCTTGACAATGGCTTGTTGAACATGCTAACAAGTGGCGGAGTTCTCAGGATGCCCAAGTTCATCTAGCACGTCCAGTCAACACACACTTTCCAGGTGCCAACACTGGGTGAGGATACTAGTCTGCCTCTTCCTCCTCGCTGTGCTTCTGCCTGCACCAGGACTGCCCAATCAGGTCACTGGGGTCCCTCTCCCCAGCCTGCCCAGGAAGCTGCACGTCTCAGGCGGGTCAGCACTGACGTCAGTAGGACTGGCTGGGCGTGGAGCCTGCCACCTCCGGAACCACCAATTAATTAACTTTTTCAAATTAATTTCCCAAGCAAAATTCCATAATTACATCTATCTGCATCAGCCTGAACTGGGCAGGCAAGAGGACCCCGCAACGAGATCGAACGTGGGGTGAAGGATGACCGTACCAGCCCCAGGACCAGGGCAGGGAGGTGCTGGGGGTTGAGTTTCACCCAGCGAAGCAATTGCCTGATGTCCTTATGGATGCTGTCTGGAAGGGGAGGAAGCTAGAAAGCCAGAGCTCCCTGGTCAGGACGGGGGGGGGGCGCTCAGGGAGACTCACACCTGCCCAGCTCATCCTGCTCCCCCACCCCCCACCCCATGCCCCCAAACCACAGTGGGTCTTGGCAGGGCCCAGTAGCAGCACAGGCACTGCGAGGTTGAGGAGGCCGCGGCTGCAGCGTTCTAATTTCCCAAAGGGGCTGAGATTAATTAGCTCACACACAGGCGCAGAGAGGAAGAGGAGAGTGGGAGCAAGGGCGGGTAGCATCAGGCGAAGAGCTGGCTGGCGCCCCTCCCTGCCCGCCCGGCAGGCAGGCAGGCAGGCAGGGAGGCGGGCGGGCGGGCAGGCGGGCGGCCTTGACAGCCTGGGTGCTCTGAAGGTCAGTGGCCAAGCCGGCTGAGCCAGCAGACTGGCACTGTCTCCTTCCCAGAATCCCTGAGACCAAGGTTGGGCGGGGGACAGCAACCAGGAGGACAGCTCGGGGTATTCGTCAGGGTTCCACTGTCACTACCATTGACAGAGTCTGTGCCAGGTGCTCTGTCCACACTTTGTTTTATCCTCACAGTAGTAACCCAGAAGTAAGCACCAAGGTTCACCCATTTCACAGATGAAGACGCTGAGGCTCAGACTTGAGGCGCCTGGGTGGCTCAGTCGGTTAAGTGCCTGACTTCGGCTCAGGTCATGATCTCACGGTCCGTGAGTTCAAGCCCCGAGTCAGGCTCTGTGCTGACAGCTCAGAGCCTGGAGCCTGCTTCAGATTCTGTGTCTCCCTCTCTCTCTGACCCTCCCCCGTTCAGGCTCTATCTCTCTCTGTCTCAAAAATAAATGAACATTAAAAAAAAATTTTTTTTAATAAAAAATAAAAAAAAATAAAATCCAGGCTTGCCCAATTCTAGAGCCTGCCTTGTTCCTCCTGGATCCGGTGGCCAGTGTGAGGGCTACAGGAACACTGGGCCTGGGGGACCTGGGAACACCAGCTGAAGGCATGTGGGTGTGTGTCTGACTGACTTACCCCTCCCCCAGAGAACGTGTTCAGCAGACTGTCATTTCACAGATGTAGAAACTGAGACCAGAAAGGGGAAGTGACTTGCCACATAGCCCAGGACCCTAAACCCAGAGAATCTGCTCCTCCATCTGAAGCCAATACCAACTTCCAGAACAAAAACCTGACTCAGTGACCTCTACTGAGTCCTGACCTAGGGCCACACTGTGCCTGGTGCTCTCGCTGGCTAACTGGCACACTGACTGGGGGGTGGGGGGTCACTGCTCTGGCTGCCCCTGTGTACAGAATTAGATATCTCTAACTCAAGGGCACTTTCTCAACTACTCCATGCAGGGCTCCCTAGAAGGGAAAGGAGCCCCCAGGAAGGTGGGAGGTTGGGGGATGCAGGAGGTATGTGACCCTGACCAGGACTCCAGGCGGCTCCCACAAGCACAGCAATTGAGTTTCCCAGAACTTGTGTGCAAGGATATCCCCGAAACCGTAAGGGGCACCAATCTGCTCCCCGGTGTATCCCCTGGTCCTCTACCCCAGTCCCAGTGAATCACAACCCTTGCAGAAGCCAGAGTCAACAGGGCTCACCCTTCCCAGGCCTAAGGAGTCAGCAGTCCCAAGGCCCTTGTGTCCAAACCTGGGGAGTGCCCTGAGATAGCAGAGGGCCCTAGGACAGTCATGGAGCTGGGCATAGGTGGGGAAGAGGATGGCCCAACCAGAAACATTACTTGTCATGTGATTATGGGGATGGGTAGGACCCCCCCCCCCCATGCCCTGAAGCACAGTTTCAGACCATGAAAGTGTCCAAGTGGGCTTTGGGATCGGGGTTCTTCTCCCAATCTACAGCTCACATTCTAGGTGGCCTCAGAGAAGTTGCTTGACCTTGCTCAGCCCATTCCACGGTCTGTAAAGCGCACAGGATGACAACCCCACCCTCATCAGGGTCCTAGAGAGGACAGAAGTTCTCAGTGCAGGGCCAGCATACAGAAGGTGCTCAACAAATGACAGCTGTATTATTTTTACTGCCATCATCAGCCAGTACAAGAGTGTCAAGAACAGCTCAAGCCAGGAGTGCTGGGTAACCTAGGTTGTGGCCCCAGTTCTGTCACTGTTTGCCTTTGAATCTGAGCCAATCCCTTGTGCTTCAGTTCTCCAGCCCCATGGAGATCATTTCTCCCCTGCCCTCTTACCTGAAGGAACAAAGAGAGATGAACATTGGTAGAGGTCTGAAGTCTATAGGGAGGGCAGCACTCAGCTGTCCAGGCCTGCATTGCCTTTTCTGGCCACAGGAAGAACGCATCTATACTTCCTGCCAACCCTTCCTTCTCCCTCCCTGGGCCCCCAGCCCGGTCTGCTCTATGTCAGCACTTCTGTCTCCAGTGGTCCCAACAGTGCATTCACATAGGTGTCTACCAAGCCCCTCACCACCCTGCAAAGAACCTATTTGCCACCTGTAAGTCCCTGCTGAGTCTAACTTGTGGCCTTGTTGTGTACTGGTGGGTTGGGGAACTGAGAATGCATAGACTCATATCTATTCAATCCATAGAAGCCGATCTATGGTTGACTCTGCTTCCTCCCATGTTGTAAAGCCCCCAGGGATGTCCAGACACCCAAGGACCCCACATTCCTCTCCCTGGGTCCAACCCATTCCCATGCCTCCCCCTCCCTGTGGCCCCAAGGTCAGCCTCTACACTCCCACACCTTAGCGTTCCCTGAGAACAGCCCTAAAGAAGGCTGAATCCAAGATAGTCTAATTAAGGAGTCCTTGTGGTGGGGTACCACTCCCAGGAAAATGCCAGCTTTGGTGGAGCAGTCAGTTCGGGAGGAGGTCTGGATTCACCTGAAGATCCAGGTGAGACATAGTGAGAACCACACCCCACTATCTATTTCAGGTCTCATAGCTTTGAGACACAGAGATAAGGTTCATACTCATTTTATAGGTGGCAAAAATGAGGTCAGAGTGGCCCATGATTGCAAAGCAGGCAGTGACCAAGCCAAGTTTGGAGCCCAGGCCTGTCCCACTCGAGTCCATGGCTCAGGGGACATCCAATCCTCCTGACTGACCATTGCTGTTTGTTTACTTCAGAATGCCTGGGCCCCTCCTTCCCTCCCTGACCACTGTCTAGGCCTTTATGAGGGAGATCTGTGTGGTCAGGAGATGGGAGCTAGCCTGGGCCCAAGACCTTACAGCCACCTTCCTCTTGACCCCTTCTGGGCTCTCTCAACCTTGTAGAGCCAGAATGATCTGTAGTCTGGGTGCTGGGTGATTGTGTCCAAAGCCCTTCATGACCATGAAGTCAGACCCATCAGACTCAATTCTCTAATCTGAAAACTGGTGTTTTTCAGTATATGAAAAACAGACATGCCCCCAGTTCTGCCCAGTCCAGGGAAGGCAAGCCCTAGACCCAATGCACAGCAGAAACTTACAGGCTCCTTGAGGGCATCCCTCCAATCCAGCAGCCCAGCCGCTCCTGGTATTCAGGTCAACTCTGTACCCATTTTGTAGGCCAGTAGACTAAGAACCAGGAAATTTGTCTGAATTCTAAATTTCAGGGTACCAGTTGCAAGGTGGGGGAGATGATGAGATTTGGGAGCCAAAAGAACTGAGGAAAGCGGGTGCCAGAGTGAGCAGGCAGGCTCCTGGGGCACAGCTCACTAGAACAAGGGGGTCTCTTCCCCCAATTTCTGGTACCCCCAAACTCCCAAGGACCTGCCCCCTGAGTGGGGCAGCAGCTGGCCACTCGGCCCTCCCAGGAAAACATATCTTCCACAGCTTTTCTTTTCCAGGTCTTTCCTCTTCCTGGCTACCTCTGTATCTCTCCCCCATTTGTACCCAACCTACTCTACCGGGGTCAGACTTCATCCCGGAGGTCAGGGTGGGTTTAACATTTCCAAGCCTGACACTTGGGCCTCTTCTCCTAGAGAAAGCCAAGCCAGCCTGGGGGATGGGAGAAAACACCTCCCTTCTCACACCTACCTTACAGAACTCAGGTGACTCTACATTGGCCAATGGTCATTTGGGTAAGTGGTGCCCCAACTGTATCATGTGTGTTTGCATGTGTGTGTGTACACATGTGTGGGCACACATGCCAGGTTCTGTTGTGTCAGTGCTCCTGGCCTGATTCTATGGGACCATGTGGTTGTGGGCTGTGTCCTGAAGATGGAGCAGACATACAACTTCACTGCAGCGGTGTCTGGGGTCCTCAAGGGGTACAGCACGCCCACGTGTGACTACGTATGTGCCAGCATGTGTACATGCCAGAAGCCAGGGCTGTGACTGCAAGCGTCCACAGATTAGGTGACCAGGACCGCACTGTGTGCATTGGTTGTATGTGCTGGGTCTTGTGGAACTACGTGTGCTGAGTGAATGTGTCTGTCCCAAGCGTGTGCCCCTGGGTGTGCCGTGTGAGGAGTGCGTGAGTGCGCTCTGCCTGCAAGGCCGCAGGGCCTCGTGGGGCTGCTAGGGATGGGGTGACTCACGTCTCCTGAGCTCATCCTGCCGCCTGCCCGCCCGCCCAGCTCACCCTGCTCTGCTAGGCTCATGGCCGCCAGCACAAGAGTGGGGGGGGGGGGGGAGGCAAGGTGGGGGGAGGCAAGGTGGGGGGAGGCGCAGGCAGACACGGCAGGGAGGCTGGCTTGATAAATAACCTGCCTCTTCCCCAGGCCTCAGAGAATGGGAGGCTGCACCACAGGGAGAAGGGGGGAGTAGGGGGAGGCCGCCCTGGCCCCCTAGGCTCCGGCTGCCCTGGCCCCCACAGCCCAGGCTGCGGCTCCGGTTCCTGTTTCATCGAAACCTGAGCTGGGAAAAGCCTATCGGGTCATCTTGCCTGTCCCGCCGGCCGCCAGGCCCAGGCAAGCTGCCCCTCAGGGGACAAGCCCGCAGCCTGGCCGCCCAGCCAGTGGGTGGGTGGGTGGGGGGAGGATATTTCTGTCCAGACTAAATGCAGCTCCAGGCCTCTGTCTGTCCCCCCACTGACAGCTGCTCCCAGGGGCCCCCTGGCTCTGCAGGACTAAATATAGTCCCCCCACCCCAGCAAACCCCCAATGTTCACCTCTTCCCCATTGGCCCCACCCACATGAGGGTAGAGAGAAGGCTGGGGAGCCCACCATGTGATCTTGGGCCAGTGTAGCCCCCTCTCTGAGTTCTCAGATATGAAACATCAAGTATTACTCAACTCTAGGCCCTAACATGCCTAATAGGCACTACTGGAGAGCAGACCCCAAAGGGGACTAAATTGGGGTCTCTGTCCAGGGAAAGAAGGGCCAAGTTCCCCTCATCCAAGTGACTCCAACCTGCTTTCGCAAAAGAATGTCTGGGGGAAGCCCCTCCCCAGCACCCCAAGTACCTGTAGGCTTATAAACATGGCCCCTTCCACCCAGCCTGTTCCTTGCCCAGACTGGGCAATACCAGGCTCCTCCAATCTGCCCCAGCCGGACCCTGGCCAGGAAACAAGTTGTGCCAGGCTTGGGGGCAGGGGGGTTGGTGGCGGGGGTACATGGGAGCATAACAGCTGCTATTTCCTGGAGGCCAGAGGCACAACCCGGATTCCTGCCTGGCTCCACACTTCACCAGACAGCTTCTCCCAGGCTCCAACACTCAACATGGCACCCCCTTCCCCAGTGTCAGCACCGTATCAGACCCTAGCAAGGGTCAGTCTCACTGCACTGGTACAGGCAGGAAGACAGTGCCTGACATACGTTCTGGTTTGGGGCTGGGGAAAACAGTGGTCTCTGCAGGGTTCAACAGGCGGGGGAGGCACCCCCACCTTCCCTCCCTGCCTGCCTGCCCACCCGGCTGCTTCCCCCAGCCCCACACGCACCAAATTCCCCACATGCCTGTCTGTCTCTGACAGCTCGCACAAATACTTGGCTGCACGGGCACCCGCTGTTCTGAGCCCACTGCGCCTCCTCCCCTGCCTTCCCCGGGGGGCTCTGCAGACACAGCCAGGGATGGGAGGTGGCCAGAGCCAAGAAGCTTGGTGGGCAGTGTGTGTGTGTGTGTGTGTGTGTGTGTGTGTGTGTGTGTGTGTGTGTGTGTTGAGGGGGGCGGGTGAGGCAAAGGCAGGGGGGACCAGTCTCAATTCCAAAGCACTTCCCCCAGGCCCCACGCCTGGGGTACACAGGGACCTGGGAGGCCACTGTGAGCCAGCTCTGGCTGGGCGGCAGCTGCTGACGCCCCCACTGCCCCCCGGAACCTCTCAGGAGGACCTTCCGGAGGCCTCCCACTTGCCTCAGCCGATGAAACAGCATCTGCCACCCCCGCGGCGGCAGCTCAGGACAGGGCGGAGGGCACCACGAGGCCCCTGGGGAAGGCTTTGAAATCTGGACTATGGCCCGGCCCCTCCTGGCAGCCCTGGCCCTCCCACCACAGGCCCAGTTTCAGAGCATGGTGGGGGGTGCGTTCCAGCCCTCCCGCAGTGCGAGGGGCACACCCGCCCAGCTGCCAGGCCAGGGACATCTCCACTCAGACTGGCTGGGGGGCTTTGTTTGCCCCCATCTACTCGCCTTCCTGCTTGCCTTGCCTCCCTCCCAGGAGACCGGTGGAGGAAACGCTTCCTGAGAATGGCTGGGATTTTCCGCTGGACATCGCCTTGCTGGCAGGCTCCTTATCTCCCCCCTACCTCATTCCTTCTCCTAGAGCCACCCCTTCAGCCAAATCATACTCCCGCCCCATGTCTGCAGCCAAAGAGACCCCCGCCCTGCCCCACCACTCTGCTACTTGCCTCAGCATTCCCAGTATGCACCTCATCCAGCACATACCCAGGTAGAGGTGACAGTGAATAAGACCTCATTGAATAACATCCTCCATTTTGCAGATGGGTATACTGAGGTCAAGAGAGAGCCCAGTGACCTAAGCCTCCCATCCAGTGCTCTTCCTTTTACCACCCACCACACTTTCTGCCCCAGGAACCAATTCAGCACCAATTCAGACTATAGGAGGCATTAGGGTGACTGACTCCAAGCAGAACTTCTCAATGCTCCGGGTCCAAACGCCCAGCTGGCTATTCCAAGCTGGTCTCCCAACACTCTCGAAGCATCATGGTGATCTTGAAAAGAGCCCCAAATTCATTGCCTTTGTGACGCTAGACTCTGGGGTAGAGCCTCCTCTCCCCATTGCACAGATGGGGCTGCTGAGGCCCCCAGGGGAGGGGGGAGCTGCAGGCGGCCATGAATCAGAGGGGGAGCTGGGAAGCCGCCCGGCCCTGCCGGCTGTCGCTGGAAGCAACAGCCGGCATTTCCTCCTCACACTGGTGCCTCGGGAAGCGTGGGCAGCAGGCGGGTGGGCAGCGGGTGGGTGGGCACCGCCACAAGGACCCCTCCTGTGCCTACAGGCCAGCCGCACCCCCTTGCTGCCTGACTGGGCCCACACAGCCCACTCCCCATGCCAGCCCAGATCTCCAAAGAGGGGTAGATCAGAGACAGACCTGGGTTTCTGTCTCAGGTACATACTCATGTCACTTGAGGGCACCACAGGGAAGCCCCTCCTCTCAGATCCTCACTGTCCCCTAGCGTCAAACAAGATTGAAACATGACCATTCACGCTTCCTTTGCAGTAAAACTCATGGTTCTGTGATTCTAGAATCCCAACACGACAAGAATCCTGAAAAGAATCCCTCCGCTCCAAGCATTCTGATTCTAAATTCCTGTGATTAAAAATTCTAGGCCACCAAGATCTTACACTCCCAGGAAGAAAGGGGGCCAAGCCCACTCTCAACTGGAGTTAGGGACCCAGCTAACCAAGACCCCATCTAGCTTTGGAGAAGGTGGGTCATGCAGAAGGGGTGGGTCTCTCCCATCAGGATCAACAGGAACTGGAAAGGCGGTGGGGATGGGGGTGGGGGGGCGGCTATGGGCCAGGAGATAGAGCCAATCTAGTCCTGGAAGACAGGCCACCCCCTCATGGCACACACAGCCACTGACACTGCAGATGTCAGGAAGCCCAGCTCTGACAAGAGTGGGTAGCTAGAGGTTTGTGAACCTGCACCTCCACCCTGCAGCTCAGAGGGAGGACAAGGCGTCAGGTCAGGGCTGGTCTCCCTGCTTCTCAGGTTCCAAGCCAAGCTCCATGCTTAATCTTCCTGTCTTCACCACCCACTGCTTCCACCCTTCCGCTACAGTCCCCTCACCTCTCAGGCTCCCTAGGCCAGTCCCAGACCAGGCCAACTGAAAGCCAGTGAGGACAAAGCCTCCCAAGCCCATTTGACAGATGGAAAAACCGAGATCTTGGCAGAAGACATGACCTGCACCAAGGGCTAGGCCCCAGCAGCCTACTGGTCTCTGGCCACATTTCTCAGCCCCTCCCCCCATTCCACTTCTCAGAATCCTCTACTGGGACAGTTGATCTCCACATAGCAGTCCAATTGGCAGCACAAGCACATCTCCCACCCAGTGTCCCTTGAGAGCACTCATTCCCACTGAATCATCTGATCATTCATTAATTCATTTGTCCAACTGGCCAATCGCCCCCCGCCACACACACACCACGTCAGGCCCCCTGCCAGGGGTATGAGGGCACCAAGAAGGAGTGCAAGGCTTCTAGTCAACAAACACAGGGAGTGCTTGCTGTATGCCAGGCAGTGTGGACGGTGCAGTAAACATGCAGACCAACCGTGTCTATTCTCATGGTGTTCACACCCAGTCAAGAGCTGTGCCAGGACCCAACCCCAAGTGGCAAGTCCTGGGGCAAGTAACAAACTGTCCAGCCTCAGTTTCCTCAACTGTATACCGGGATGCTAACAGCATCCAACCACTGGGCTACTGTGAGGACTAAAGAAAGCCATTAACACAGTGCCTGCCCCAGTAAGGGTTTAGGATGTTAGCCATTGCCATTACCATTGTGGAAATTTTATTAATTATTATTATTATTATAGTAATAATGGGGGGATAGCAATTGATTACAGCAGAAGCTAAAGCTCTTCCATTACTTAGCTGGTGCCAGACACTGGGGGTACAAGAAGGAATCACTGCCATATCCCATTGCATGGCTGGCAAGGCGCGGGCTCACAAAACCCCATGAGCATCTGATGAATGAGGGAATCAATGACAGGAGGCATGGCCCTGCCTCCAAGGAAGGTATAATCCAGCATGTGTTCATATGTGTTGCACATGTATGTCCAAGCACTCAGGTGTGCATACAGATGTCTATGTGAGAAACCCGGGAGGTCTAGCAGAGGGCACATTACGTGGGAGGGGGACAGCAGTGCACAGAACACAGCTGCTCAAAGCTGCCCCAGGCCCCAACCCACCCTACCCTTGCCAGCATTGCTGAGCAGCAGAGCTGAGGGCACTGTGGCAAGATCAGGGACCAGGCCTGGTGGGGAGAGCCCCAGAAAGATGCTTTGCATAGTTCTGGCCACCAGATTACAGGCCTAAGCTAGGCCCCTGGGTGGGGGTGTGGGGCTACCAGGTGCTGCCCCACAGGAATCAGGCCCTAGCACCCGCACTTTGCGTCTGTACTGGCGTGGCACACGAGTGTTCCTGCTGGCAGGCCAGGCGAGTCCAAGGAGGTCAGAAGAGGTCACAGGGAAGGGAGGGAGCGGTGGGCCCAAGGGCTACGTGGGGTCTGCTGGACAGGGGAGGGTGGGTACAGGGCTCCCCCAGGGCCACCGGGCAGGCCTGGCTCTGCCCTGCTGGGGCCGGCAGCTGGAGGGGAGTAAATATAGCGCGGGGCGTCCCAGCCACATTCCTGGGAGGCCAGCACGGCCCGCCTGCCCGCCGCTCTAGGCAGAGCGCAGCAGCCAGGGCCCAGAACTGCCACTGCCCTCTTCCCAAACAAACAGAAAAATAAATAAAACCAGCTCTCACGCCCAGCACAGCTAGGGGGAGGGGGCAGGAAGGGGTGGACAGGGGAGCAGGCAGACGGACCAGTTGCCACGGTTTCTGTTCCGCTGAGGAGGAGGCCAACAAAAGAGGAAAATGGAGGAAAAGGGCAGGGAGATGGTCAGAGATGTCAGAGAAGGGGAGACGATGTGTATGAGGTGGAAGGTGTGACAAGTAGAGGTGTGGGGAGACAAGTCAGGAGGGGTACAGAAGGTGTTGGGGCCAGTTGGGGGAACGGGAAGGCAGCCTCTTGGGGTCAGTAATTCAGCAACTCAGCGACAGGGATGCCCCAAGGGGGGAAGCAGACAGACAAAGGGGGCTAGGGCAGGGGGCTGGCTCCACAGGCCATGAAATATTAAAGAACCTAGGCCAGTGAGTGACAGAGGTCATAGAAATAAGAAGACTAGCCAGGGAGATCCTGGGACCCTGCAGCAGAGGGCTCCTGACCCCCTATCCACACCCCATCCCTCTCCACCACCTCCGGCAGAGCCAGTCTCCCCAACTCTCCTGCTGTGGCTCCTTTCTGTCTTTCTATCCAAAGGGACCAGGCTGAGGGTGGGAGGGGCCGTGGGGATGAGTGATGGCAGGGGACCTTAGCGGTTCCCTCTTCCCTGTGGCTGATCTGTGTGCAGTCGGCCTTCCAGAGCTGCCAGCTACCCGAGCAAGAAGGCCAGGAGGCCTGTCAGCACAGCCGCTGCCACGGGTGCCTCCTGGGGAAGGAGAGGGTAGACATCCAGCTTCCCCTTTACAGAAAAAAATCAGCCAAGCCACCACTTTCCACAGAGACCAGCGGGGAGGGAAGTCCATGCCTCACAGCTCAGCTGAGCCAGCGAGTAAACGAGTGAGCAAGCCAGCAGGTCATCCCCTAGCCCTCCCACCCCACCCGGGCCTCATGACCTTGGCCAGTCCCCCTGTCCCTGCGCCTGAGCCTTCACCAGTCCCACACCACCCTAGGCTTGGTGTGATGAAAGAAAAAGGAAGGTAACCAATATGGTGAAAACCTGCTGGGGCGGGCAGCTGGGACCAAGCATCTGCATGCAGATAGCCCTCCCGTGTGTTCTAGGAGGTCAGTCCTGTTACCAGTCCCATTTTAAAGATGGGGAAGAGAAACCCAGAGAGGCAAAGTGATGTGCTCAACGTCACACACCTGGTAATGAGCAGAATGGAAACGGAAATGCTATGTGTGAGCCACCAACTCTTTTCTTCCTTTTCACCAGGGGTATGAAGCCCTTGTCACCAGGAAAGCCAACTTTTATTGCATGCTGTGGGTTAGCTACTGGTGCTGGGCACTGACCAACTATCCTTGTGTCCATCTGAAAATGGCCTTGTGAGGCAGGCACTCTTATTATCCCATTTCAGGGATAAGGAAACTGAGGATCACAGAGAACACAACTCACCCAAAGGTCATATACCCAGCTAGACAGTGGCGTGGCCAAGATTTGGAAAGAGGTGTGACTCCAGAGCCAGTGCTCAAACACACTTGTCTGGGTGAGGTCAGAGTCTCCCTTGAGACCAGGGAGTAAGTTAAGAGGACCCAGTAGAGAAGAGCTCAGTGGTCCTACTGACCTCCAGAACAGACACCAATGAAAGGTCAAAAACAAGGTCACGACTACTGTGCCAGAGGGTGACCAGCAACTGCTCTGGAAACAGAACACGAGCAGAGCCTGTGGGGACACGGGGTGAGGGCAGTGTGTAGGGGCCTGGCCCAGAGTGATGTCTGGTCTACCTAGAGCCCATGTACCAGTAACACAAGCCCCTCCCCCAGCATGGGAATACTGAGGCTAGTCCAAAGAAGGCCAACAGAGCTGTCCTGTCGGCCCCCAAGGTTCCAACCTGCACCCCAGGGCCAGTGTGCCAGCAACTAATCACACCCTCTAAGAGCCCCTGGTGCGAGCAGGAGGGGGGCAGGATCCCCTCCCTCTCTCCCAGGCCCTGCGAGCCCAGAGGGAGGCCAGCATCAGAGGCAGGAAATGAAGAAGAATTTGCGATCTAATTGAGCTGGCGGGGGATTAGGCGGCAGAATGCAATTACAGGGACTGGAGCAGGGCCAGGGGCACTGACACCCCAAGATGTGGCCTGGCCCAGGTGACTGGGCCCAGCCAGTCTCTGGCAAAAGACACCCTACTGTGGAGGGAAGGTCGGGTAGGCAAGGACCAGGCCAGACGGCTCTTAAGGATATAGAGGACTGCAGGGTTCCAGCTCCATGTCTCTCCCAGAAGCAAAAAGTTTTCCTGGGAATTCTCCCCCAGGGAATAGCCCTGTGGCCTCTCACATGGGGAGCAGGCAGCTAGAACACACATAGAACACATACTTTCACAGGCTCTGCTCATGCATGTACACACATGTATTCATGCTTCCAGGAAAGCACCACATATCCATGTTCACTTGCATGGGGACAGACTCCCAACCTGCAGACACACAGCTCTGGCCCTTTGCTGCCACCGGCTCCACCAAAGGGGGGAAAAACAAAACAGAACAAAAAAAAAAAAAAAAAAAAAATACACCCATGACCTTAAAATCCTTTTATTCCCATAATCACAGGCTGCCATCGCCGTGGATACGCGCTGTCACCCCGGCCCCAGCCTGTCTCCCTCCACAGCTTCCAAAACTCCCAGCAGGCAGGCAGACGGGGAGGCTGCCCAGTTACTGCCAGGGAGGGCAGAGGAGGGGAAGGACGGGGTGGGAGAGGTTCAATGCTACACAGACACACACACACACACACATACACACACACACACAGCCTCAACCAGAGAGGAAGAGGGAGGGAGAGACTCAGAAAGACAGACTGGCAGACAGATACAGAAAAAGAAAGGAACACAGACACCAGCCACCAAAGACAGACACAGACCACTGCCCGCACAGCTCAGATATGCCCACTCCCAGATTCACATACCACTTTCCCAATTCAGATTCACTACTCAGGGAGTCAGACACCCCCAGATTTACAATACGCAAAACACAGATATACACAAATCACAAGTACACACTCCAAAATTCTAAGCACACACAACTCAGAATATGCACACTCCCAGATTCACAAGGACAAATCCAACTTTCAGATATGTACTCAGATTCACAAACACACATGTACAGATGCAATGCAGACATACACAACTCCTAGATCCACAGATACACATGCCCTGATGCACAAATATACACATGCTCAGACTCCCACCCCCCCAAGGCAGGCAGACGGACACACGTTCAACACACAGATTTACAGATACCACATGCCCTGAGTCATAAGCACACACACCACCCAGCTTCCCACATCCCAGACCAACAGACTAGACCCACACAGCCTCATCTAGCAGCTGACACTGCCTTGGGCTTTAGGGGGCAGGTGGAATGGCTGGGAGATTCCTGGGTCTTTGAGGGGGTCAGTCCTTTTTCATTGCCTGTAGCCTGGGAGGTGGGCTCAGTGTTGGGGGGAATGAAGGGGGAAGTAAGAGAAAGAAAAAAAAAAAAACTTGAGTGGGATATTCTTGTTGGGCAGTAGCGCGTGAGTAACTGGGGAGGCTTTTTGTGGTCTGGTGAGTTCCAGCTATGAGTGAGAGTTTAACTATTAATACACTTAATCAAGGACACTTCACACACACGCGCACACACACACACAGAGAGAGAGAGAGAGAGAGAGAGAGAGAGACAGAGAGACAGAGAGACTAGGACAGCACCAGGTGGTAGGGATAAGGGAGGGAGAGCACCAGAAAAAAGGGTGGGAAGCCCCAATCCAGGCCCCAGCAGGTGGGGAAAGAGGGAGGGGCTTCTACCCTGGGCCTGCCTCCCAAGCAGGGGCAGAGTTAGAAAGGTGGGGCTTGACACATAGTAGGTGCTCAAAAAATGTATGTTGGGGCAATGAATGAATAAGTTATTTACATATAGAGAATAGACAATAATAACAGTAATAACAGTAAATGAGCCCTGCCCCATCCCTGGCCAATAAGGCCATGCTCCAGAGCACCAGGACTGGGGAGTTAGTTCTGCCTTAATCGTCACCCCACCAGACAGGGGGCTCTAGGAAAGCAGGCCTGGGTCTGGCTCACCAGTATACCCCCTCATTCCTCCGACCTATCTAGAATCCTTAAAAAGTCAGCTGACCTCAGCTCAGCCCACACCCCTCCCCCCAGAGAGACCCCCATTTCCATTCCACTCTCCCATAAATAGCTAGGTGGGGCTCTAAAGAAGGTGGGGTATTTAATTCTCAGAGGCTTGGTTCTTTATGCAGATACAACCCTGCTTGCCACACTCCTATAAGCCTCAGTTTCATACTTGTCAAATGGGTAGAAGGCAGGCAAAAAGCTAGAAAGAGGAATCAAGAGTTGGGGGT
The DNA here is from genome assembly GCF_018350155.1 of Leopardus geoffroyi. Lineage (NCBI taxonomy): Eukaryota > Metazoa > Chordata > Mammalia > Carnivora > Felidae > Leopardus > Leopardus geoffroyi. The sequence continues at coordinate 115,614,576 of NC_059326.1, read as the reverse complement.
TACAGTGGGAACCCATGGAACAGAGGCCTGTGCTGGCCTGGGCCCTGGATGCAGAATCCTCCCCTCCTTCTCCCTTCCCCCACCCACCCAGCCCAGGCGGGTGGACATTCCAGGCCTCACGTGATAAAGACGAGGCCGCTGGCCCACGGGTAAGTCAACAGGCTCTGTCGGGGGAGAGATAGGAGGCCCAGGCCAGGGTCACCTGCTGAGCCGGGAAAACAGCCGGGCCCAAATACACACATAAATAAGGCGCCAACCGACAGCCAGCCAGCCAAGGGTCTGTCTTCTGCAGAGGAACCTCTGCCCCCACCTTGGAAAGGGAGGTGGCTTTGGAGAGGGAGCCACAAGGCTGGCTTAGGGGCTTCCCTGGGAGAGCCCCAGCTCATGCCAAGATGAGGTGGGGGTGCTTCTACCAAGCTCCCCAGGGCTGACTGAGAACTCAGACGCCAACCTTCCTCAGCTGTTCCCACCCCTTCCCAGGACAAAAATCACCCCCTCTCCCTCCTCCCCAGGAGAGAACGATTTCCGTTCTGGGAGGGGGGTGACAGCTGCAGAGCGGGCCATTACCCCCCCCCCCCCCCAGCTCCTGCTTGAGTCTCATCCAGGGAAACTGCTAAATCAACACTAGACAGTAGTAGGTAGCACCGACCTCAGTCTCCCCTCATCGCTCTCAAAAAAAGAGTTGGGAGGAGACCTCGGGTACCAGTTCCTGGGGTTCCTGCGGCAGTTGGGACCCAGGATACGGGGTCTTTCGGGAGGGGGCTCACGCGAAGCTTAGGCCAGTGCGACCGGTAAAAACATCTAATTGAAATGCTCTCAGTTGCACGGAAGGACACCCCCGCCCCCGCGGGCCGGGGCAGCTGAGGTGGCGCCGGGCGTTCAAATAGCGCTCCAAACAAGTCCGCAGCGACCGCGCACGCAGCCCCCGCCAGGCGGCCCCAGCGGAAAACTTGAAAGGGACTCTGTTTGCCAGCCGCCCGGGGCGGCTCCGGCGGGGGCGAGGGCCGAACGAACACACAAGCCCCCCTCCCCAGCGCTTCCTGAGCAAACGCGGGGGGGCTGGGCCCACCACAAAACCTAGGGCTCCGAACAGCGCCCGCCGCTCAGGGAAAGGCGGAGGTCAAGAAGCTGGCTCGGCGGATCCCGGTTCAGCTCTCCCCCAACACGAAGATGCGACTCGCAGACCACCCAGGATCCTGGGGGCAAAGTAGGGCGCGGCTGCCTTCAGACCCTTGTCTCGGGAGAAAAAGGGAGGTGTGGGTCTTGACGGATGAGTCCCTACAGAACCCCCCAAATCTGCTGCTGCCTCCTTGCAGCCCATGGCACCAGCCCAACTCCGCGCACCCCTTCCGAGCGGGAAAGAAAAAAAAAAAAAAAAAAAAAAAGCTATCTTGCTCCCTTATTGGGCGCTTCAGCTCTTCTGACAGGTCCCGGAGGCAGCCCCCCAATTTAAAAACCGGGGTCACTCACTTTCTGTCGATTCTACAAATAAACAAAGCCAGGCGCACCCCGCGCTCCCCGCCGGAAAGCAGCCCATTCCGGGAGAGGACAACTTCCCCCAGCAAGAAAATTAACACATTCTTCTCGCGGCGGTTCAGCCCCTCGCTCTAGGGAAGCAAAGGGGAGGGGGCCTTGGGGCCGAACTTCATGGGTAAATTTGGGGCCAAAGCAGCGAGGCAGGCGCCTGGGACACCCGCCTCCCACACTCCGCAGCTACAGGAACACCCCCAGTCTCCCTCCCTGGCTTTGCACGCTGCTTGGCCACGCGGAGCTCGGGAGACAGGCTGAAAGACTCCCCAAGGCTGGAGAGGACGGGAAAGAGAGGCCTGGGAGAGCGGAGGTTGTGGTGGGGGTTGATACTTAGACGGTAAAAAAGAAGGGGGGGAGAAAGGTCAAACTTGATCAGCCCGCCAGGCACCCGGCGGGCAGCGGGGGCGAGGAACCATAGGGGAAATATAGAAGTGGCCGCCGCCCCCTCCAAGTGGAGGGGTGAGACTCAGCCACGCGTGGTCCAGGGCAGCAGTTACTGTAGCCCCCAAAACACAGGGCTGCGAGGGGTCTGACGGGGGGAGTGCGCGCCGCATATCTCCAATCAGCCGCCCCCGCAGGCGGAGCGCCCGCCCAACACCAAGAGGTGAGGACCCGGGCTCCCGCCGCCCCAGCGCCCTCAAGCTCGAGTACTTGGGGAGGGGACGGTACCCCGCAGGGAGAGCCTCGGTCCCAACCCACGGCGCCCAAACCGCAGTCCCCGACCCTAAAACCCCTCTTTTTGTCTGTACTCAGTGATCTGCGACCGAGCCGACTGCGGCTTGGGGAGGCTTGAGTATAGCAGCGGCCACCGAGCGATCACCGGCGCTAGGGCTCCCAGGCTACAGGGCTCCGCGGCTCAGCCTGCGGGCGCCCCCCGCCCCTCCCAAACACGGACCCCTCCTTTCCCGTCCCTGGCTCTCCGCACCTGAACTTCGGGGGAGCTCGCGCCGCCAAACTTTCCGCCGACTTGCAGCGAACTCCGGCCCCGGCCGCGCACCGGGCCCCGAGGGAGGAGAGGGAGGTAGGCGGGGAAGGGGAGGGGGCCGGCCTCCGGGGGGGTCGGGGGAGGGCCGTGGCCCGACACCTACCGGCTCTCAGAGTAGTCCAAGCCGCCACGGCCGCCGCCGCCGCGAGGCCGAGGGGGAGGGGTGGGGCGGGGAGCTGCGCTCCGCTCTGGGCACCACCGCCGCGGTGCGCTCCGCTCCAGCCGCGCCGCCCGCCGTGCCCGGGTCCGGAGCCGGAGTCACGCCGCCGCGGCTGGCCCGAGGCGGGGAGGGGGGGGAGCCTGCAGCACCTGCCCCTCCTCCCCCTCCCCGCGGCCCAAATTAAAAAACAACAAAAAGCAACTAATCACCCCCGAGCGAAGCGCGGCGCGGCGGGCGGAGGGCGCAGCGTGAGGCGTCCGGACTCAGCAGGCGGCGCGCATGGCTGGGCGCAGGCTGGGCAGGGCTGGGACGCGGGGCCCGGCTTCGGGGGGCAAGGTTCGGCCGCTCTTCTCGCTCGGCTCGGGCGCCTGCTCTTGCCGCCGCCGCCGCCTCTGCTGCCGCCAGTGCCGCCGCCTCTACATCCCCGCTCAGGCTCCGCCGCCTCTGCCGCCGCCGCCGCCGCGCGCCCGCCCGGGCAGGAGCTCTGAACGCTGCCCGGGGGCTGCCGGCAAAACCCGGACCGGACTCGACGCTCCCTCCTCTCCCCCCCCCCCCACCCCACCCCGCCCGCTCGCCCGCCTCCACCTCAGCTCCCCTCCCTCCTCCCTCCGCCTCCCTCCCAGCGCAGCTCTGGCCACTTGGACGCCGCAGGCTCTGAGGCCGGAGCCGCAGCCACTGCGCCTCGAGCTCCCCACGCTCTGACGAGGTCGGCCCAGGCTCAGCTCCCCAGCGCGCCCCGTCTTCATCTCTTTTTTCCGCAACTTTACAAAAAAATAAGAGGACCTTCCCTATTTTGTGACGACCTGGTCTCGACGACCTACCTCGCAGGGAAATCCGCGGTCCCTCTGCCCCCTTGCCTAAGCACGCCGGAAGCTACCTGGACCAGTAGGGAGGGCTTGGCCTCGCCCCTCAGCTCTGGTACGCGTAGGGCCTGGAACTCCTAGCCTAGGGCACTTGGAGCTAGACGCCGGTTCAAAGACCCCACCCTTCCCCCAGCACTTTCCGGGACTCAGTAGGCTCTAGTTCTCGGGAAGACTAGGAGAGAAGATTCTTGTCCCCATTTTACAGATGAGGAAAGCGATCTAAGAAAGGACATTTTCTCTCCTACTCCAGCGCCAATCCAAGCCCTGACTCCTGGGGCTAAGGCAACTACATTGTGGATCCCTGAGACTGGCCTACAAATGGAGCCTGAAACAGTGCCTGGCACAGAGCAGTACTCAGTAGAAACTGGTTGAAAGAGAACAAAAGCCCAGGGTACAGATTTGCGCCCGAATATCCTTCCCCTCACTCAGTGCCTCCTCCATCTGCCCAGCTTGGGCTAATCCTAAAGCTGCAGATGTCTTCTCTTCACTTCAGGGGCCCACAGATCAAGCCCCAGGCTCATATAATCCCAAACTGCAGATAATCCCAAAGTGGGAAGTTTCTCTGGTTCTGTGGAATTTGTAGGTGGGTTTATGTTTCCTTCAGGCAAAAAACAAAAACAAAACAAAAAACCCGACTGGAGACCCTAATAAGAGAGGGGTAGCGTGCCCAGGAAGTCTGCCTAGGGTTATATGTACACCCCCAAATCTATTGCAGCTCAGATAAGAGAGAGTTAACAGCCTCTAACCCCGTGCCTCCAGCCACTGGCACAGCCTTGGTGGGAGAACTGAAACCAGCTCCCACCTCGCTGCTTCCTCTCTGTGTGGCCTGCCTGTCTCCAAGGCAGGAGAGGGCCTTGGGGCCTGCGTCTTCTGGGAGCAGCCCATTCCCCAAGCCTTCTAAATTTGGCCTTGGGACCTTGACCCAACCAGGCATAGGGGAGTTAGGGAGATGGCAAAGGGCAGAGTTCATCTGAAATGTGTTGCTTCTTTACCCATCTTGACCTTCCAAGCCACAGGCAGTGACCCCTCCAGAGACATCGTGGACACTCTCTCCTTTCCACAAATGCTGAGAAGTGTCCTTCCTTAACTAAGGGCTAAGAATGGCTCCTAAGGGAGGTGTTTAGCCCTCTTCTCTTCTCTCCTCTCTTCTCTCCAGCACCCTTCCTCAAAGCCACCTCAAACAAACGAACCATATGAGTAAAAGCAAGGTACTTGCTGTGGGAACACAGTTTTAAGAAAATTGAATACCTCTAGATTACCACCCCTAAACTGCTTAAAGAGAGACATTCTGGGCCCTACCCTGAGTGTCAGGTACTGTATTGGGCACTAACCATATAAGAAAAAGGAGGCAGAGTCCCAGGTCTAGATCCTCCAGAATCTCTAAGTACTTAGCCCACCTCTACTTACCTTTCTGGGGAAGCTGAGCACTGACTGTGAGGGGGAACTTATTCCCCAGGAGTTAGCAGCAGGCCTCAGAGGACTAGGAGCAAAGAAATGAAACTCAGTCCTGAAGGGCTCCTACAGTCCAGGGTCAGTGCAGAATCAGGTTCTGCACACCCAAAAAAAGCTTCATGCTGGTGATATTCATGGAGAGTGGGTAGTAGCTCCACCTAAGGGAATTATTATTACCCACTGTGTGTGTGTGTGTGTGTGTGTGTGTGTGTGTGTGTGTGTGTAAGACCTCTGCCCACCTCTGGCCCCCACTCCCCCCCCCCCAATGAAGTCAGGAGGGCAAAGGCCAAGGGGTGGCCAAATGATCCCAATGATGACTTTCTCAGGCAAGGAGTATTGGTATATGCCTGACCCAGTTTAGAGGTTGGATCTTGGAACCTTGGTCTTCTCCTGGAGGGAGACTCAGACTCTCACCTATTCAACCCAGGTAGGAACCAAAGAAGAGAGAGGCAGAAGTATCCATAGGGAGAACACAACCTGAAAGGAAATGTCATGTGCAGGCTATCCACAGAGAACTTTCCCTATAACAAGTGGGGGCACCCAGAAAGGACTCCTGGGAGGTCTCTGAAGACCATCCCCACCCAGACCCCTTCCACAAGAAGTGAAGCCATCCTGGTTCACTGTTCTCACCTCATTCCTTGCCTCCAAAAAAGAATATTTAGGTTTCACATTGTTATGCAACCAATCAGCTTAGATTCAGCTATCAAATTTCTGAAGTCTCCAGCACCTTGCAGAGAAAGAGGAGCCCTGCACCCACCTTCACTATATTCTGGGTAGGAGTGTGACAGTCCAGGATCCTGTCCTGGTTATGATATCCACACCTGGCATTTATGAAGCTTTTATGAGTAGAGCATCAGGCTAAACAGCTAGGTACATAAACTCATTTAATCCTTTATTCAGCCTCAGCAGTAGTATCATCCCCATTTGTCAGATGAGGAAACTTAAGTGAGACTGGCACCAAAGTTGTTCTCCTAACCCCTGAGGTGATTTCCTGTCCTAGTGAGTCTTCTCACAGATGGATGTGCGCTGGGGTTCACCTCCATGACCTCCATTTCTTCCTCCATGATTCCTCAGAACCCATAAGCTCCAGCCAAGCCCCTTCCCCAGCTCAACCTGACTTCGCTAATCAGCCCTAAGACTGCCTGCAATCCCTGGGCCCTGCAGACCAACACTATCCAACGCTTGTGCTTCCCTCAGACACCCCAAAAATCCCTTCACGCTTCCATGGCTGAGGATACTGTTCTCTCTGGCCAGGAGGGCCTTCATCAAGCTTATCTCATGAACTCCTCACTGAAGACCATGGCATGTGTCACCTCCCACTTCTTTGACTTCCATTCCCAGCGTCAGTTTGGCCCGAATCTACAGGGCTACTGCTAGCCTCTGTACAAAGTAGAAAAGGTACTCTCTTTTGGGAGATGTAGGTCCACCCTTTTCTTGTTGTTTAAGTTTACTTATTTTCGTAATCTCTACACCCAATGTGGGGCTCAAACTCACAACCTGGCAATCAAGAGTCCTATGCTCCTCTGTCTGAGCCAGCCATGCACCCCATATAAATAGACTCTTTTTTTAATGTTTATTTATTTTTAAATAAGTTAAAAAAAATTTTTTTAATGTTTATTTATTTTTGAGAGAGGAGAGACAGAGCACAGAGAGAGGGAGACACAGAATGTGAAGCAGGCTCCAGGCTCTGAGCTGTCAGCACAGAACCTGATGTGGGGCTTGAACCCACAAACTGTGTGAGATCATGACCTGAGCTAAAGTCGGATGCTCAACTGACAGAGCCACCCAGGTGCCCCAATGTTTATTTTTGATAGAGAGAGTGGGGAGAGACAGAAAGAGGGGGTAACAGAGGAGGATCCCAAGCAGGCTCTGTGCTGAAAGCAGAGAGCCCAGTGCGGGGCTTGAACTCATGAACTGTGAGATCATAACCTGAGCCAAATTTGAATGCTTAACCGACTAAGCCACCCAGGCACCCCATGCTCTTGATAGATCATGGACTGTCTTTCAGTGTCCCTAGCTCTGTTTACCAGGTGCCTTTTTGCAGTGCACAGGCAGAAAAACTGTACTCTGTTGCCTGGCTTTGGGGCCCCCTCATCTGTCCCCTTCTATGGTCACAGTGACCACACTGCACAGAAATAGTTTTTATTTGCTCATTTGTCTCTTTGTCCCCTCACTACTACCACCCATGAAGTGAAAGGGTGACTCTCCTATCTGCCCTGTGCCTGAAGCCTGGCACTAAATAGGTACCAGTAATAACAATTGTAGCCCACGTCTTTCTGCACACTTCCTATGTGTCTGGCACCACACTAATTGCTTTCTGGGCATATGCTTATTTAATCCTCAGGCTCAGATACCTGCTTAAGGTTACAAAGTAACAAAACTCAGATTTAAATCCATGCCTTGTCTGAGGGATCTGCCTTTTCCACAACTGTCATTTATCAACTAATGTTGGTCATTGATTAAACATCCAACGACTGGGAAGTGGCTGCATAGGGAGGGCTGTAGGAGTTAGGGTCTTCAATAAAGATGGCCAGTCCGGAGCCTGATCTAATGTCTAGGGCCCCTCTTGGGGCCCTGCTTCCCTCGCTTGTATCAAAGAAGATGGAAACAGGACATTTGGAGCCATATCTCAGGGCAGGGTACAGGATAATCTTCAGTGGGGTCACACTGGACTGTGACCTCAACCAAAATCCCAGGGCAGGACTAGGGGTGTGAATATGGGCAGGGGAAGAGAGAAACTTAACTGCTCAGACATAGGCCCCGGGCCTCTGGGTTCTCAGCCCTCATATACTGACCACTGGCCCTTAGGTCTCACCAACCCTGCCATCATGACCTTTGAAGGAAAAAGAGAGGTGTGAAACTAGAAAAGAACTTCAGAAAAGCCAGGTCTGTCTCTTAGGATGCCAAGGCCCACTCATCCCTGAGAAATCAGTTTGGTGGCCCCAGCAGAGACCTAAGCTGTGTAAACTTGAGAAAGGAGGAGGGCAGGGTTGGGGGAGGGACTCCAGTCACAGAACAAAATGACTACGGGGTGAGGCTGGGAGGGAGCAGAGACCAGGCCAACACACACACTCACACTCTGTATTTCCCCTTTTGCCACAGACATGCAGACATGCTACGCACATGCCAGACAAGCCCATTCTCTGCCAGACGCAGGGAACTCAGCCTGTGTGTGGAGCGAAGAAAGGGAGTGGGGCAGTTCGGGGAACATCATGCCCCTGGCTGTAGCTCTTAACTTCTCTCGGCACCTTCATGGTTCAATTGTCTCTACTATGGGAGTGCAACTGTGACCTCTCACAGGCCAAAGCTGTGGCTCCACGCACCCTCTCCTCCTCCTCCGCTGTGGGGAAGAGGGAGGGGCCAGAAGGTAACTGAATTGGGGTCATGGAGGAGGGGGAGGACACAAAGTCCCAAACCAGGAGGCCCCTGACACAGCCCAAAGGAAGGGGTGCCCTGGGTATCAAGAAGCCAGCCCGGCCTGAAAATGTTCTACCCAAGATCTACAGGGTCTGGTGGGGTGGTATGGGAAAGCCCTGCTGGAGGTCGAGGGGTGGGGCTCACAGACCTGGCCCTAAAAGCAGCAGAGGGTTATTAATGCCTCTTACACCGGAGACTTTTGGGTGTTTGTTTTGTTTTGTTTTGACACTGGGACTTTTGAACAGGACCTAGCCTCAGACCAGAGGACCCCACTCACCAACTTCTACTTGCCTTCAGACTCCAGAGAATGGGGTGCTCAAGCAGTGCCTGGGGGTGGGCCTGGGATGAACTCCTCTTTGAACTGGTGGGACTGGTTCTGTGTCTAGCCGCCTGGGCAGTCACGGGTTGCCTGCTGCCTGGGAGGAGGGAGGCCTCAGGAAGGGGCCCCTTGTAAATCGTTAACTCCCAGAGCCACAGTCACTGCTGCTGGGTCCCCTCAGCCCCACACCCAGTCGTGACTCTGGCTCTCAGAGTGTCTACCCCAGACCAGAAGTCAGAGGTCAGAGGTCCCGGCCAGAGGCCCCAGCACCTGGAGAAGTCCCTCCCTCAAAGATCAGGAGGGAGATGTGGGGGCTGTCAAGGAGGGTGTCTATGGGGAGGACCCTCGCTCAAAGTTCAGAGTTTCTCACCATTGTTTGCCCTCCAGCCTTCCTGCTGCAGCCCTGACCTTTGCCTCTTAGGGAAAAGAGAGTCAGGAGCTCAGGGTGGGCCTCCTGGGGCAGCCCCTGGGCAAGTCCCAACCCCACCAGACCCTTATCCTCCTCAGGGAGGTAATTATGCTAGTCCCACCCACTCTACCTCAAGGAGTGTCACCAGGACTAGATAATGAATGGGCTGAGGAAAAGAACTAGATATTGTTCAGAATGGATAGGACCCTCAGCATTGTTCCAACCCTGCTTCCTGGTGCTGCAGTCCCCCAAGGGAAATAATAAAGGCTGCCTTTCTGGAGGCAGTGTGCTTGGTTATCTGTTTAGTAATCACATTCCCATTTTGTAAATAAGGAAACTGAGGCTCTGAGAGGTGATTTACCCAAGCTGTGGCAGCTGTACAGGAAACCAGACCAGGATTTGATTGAACTAACTCTGTGCTTTCAAGCTGAACCCTTGAGGGTTTCTCTGTCTCCTCAGATTCCTAAACTATAGGTGAAGAGACAACCTTCAGGCAGAATGGGCTGGACAATCCTCCCTAGTGAAACAATGGGTTTGTGTGTATGTGCGCATGCGTGCGGATTCGGGCAGGTACAGGAGTGTATGTGGGCAAGAGACTGGCAGTGTCCCCCATTACCTCTCTGTAAGCCCCTCCTCCAGCTGCCTCTTAGGACACATACCCCAGGTGCTACCACAGGGGAGACTACCCGCCCCGCCCCCCCCCCCCCCCCACCGCCTAAGAATTACCCTGCTTAAGACAGGCTAATGAGGGAGGATTGATGGTGCTACCACCCTTTTCACTAGGGAGGCATCTCAGAAGCCTAGGAGATGGAGACAAAAAAAAAAAAAAAAAAAAAAAAAAAATCAACTTTTAATCGAGATTGCAGATTCAGAAAAGATTCATAAGTGAAATGATTCCCCCAGGAAATATAAAAAGTTACTTACGGCACGGCTAAATTGGGCATACTTCAATCAGGGGATGTTGAGAAATCATTAAGATACACAAGACTTTTTTAGACATATGTGAGCTCCATCAAAAGGGCAGGTCATTGCTCCAGTTAGGAGGGGTCAGCCCTGAGCTAACTTGGCCTCCTCCTGTGTCCCTTCCTCCCACTCAGACCCATGGGTGGGGAAGGAAGGGAAAGTAGGGAGAAACGCTACCTGCCAGGCCCCAGGGGCCACTGCCCCCAGTGATCCAGAGACTCTAGCAGAGGTTAGATAGAACTTTTCATCTTTTGAGGTAGCCTTTTGCCCATTCCAATAGCATTATGTAGAGTGGCAGGGCTGGAACTACTCACTTCTTTTGAAACATTGAAAAAAGGGACTCCCGCTTCCTATCTCCTGGCCCCTTAGAGATTCCTTGGGTGGGCCTAAGGAAGTAGGCACTCACCTTGGACACAGAAGGACCAGAATGCCCTCTCAGACTTGGGTATGAGGGATTTGCCTTGAGGGAGGGCACAACTCATTCTGTTTGGTTCCTTCTCCAGGGAACACTGAGGGAGTGAACCACTCTGGGAGGTTTTTTTTTTTTTTTTTTTTTTTAACATTTTATTTATTTTTGAGACAGTGAGAGACAGAGCATGAACAGGGGAGGGTCAGAGAGAGGGAGACACAGAATCTGAAACAGGCTCCAGGCTCCGAGCTATCAGCACAGGGCCCGACGCGGGGCTCGAACCCACGGACCGAGAGATCATGACCTGAGCCGAAGTCGGCTGCTTAACTGACTGAGCCACCCAGGCGCCCCACTCTGGAAGTTTTCAAGGATAATGGTTAGAAGACATTTTCCCCTCCCCATTGTAACCACCTCCATTTTTCCTGTAGAAGGCTTATCTGAAGTCTAACCCTCCTCTCTTACACCCTGTGGGGGTCTTTCTACCCCTTGCTTTCCTTGTCCTAGGACTTCCAAAGTGAGGCCAGGACATCAGTGAAATGCAGACGGTCTCTGCTGAATACTGATCGCTCTCCCCCTTCTACGCATTTCTGAGAGCCAAGACTCCTGGGGCCTGGGACAGGGTCAGGCTTTACTTGTATCTCCATGCTCTGTCAAGGGCCTGGTCCCCAGTTGATGTTAAATAAATGTTTATTGAAGAGGAGGGAGGTCATCAGAAGATGGCTGGGATGATCTGTCCCATGGGGTTGGGTGTGGAGGAGAAAGGAGACAGGCCAGATTGGTCAGGGGACTGTAGTGTCAGGCCCATATACCTGTGTAGTCCTGTTCTCCATCAAGTCATCAAGAAAGGCAAGAAACCTGAGCTGGATGGTGGTGGCCACGCTGCCTTGTGGGTGACCCGAACCCGATCCTGGCCAGGCCGAGGCGCTATTTTAAACCCCAACCCCAAGCTGCCACCTCAGCCAGCTTGGCTCATCTCTGGTTACAAAGGCACTGCCCACCTCCCAGCCACTTCCTCCTCCCTACTCTGGGACCCCCTAGGCTGGTGTTGGGTTCAATGTGCCTTGGGGAAACCCTGCTCTCTGTGGTCCTTAGTTTGTCAACTGGCACCAATGCCCCTCTCCATCCCCTGTGCCCTGCCCACTAGGCACCATAGTCTAGTCTACCCACACAAGGACCCAGTGACCTGCATTCCGACTGAAATTTCCCCTACAGATAAGGGTTCTCTTCTCCAGGAATAAAGGCATACCCTGGCCAGAGAACACGAAATGTTGGGTTCTTACTCTGCTGGGGCCAGAGTATGCAGTCCAGGATAGGGCAGATGTTACAGGAAGAAAGGAAGTAGGTTAGACATAAGTAGGACTTCCCAGCAGTGAGTCTGTGCACCAGAGAACCTTCCTTCACCTCAGTGCCTGCGTGCCTGTGTGGGTAGGCAGAAGATGACTCCAGAGGGAACCCCTTCCCCAGGTGTCTGGCTCAAGGGCTTGTGGGTCCGGAGACTTAGGCACCATTTAGCTAGCCCACAGAACCTTCCTCCCTCCCCTTCCTGGAGGGGCCAGTTCGGCACTCAGGTGGACCAGCTGTCAGCTGGCTGGGCCCGCTGGACTTGTGTCCACAATCCTTCTCCTACTCTAGGCAGGAGCCCCCACTGGCTCTGAGGCCTGCCAGCTCCATACACAGTCCAACACCAGCCGAGAGACATTGCTGGGGCACCAAAGGAAGGGAAGGGAGGAAGCTGATCATCCATACTGGCTCCTCCCATCTCAAACTGGCTGGACAGAAGGCTGCCCAGGCAGCCTGAGTACCCCCTATGACCGCACCCGCTCCCCCACCCCCATGCTGTGTAGTCTCAGCAGTGAGGTGTTGGCATGAAGCCTGGCGCAGCTGAGCAGTGACGCCAACAGCCCTGCCATCTCAGGCAAGCATGGTTCCCTCCAACCTGGCAGTTAGAGACATGGCGGTGGAGGGGGGGGGGGTAGTGCAGGGGGGGAAGTGTCTCCTACCCTCCTGGGTCTGAGACAGCTGGGGACAAAGCTGTTTTGGAAACCTCCCCCTCCACTATTGCAGAGGACCTCTGGCATCCCTGTGGGTCTTGGCCACCGCTTCCAAGCTAGGGGGCTGATCCTGAGGTTAGACCAGTGGTTCTCAACTAGGGCTGATTCTGCCTCCCAGAGGACACTGGACAATGTCTGGAGACATTTTTGGTTGTCACAACCACTGCTACTCATCTCCCACCCTCACAGTGAGAGAAGGTACTTCTGCTGTTCCGGCTTTAAATGCCATTTGTGGCCTGAGGAATTGTGGCAAGCCTCCTGCCCATCCACCTATCTACCAAGCAGCCTCTGGGGTTGTTAGAAAAAATGCCTATGACAGGCGGCTGGAAAAACTCTTCAACTGCTCATGAAGGGGGACTAGATGTATCCCACCTACCAGGTAAGCTCTACAGAGCTCTCTCCCCACGAGGATTCTGGGTCTAGGACAAAGCATAGGGGCTGCCCTGCCCTTCGGGGCCCACTCCCAGAGGGCTGGCCCAGTCTGGACCTGGTTGGAAGCTCTGGTCTCCTCCTCCTCATCTCCCCACTCCCTCCCATTTCTGTTTAGGAGGCAGCCATGGTGGCTCAGCTCCTATCTCTGGTTTCCTAGGGAGCTCTGCTGAAGCAGCCCAGCCTCCGTGGGTCCATCTGTCAGGGAGGCTGTTCCGCCCCATCGATTGCTGTTCCCAGGGGGCTGTGCTGCTCGAGGGACCCAATGTGGCGGCCAGATAGGAGGGAACCACACCAACAAGAGGGAGTGGGGGCAGCCTGGCAGCAGGCAGAGCTGAGGGGGGCTGACACTTCAGTAACAAGGAACAAAGCTAGACAAGCATGAGAAATGCAGAGGGCCAGGGGCAGCAAGGCAGGAGGCTGGCTGGAATGACCTCTGAAGCCAGGTGGTACCCTCAGGACTCAGTTTTGCCTTTGGACACACTGAATTCCCACTTGCAAAGACAACAACCATAACAATAGCCGAATTTTACTGAGCAGGAACAGTGTGTCCAGGACTGGATTAGAGGCTTTGTACACCTTTGCTGTCATAGGAGGCTCACACCCCTCTAAAGCAGGTGCTGTTATGCTCTGACAAGAGAGGAAGAGGCCCAGAGAGGTTGCAGCACTTGTCAGCAGCCACACAGAGGACCTGGAGCTAGACTTGGAGGCGGGTCAGCCTGGCCTGTGGCTGTGCCCCAGCCCCAGACAGGCAGCCAGACCTAGGGGGAGGAGGCGTGTCTGGCCAGGCTAGAGGCCCTGCCTACCCTCCCCCTCCCTGCCCTCCCCGTGGAGCCGCCTCCTCCCTTGGGCTCTGTGACATCTGCCCCGCTTCCCGGCCCCAGACAGCTGCCCAGAGCCACGTCAGCACTTCCACCGGGGAGCCTGGAAACTGGCTCAGCCCCTGGGCCATGTGGGACTGTTGAGTCCCCAACAGGGTGGCTCTAAGAGGGGCAACTCACTCAGCTGAGCAGTGGCTAGGTCCGTGTGACCTTGTGCAAGGTTTCTCTGAGCCTCAGTTTCCTCTGCTTCGAAAAGGGGCTTTGGGAAAATCTTCAGAAGAGGATGCAGTAACATCTTGGGTGGACAGAACAAACAATACCCACAGCCAGAGTTCTGGGGACTCCTCGGGGAGCCTTCAACCTCCAGCGTCCACTTGGGGTTGTTTGGTTATTTGGCGGGTCTCTTGGGGGTGAGAGGAAGGGTGGGGAGGTGTCCGTGCTCCAGCAGCGGTGGCTGGCTGGGGCCAGAGATAACCAGCGCCTCCCGGAAAATCATTAGCATCTGTTTGGGCCCCCGCAAAGTTGGCCTGCCGGCGCCTCCCCGCAGGAAGGAGCCCGTGCATGCCCCCACCCGGGAGCACTAACTGGCCCCCTCTTTCTCCTTCTCCTCCTCGGGCTCAGCCCAAACTCTTGTGGGAACAACATCCACGCACCCGGAAAAGGGGGCCCTGGGTACAGGGTTACAAGCGGGGGTCAGGCCGCCCCGTCGGGGGTGTCCTGGCAAGGTGTGGGCGGTCCGGTCCGCGCTCTAGGTGATCCAGGCCGGCTCTTGGCGACGCCCGCGCTGGCGGCAGCCCAGGGAGTGTGTGGAAATGACACCGCCAGGGCGGCGGAGATCCCCCCTCCTGACATTGGCTGGAAAGTGGAGCAGCTCGTCAGGGACAATCAATGGCGATCGATCGCCAAGCGGCGCTGGCGGACGGCGTGGGGGAGGGGCGGCGGGCCGGCGGAGGTGGGGGCATCCGCACCGAGGTCAAACAACACACAGACTTGCAAAGGGAGACAGCAGCACAGAGGGGGTCACACGGACACACAATACGTAGTTAGAGAAACATCACTAAGGGGCACTGCCACCACAAAGGAGGTACAGTAACTACATGGGAGTTATACCACACAACAGTTTGTGCCACAAGTCTTGACACAAGGGTTACACAAATGGTTCACGTAGACACACACAATAGTGTCCAGACACAACCATAGACACATTATCATACAACCAGTTCACCCTGCCACTCACAACAGGCCCTTGTGCCACCACAACCTATGACCCTATGCCAGACACCTACAACATCCCCAGGACACAAAATGAGTAATACATTCCACTTGCTGGTCTCAAACCAGGCAACAGTAGGGAGCTGCATACTCTGGCTGCACAACAAAGTCACACAACAAAGCAAGAAAGTCACACAGCCCAATTACACATCTTCACCACCACCTCAAGGAACATTGTCAAATTGGGTGTCACGCTATGCAACAATGCAGTTGTGCCCCATATTGGCAACATGACAGGATCAAGAGCCTAAGTACACAACAAGGCCACACAGCACCACAAGTGGCACCTAGCAAATAAGACACAGATGCAGCTGTATGGCATCCCCAGAGGAGGATATAATGTGGCACAATAAACAAATACTGGGGCGCAGGCAACACGGCATTAACTCACAGGGTTCTGACATAACTAAATGAGCTTCTCCCAGGTGAGCACTTAGCACAGGGCCCGGCACATGGTGAGCACTCAAACCACAGAGGGTCTCAGGATCATTATTAATAGTTATTAGTGAGTCCTATCAATATAATGACTGTAACTACTAAAATAGCCTCACTCTCTCCGGTAGGTTCATTCCCCTCCAGGAACCTGATTGATCCCAGCAACAAAACTAGTTCTGCCATCACACACACCTGGGAAACACTACTCAAGTGCCACAAACACAACTAATGCTGCTACACTTAGCCACAACAGTGGTCACACGTTACCACTTTCCCTACTACGGAGCCATGCCTAGCACACACTCTGGGGCTCTGGTGGGGAAACCACCCCCAATCTCTCACCAGGTGCAACTCAACTAGTGCATAGCTACTGGCCCAATTTCCTGTCACTCTCACCGAGTTGTAGAACACAAAGCACCTCTCACCCAGTAGCAATCTACTTTGTTACATATGGCCCCAGACCTCTAACATAGTCTCCTTAAGGACCCTCTCTAATTAATCCCTTTCTTCATTTCCCCATGCAGAAACTGAGACATCAGTTCCAGGGCCCTCGGAAAAGCCCTTTCTATTCCAAATCCAAAGCAGGAAACAGGGTTGGCCACTGATCTCAGCAATTTCAACCCCCCCATTCCCAGCAGTGCATGTGTGTGGGAGCAGGGCCAAGATCTGTCATTCCTTCAACACACCCTTATAGGCCACTCCTGTGGTTCCAGTATAGGGCCAGCTGGGCTGTAGCCCTCACTTCCTCCAGTGAAAGCCTGGGCCATCCCAGGGGCTTCAAACCCTTGCAGCCAGGGAGCTCCCCCTAAAGGTTCTACCCAGGAAGACTATGAACATTCCCTAGTTTTGCCCAGCTGTGTGACCTTGGATAATTCCCCAACCTCTCTGTGCTGGGATCCCAAGTTCTGTCAGCAGACTCCAAGAACTCCTGACTCCCAAATCTCATGTGTACATGGGTACATGTACATGCATATATGCACACAATGCACACACACACTCTTTAGGGAGAGAGTTGTAAGACAGAGGCTATTAGCCTCTGACCTAGGATGGGGGGAAAGCAGGGACCCTGGGCTGTGTGCAATTCGACAGTCAATCACCCATGGTTCATCCCTTAGCCTCATCCTTCAGGTAGGGCTGGGAAACAGCTTGCAGAAGTCTGGCCTCCTTCCACAGGACCCCTCAATCCCAGGTGGCTGGAGGTAACTCCTCCTACCCCCTCTCTAGACTTTTATTCACCATAAGGGGTAGATGGACTCCCCTTTTGTCCCCCAAGAGAAGCAGAGGGACAGACAAACCCTGTTCAGGGACACACAGGCTGGCCAGGTATGTCCATCCAAATGTCTGCCCATTGTGTTTATTGGCACACTCTCGCAGGTCTTACCAAGTGGGTGTGTGAGCTGTGGGCCCCAAAGAGGCCCAGACAGCCTGCCCCAAGTCCCTGGGTATGTCAGGAGCTGATCCTGCCGTGAAGAGGGGAAAATCTCTGGCTTCTACAGGAATCCAGGAATGATGTCTTATTGTCCATGCATACCTCCTTGAGAACTCATAAGCACCCAAAAGCCACAGCCTTCAACTTGATAAGGCCATTTTCCACCAAGCATTGCCTAAGGGCCAGGTGCCCTTTTCTAGATTAGAAAACCAAGTAAAGGAGAGAAAAAGTAGGTGCCCAAGAATATACAATTGAAAAGTCATGGCCTGTGATTCAAACCCAGATTTGAACCCATAAGCTACACAGCTTATGCTCATACCCATGTACATAAACACTAAGGAATGTCCATGCTCACAACTCTCACAAGTTCACACACACACACACACACACACACACACACACACACACACACACGCAGACCCCTCCAGCACATATTCACACACACAAGCAGACCTACACTCTCCCACGCCTGGAGCCTGTCAGCCACATTCTCCAAGGTTCCCTCCCTCTAACAGGGACAGGGGCAGGCAGGGAGTCCACATTCCCAGGTTTCCGCCCTGACCCTGACCACCCCCCTTCCCCACTCAGAGCACACATTCCTCCTGCTGCAGCCAGATAACCAGCCCCAGGGGGAGGCCTGGGGGAGAGCAAGGCATTCTGGGGGCCAGGCTGCTGGCCCTACTCTGGGCTGCATGAGTCCAGCTCTATTGCCTGGCTCTGGCAGGGTAGGAAATCAGGAACTTTCCCTGCAGAGAGCTCCCACCCCACTGGCCAGGCTAAACCCAAGGCTTCATTATGGGGACTTTCTGGGGCCCAAAGCCTCAGCTCTCTAGAAAGGACCTCCAGGGCCTCTCAACTCATCCTTTGAACGCAAAATCCCCTTATATAGTCAGAAACTAGAGTAGGATCTGGGGAGCCCTCAAGACTCCTCTCTCCCCCACTGTTACAGTCTGTCTTTCAGTAGTTGAAAACCTGGGTTCCAGGCACCAACAGCCCCTAGGCAGGTTTCCCCATCTGGGGATAGTGGTGGTGAATTCTCACAACTCTGCCTAGGGTGTAGCCACTTGGAGGGTTCAGCAAATCTGGAGACATTTGCATATCCAGATGGCCAAGACTGGAATTTCAAAGAATTCCCCAAGAAGAGGCAGCTGGCTTCTGGGTAGTGGCCCTGGAGGTTCACAGCTGTTGGGCTGGAAGACTGGGGAGCCTGGAGCCCTCAAACACAAGATAGATTAAAACAAACAAGGGAAGGCCAGAGCCCTATCAACCAGTCAGTCCCCAGCTCTGTTCCTCCTGTCCCTAGGCCTCCATCCCTCAGGGTATGAAAACATGTCCTTGTTGCCCAGAGTAGGTAGGCAGGCAGATGAGACTGGGCTGGTTGGCTGGAGTGACAGGGACTGCTTGCCTCTGGGGAAAGGCAAGAGTGGGCACCAGGCAGAGAACTGCCAAAATATGAGATCTCATTATTCATATGAAGTGATGGACAGGACCTTTACTCCCATGCAACCTGTAGGCAGGTGGGCAAAGGGCCATGCCCTGGACCCTACTAACCTGTCCACAACCTAGGGATATGGCTACTCTACCAATGGAGAGGAGAGAGGGGAACTGGTAGTTTGACACTTTTGGCAGCCTTTGGGGCCTGTTCCCTTGCTGTGACTAAGGCTATGACAGGGCCTGACTGAGCTAGATATTGGTCCATCCAGTTCTGGATAAACTGTGACAAAGCTAAGCACAAATAGGCCTCCCCACCCCAACAAAAGCCCCTCTCAGGTTCTGTCCAAGCAGATTTACTGACCACCCACCTCACGGTTTTAACAGCCATGGGTCACCACTGCCCTCTGCTGGCCACTCAGGCACTAGCATCCACTCAGATAGCAGCTCACACCCCTACTCAAGCAAAATGCACTTTAGTCACCTCCTCCATCTGTGGGCACAGTAACTGAAACCCATCCAACTGTCACCTAAAGTTAGAGGGCAGCAGGGGGCAGGATAAGCAAGGACAAACAGAGACAGTGTCAGAGGAGAAATTACAAAGGAATCCTGCCCCCTCCCCCAAAGTTTACATCTTAAACTTCAAAAGGAAATGTCCTTTCTATAGAGGTTGAACCCACCCTCATGGAAACAGTTATCTGCCCCATAACCTGTTACAATGCACCAGAACCTCCTCATACCCATTCTTATGCCCTCTCCTTGTCTCCTCTAAAGGAAGACCAGGAGATGGCCTGGGGCCATACTTAGAGAAAAGCTCAATTTCTCTGGCAGGCCTGAGAAAGCCTTGGATCCCTCTGTCACAGTGCAGCAGGTGAGGGGAAATCCTGGATGCCTTCTTAAACAAGGCCAGCCGCCCTCAATTTTTAGTGCAGCACCCTGCAAGGAGCCACACTTTTCAAAGATGGCAGCAATGCCATCTGAAGGCGGGGAAACTGCCCAGAAAGACCTAACCAGTATGGCTCCTTAATCAGCTGGGAGAAGCTACAGACACCCTTGCAGTCAAGTAGGTAGCCTAGCTTTTGCCAACTATCTCAAGCATGACCCAACTCTCGCAGCATCCATGAGATGGTGCTGATTCTAAAGCCCAAATGTCAGATTGTATTTGAGCTGTTTCTAGAAACTTCAAAGTCAGGGGGCCCAAGAAGGAGCTTTGGAGTGTCTAAAGCTACCCTCACTTCCTATGGAAAACTTAAAAGCTGAGAAAGCTGACAATTTGGGGGAGTAGTTGATCCTGAGGACAGGAAACTAAACCGTCTCTACTCATTTTCTAGCGGCACTACAGTTTAAGTCAGAGGAATATCCTTTAAGAGTCCGTTTTTTTAAGTACTGAGGAAGACATTCAAATAGGACAAGTAGCTCAAAGCAAAGGAGAGAGGTGCCTGAGAAAATGGTAGCTATTTCTCCTAATATCCTCAGGAAAAGTCTGAAAGGAGCACAGCATATTCACCAAGGCCGGAGCTGCTCTTCCCTGGACAGCAGTCAGACAGCTTAGCCTGGGCACTCAGGAGCCCCAGCCCCAGAAAAGGCCATTCTACCAATAAAAACTTACAGAGGAGGTTAAAAACAAAAACCCCCACTCAATAAAAAACTATTAAGAGGCCACCTTGGTGCTAAGATATTCATACAGTTCCCTATCTGTTAAGAGGCATATTATACTCAGCCTCTGATCAGGTGCAGCTCCACAAGTAATCCAGAGATGGAAAGTGACCACTTGTCACAAAAATGTCTAACTCTGATTCAACCAGTCCAGGAACAGTCAATAAGAAAAGCCAAAGCTGGTTGGCGATCATGTTATACATTCAGCCACTAAGGCCCAAGGACTTAAAGGCTTTAGACAGTCCCAACCCTTGAGCTTTCCCACTCTTATCAACTAAGGTAAAATATGGAGGCAACAATGGAGCAATGCAGTTGTTTCATGAATATTAAACATGACAAAGTGATCCCATGGCCAGACCCAGGAATTGACTTGGAAATATTCAAAGGAGCCTGAAGACCAACTACTTAGCAGCTGGAGCTTTGAAGGCTTTTAAGGCAGTTTTGTGGAGTACAGAGAACTCACAACCACTTTTCATCTAAGTGCATGTAAAACATAAGGAAAAATTAAGTAGAAAAGAGGCTCCAGGAGCATCCCAAAGGAAATTTATTTTCCCTTTTGGATGTATATAAATGTATGTATATTTGGAAAGTGTGCTACCTTCAGTTATTTTCATATTAAAAATCCGTGTTCTCTGGGGTGCCTGGGTGGCCCAGCCAGTTAAGTGTCCAACTCTTGATTTTGGCTCAGGTCATGATCTTGCACCCTCATGGGTTTGAGCCCCGCATCGAAATTCTCTGCCCCTCCCCCACTCACTCTCTACCTGTATGTATGTATGTTTGGGGGAAAAAATCTGCGTTCCCTTGTATAACCTCACATCCACCAAAATAACCCATCACTTGAAATGAAGTGTTTCACAAAGGGAATCAAAAGGAGATGGGTCCCTAATACTAGTGACAATTTTCTATGGGGTAATAAAGATGCTTATTCCTGAGTAGGAAGGAAAGACTAAAGGAAGGAAGGAAAGATATGTTCACAATTCAGGAGACCCAGGAACTAAAGTTCTTCTATTAAAGCCACTGGGTATTAGGGAGTATGGTATAGCAGAATGAGACAAAAGCCAGTTTCACCTTAATTGCAGACAAGGGACAGTTTATAGGCATTCCAGCAGTAATCTAGAAATAATTCATTTCTCCTGATAATATACCTAGGGCTCAAAATAACCTGGTAAGGCAAAGAGAAATGGGGGAAAAAAGGGGAATGCTGTAGCCATTGGAAATGGGAAAGGAATGCTTCTATCACTAGGTCACTACAGAGAACACGGTCCCTCCCTCTGACCACTACCATATCCTTCTCTCTACAGACCTCCCTGCCATTCCCTAACCCAAGAGCTCTCCTTCCAAGTTTGTGTATTATCCAAAATGTAGAAACTAACAGGACAATGCTACCTTTGACCACTGGCCAATAATAGAGCATGCAAATATCTGAAATCATGTGGTGTTATCAAGAGGGACTGCTCCAACTCTAACTTGTCCAAGGCACTCCATGTTAAGAATTAAGAAGCAGGGAGCCTGGGTGGCTCAGTAGGTTAAGAGTCCGACTTTTGGTTTCAGCTCAGGTTATGATCTTGCGGTTCCTAGGTTCAAGTCCCATGTGAGGCTCTGTGCTTATAGTGTGAAGCCTACCTGGGATTTGCTCTCTCCCCCTCTCATAAACGAATCAATCAATCAATCTTAAAAAAAAAAAAAAAAAAAAGAACTAAGAAGCAAAGGGAACTCATACACTTATCAATTTTGATACACTGGGGAACCACTGCCTCACCAAGACACTCAGGGTTACTACAAATAAGCTTTCACATGTGATAAAGCTGGAGACATTCCTGTAAAAAGCAATCTGATCCCAGACAAGAACCACCCTACGTTAACACACATTTTTTTTATGACTGGGGAAGGTGGCCTCCCTCAATGAGACTTTGTTCTGGCCAAGGCACATGGATACAGACTGGACCAAATATGCCCTATATTCAAATAAGCAAGACCAAACTGCATTCAAGGGCCTAATTGTTTATGACCATTCAAACCCTTTCATTTGGTATCTATATGCCAGATGATGGCTTTTATTTAGCACTTAGAAATGCTTAAGAGCACTCCTGTGAAAGTATCTACGTTATGACATAATCAATGGTAATGAGCTGGCTGCTCTTGAAGATGACAAAGAATGGGGCTTTCAGGATCTGTGCAAATGACCCACACAGTCACCAGGCTAGTTAACAGCAAATCCAAAACTGATGAATTCCCACCTGCCAATAATACTGAGAATACAGGGCAATTTTAGGTTAGAGCTCAATTCTAACTCCTTTCCCCACAGCTGGTTAACAGCCAAACCTTCTTTGCAAGGTCAAGAATGCTAGAAATGCTAGTAAGTAGCCAGCAGCTAAGCAGCAGTTCAAGAGGTTTCAGGTTATAGCACACTTCAGTTCTGAGATGGGGATAGTGACACTGAGAGATAAGACAAGTTAAACAAGTTTAAAACCAAAAGCAGTGGACATTTATTCCTCAATTTTTGTGCAAGAGTGTAAAGATGCATTTGAAAGAACCTGATGGCTGGAGAGCATCAGCCACGGCCTTCAGGATGGCCTGGTTTACAATTAGATTAGGAGAAGGAGATGAAAAAAAAGTAACTTGCCTAGTTCACACGAATGATGTTTCTGGCAAACACAGTTGTTTACAAGTTTCAAACTACAATTTACTAGAGTCAAGGGAAGACTTCAAAAAGCCACATACAGTACAATTTAAAATTGGATGAACATCCTGCAATGTCAGTGCAAAGTAATTATGTAGACTCTCCAATACAAGATTGTGCTCATGTTTCCCAGGTTTGGTCAATGTTGCTCTTTTACAATCACAATCACAGAAGCTTAACTTACCAAATAGCAATGCCTTTGTTTTATGTCCTATGTACCAAGGGAATGTCACAAGGTTTTGGTGAAATGCAGCTTAGTTTCATTAATAAAGCAAATTTCTTATTTAGTTTAACAGTCATGTTCCTGGAATACTGCACATGTAAGTTTCATGGAAATGCTTTTAAGCTTATGCCCTTGTTCGGTAAAATTACTTTCAAGATATCCTTTTGACTATGTAAACTGGAATTGTTTCATGATTTTGAAATGCAACCAGTATAAATGAAAACATTTTAGGGGTGGGGGAAAACCCACCACTAATCTCTGCTAGACAAAGTTCTTAAAATCAAAAGGCCTATTCACACAAAATTATATGTAATGACTGTAGTAATCAGTTTATTACACAGATTAATCATTCTTGAACGTACAAGCTCCAGGGGAGCAATTGGGTCTTTAAATATACACAAGTATTTCCATCAAATGAATTTTCACCCTTACATCCAGATAGACCTAAGCAGTTAAAAACATAAGAAAAATAAGAGCTATTAGCTATGTATTAACTGAGAAACCACATACAAACCAAAGAATGTGGAAGAGAGAAAGGGGCTGAAAGGACAAAGGTTGAAGGGTGGGGAGATGCAAAAGATGTGGGAACAAAGCCCATCACACTTTATGTACTAATAGCTCCAATCCATTTAAATGTTGACCAGTTAAACTTAGACCTTAAAATACAGGATGTGGGTAGAGTTTAATCTGGTTGGTCATAACTTTCACCTAAGACGGAGGTCCTTCGGAATAAAATGAATACAGAAACAGCTTCGTGTTCTTCTCCTTGCTTTTCATAACTGTTTTGAGTTTAAAAGGATTCCACTTAAAAACAATCTCCTACAGGTCAGTGGAGCTTTTCTTCCCCATCCAAGCACACACCATACCCACCACCCCTCACCTTGCCGTTATCCAAATTTAAGTCAGTAAGGAAAACTTTTAGTCTCACACCTAGGTTACGCTTGGAGAACTGGCTTGTCACACACACACTTCTCTGCTAGGAGGCAATGTTGGTACAGAAGTACAGTATTTCTAGTTTGTTGTTCCAAGTATGTACAACACGCAGCACTGCTGTATCAGGTAAACATGTGCACAGGGGAAGATGAGGCGTGGGCTCATAGAAAGCAGTCAAATGGAAATCAAAAGGACTTTCTCTTTCAGAGTTCCCCTATCTTTATTTGTAGAGGTTATCCAATAATTTCTTTAATTACATCGCATACTTCTGAGTCCATTCCCGAGCTATTCTGTTGTACCTGTACACACAAAGAGAAGCGTGGCTTAACACAGGTGGAGTCAGTCAGAAAGCAACATATTTCATTCATTATCCTATCTAATAACTTGAAGGGACTAACTAGTAGTAGTCTAGCAAAGACTTCTAAATTTCTATTAAGCATTTAGTCAGTGATGGTGGGAAAAGGCTGTAAAACCCAAAACAATGTCCTTTAAATGCTACTAATTGGATTCTGATTACATGTTAGCATTTGCTGGTACACCTTTATTCTATATTTGACTGACCCATTTCCTTTTTTTTTTTTTTTTCAGTTTTATTATTTATTTTGTGACAGAGAAAGAAAAAGAGAGAGAGAGACAGAGAGACAGAGAGAGAGCGAGCGAGTGCAGAGAGCAGGGGAGAGAGCAGTGGGGGAGAAAGAATCCCAAGCACAGAGACAGCACAGAGCCTGACGCAAGGCTCAAACCCATGAACCATGAGAGCATAACCTGAACCAAAACCAAGAGCCAGATACTGACTGAGCCACCCAGGAGCCCCAATGACTGACCTATTTCTAAGAAAGATCTTCAGTCACTGATTCATTTATTTGGAATTTTTAAAACTACATAATTCTACATTATATATGGTTCTTAAAATCATATACCAATAGTGATTAAATTCATGTAATACTTTCCTAACAATGTGGTTGCTAAAACTGAATGGGTTTATTGCTCCAGAACATTCTAGTAGTAAAATAAGCAGGGCAGAAGATTCTTTGTTTAAAAAGAGATGCAGGAAAAGTTCAGTGAACAATACCACTACAATCACTTGGAAAATGCCTCTTGGTAGGCATTCATGCCCACCTAGATACTGGACAAAATAGGTCTCTCATTAAAAGCTTATTTGTGTGGGGGCTCCTGGGTGGTTCAGGTGGTTGACAGTCCACTTCAGCTCAGGTCATGATCTCATGGATGGTAAGTCTGAGCCCTGCATTGGGCTTGCTGCTGTCGGTGCAGAGCTCATTTCAGATCCTCTATCCACACCCCCCCCCCCCCCCCGTCTCTCTGCACCTCCCACACCCTCTCCCTCAAAAATAAATAAACATATTCAGGTGCCTGGGGGGCTCAGTCAGTTAAGCACCTGACTTCAGTTCAGGTTATGAACTTGGGGTTCGTGAGTTCGAGCCCCATGTCAGGCTCTGTGCTAAGAGCTCAGAGCCTGGAGCCTGCTTCAGATTCTGTGTCTCCCTCTCTCTCTGCCCCTCTTCCACTCATGCTCTGTCTCTCTCTCTCTCTTTCAAAAGTAAGTATTAAAAAAAAAATACTATATAACGAGTTAACTTGTGTGGGGCACCTGTCTGACTCAGTCAGTAGAGCATGCAACTCGACATATCTCAAGGTTCTGAGTTCAAGCTCCATGATGGGTGTACAGATTACTTAAAAAAATGTTTGTTAAGTCTTAAAAAAAAAATTGTGGATGTATTCACAAATAGAAAAAAGCAGGATCTAATTTTATTCTGAATGCAGCCAGAAATACATGACTATAGATACCATTGAGACCTAAACACAGACAAAACTAAACTAAGAACCAGTTGCAGTTAAATTCCCTCATTGCTGGTGTAGCTCCATTTAAAAATATACTATCTGTAAGACTCTCTAATCCAACAGAATTCAAATAATTCTTAATCCTTTTTAATTTAAAAAAATGTTTTATTTATTTTTGAGAGAACACAAGTGGGGGAGGGGGGAGAGAGGGGGACAGAGGATCTGAAGTGTGCTCTGCATTTGAACTCATGAACCTCGAGATCATGACCTGAGCTAAAGTTGGACGCCCTACCGACTGAGCCACCCAGGTGCCCCAATTCTTAATCCTTTTGACTTTAGAAAATGATCCATAATTTCCCACCTATCGCCTCCTACAGTCTTATATGAATGCACAAAATTAAAAAATTAGAACTTTCAGTTACTATCTTTTTCAATATTCTGACCACTCTTCAATAATTCATAGTACAATTGTAAAATACTTAAATTTTTTTTTTTTTAATTTTTTTCAACGTTTATTTATTTTTTGGACAGAGAGAGACAGAGCATGAACGGGGGAGGGGCAGAGAGAGAGGGAGACACAGAATCGGAAACAGGCTCCATGCTCTGAGCCATCAGCCCAGAGCCCGACGCGGGGCTCGAACTCACGGAACGCGAGATCGTGACCTGGCTGAAGTCGGACGCTTAACCGACTGCGCCACCCAGGCGCCCCCGTAAATTTTTTTAAAAACATGTAAATTCTACATTAAGATTTGTTTTTAAAGGAAATTTGGAGCTTTCATGTCTTGTTGTAGTAACTTTCTTTTTAGATTATGCCAAATGGTAGAAAATCAATTCCCTTTTCTCACTCAGTTACAAATACCTACCAAAGACAGGCTTTCGTAAGTCAAAAGCCAAACAGGAGACATGAGGCTGGTAGAAAATAAACTACAGAGAAGTTTTTCTAGACAGTGGGAGTCATTTGAAACAATGAGAGATAAGATCAGCATCTTCCACTTATAGACACTTGATGTAAACACTCTTCTTTCTGTTCCCAGGTCAGTATATTAGAACTTCATTTTAAATATCTGACTCAGCCCTGAGTTAAGATCTGAGACACAAACATCTCCACCCCACCAAAGGTACTTTTCTGGCCATACTTACTTTTCTCTATCTGTTTTGTAGATCCGAGCAATCTCAGGCACTAAAGGATCATCTGGATTGGGATCACACAACAGAGAACAGATGGACAAGAGTACTATAAGGGTGGGGGAAAAAAAGGTATAAATTAGCAGAGGATAAAAACAAAGGGTTGAAAGAAACATGAGATGCCAACACACAAGAAAATTCTAAGAATCTATTCATACTGTGGTGTCTAGGAGCTTTGTGAGTTCTACCTAACTTTATAGTAACAAGAATCAACAAAAATTCATGTAGGATTTCTCTATGCTTGAACCCCTAAGGATACTGGCCCAGGCTGATGAAGTGACTTGTCCACTGTCCCTGGTTAGCGAGTAATTATAGAATTAGAATTCAGGTCTTCCAAGTCCTAGACCAACACTTTTCATAGGCCATAAAACTCAATATTTAGAAACCCATCTTCAGAAATAAATGGCTCTCAAAATTCCAAAGACAACCACACTACTGAATGCTCTCAGAAGTGACAACCATGAAATCGAACAATCACTGCTTTCTCAACGACAGGTATTACATTCAGATGCGATGGATTTCATTTTTAGTTGAAAACAATTTAGTCTAAAAACATAACGGCCCGTATTTGCCCCCAAATGGAGCTGGCCATACTTAGTATACAGGATACAACATTTTAAGTTCTCAAATTCTTTTCAGTGACAATTTAGAATCTCATCTAAGCCATTTTCTCAGTGACAACGTGGAACACAGCAGACAAATCTCAATAATACAATTGCCTCTGTTCAAATTTGTTGTAAACTTATGTATTCCTTACTGAATGCAAAGGAGGAGGCCAAGGCCACTAATTGTATTAAATCCAGGGGTCTCTGACATACTAAAATAAATTCTAACTCTTCTATTCTGATGCAGGAGAACTCAGCTATCTTATTTCTAATATTCTGTAGCAGGAGACAATGATTCTAAGCTCATTTTACTCCCAAAACATCAAATTCACCAGGAAAATAATTCATTTTCCTACCTAGAGAGATCAAGGGCTTCTGAGAGGTGAGGAAAAGGTTCACGTGCCCTTTATCATTCACTTTGTTAACAAAAAAGCTATTTCCTTAAGAGTATATGGAAAATAAAAAACATCAGGAAAGATGTTTTCTGACTCTTCATTCCTGTTGCCCACAATTCTGGCAGATGGCATTCCCAAAACATCTTCTCTTCCCATTGTCAGGTGTATCACCTGATGCCCTCTTCAAGCACAGAACATTCTAACAGCAATAAGGAAAGATTTCATGTATTTCCTGGAAATGACAACAGGAAGTTACAGATTTTTGAATGTTCATGAAATTATTGGAAGAAACTTGTCCAGCCCATCAAATTGGCAAGAATTCAAATAAATCTTCACCTGAAATTAGACATGCTACCAGATTAGTATTTGCACAAATTCCCTTACCAAATTTCTCTTCCAATTATTCCAATAAAGCAACCTTAAAAAATTTTTTTTAAATAAATAAATTTTTTAACTCTTTCCAGGAAGGAAAGGAAGGTGGGGTGGCGGTTACCTGGACCTGGTAAAAAGATTCTTACTGTACTACTGAGGGTCCTTTTAAGTCATACAACACTGCTTTTGGCTTATAATTTACTATACATTCCTTCTCCATAAAGAGATACTCCTATTTGTATAACCTGCAGAGACACTTCACTGAAATGTCTAAATTTTTATCTACATCAACATTTTTCATCAGTGTATTTTCATCACTCATTTTCATCAGGGTCATAACCCACAGTCACTTCTAAATCTAAAAACATATAATCAAGTGGCTTTATAGACATTTAACCGCTTCTTTTAAGGTTTCTGTATATTCAGATCCCTAACATATACACTCAAAGCAGAAAGAACTTCAGGTCAAAGTTACTGCCCTCGACAAAGGAATAATATCACATATAGGATTCAGGCCTTTCACAGAACTACTTGCCCAAACATTCAATTTACAAAAAGGAGTCATTAAAACATTAAACTTAGGTATACTGATATAATCAAGTTCAACAAAATAGAATGCAATTATTTTAAAAGATAGCTATCCAGACAAAGAGAACATAAGTCAAATAAATTAATGGCCCTTATGAGGTAGCGTAACTGAAAAATCAACACTAAGCACAGAAGGGGGAAGAAAAAAAAGAGCTATGGTTAACAATTTCAGCTATTAAACCTTTCCCCTCCTACACACACACACACACACACACACACAGTAATCTACCTCTCTTGGTCCCATTACTAGATTTCTATCTTTACTGATACTTGGTGAAGGAAGAATAACCAGGCAAGGAAATCACAGTAACAACACTTTTCACAAGCAGCCCCTCAATTACAAAGAGGCTTACAAAAAGAAAAGGGCCCACTTATCTGGAAAACTATTTCAGTCACTTTTTTTTAAAGATTTTATTTTTGAGCAATCTCTATAGCCAATGTGAGGCTCAAACTCACAACTTGGAGATCAAGAGCTGCATGCTTTAGTGACTCAGCCAGCCAGGTGCCCCTCAACTTTTAAAAATGTGTTCTCCTAGTTTTTTGTTTATATTTTTGCCTGGGATGCCATAATTTTCAATTTAATGCCCCAGATTTTTTTTTTTTTTGAGAGAGAGAGAGAGAGAGAGAGAATGCACACATGAAAGCAGGGGAGGGACAGAGAGAGACTTGAGTAGGTTCCACGATCAATGTAGAGCCCAATGTGGGGCTTGATCTAACCACCCTGAGAGCATGACCTGAGGTGAAATCAAGAGTCTGACACTTAACTGACTGAACCACCCAGGCATGCTAAATGCCCCAGTCTGGTTAAGCATCCGATTTCAGCTCAGGTCATGATATCATGGTTCATGCGTTCAAGCCCCATGTCAGGCTCTGTGCTGACAGCTCAGAACCTGGATGTTACTTCAGATTTTGTCTCCCTCTCTCTGCCCCTACCCCACTCATGCTCAGTCTCTCTCTCAAAAATAAACATTAAAAAAAAATTTTTTTTTTTTAAATTGTCAGAGGCACCTGGCTGGCTCAGTCCATAGAGCATGCAACTCTTGATCTCAGAGTTGTGAGTTCCAACCCACACTGGACATAGTGCCTACTTAAAAAAAAAAAAAAAAAAAAAAAAATTTGTTAGAGTATACAAGTCATATTTATAAAAACAACAAAGTTATAACAGCAAATATCCAACATTTTTTAGAACAGTGCCTTTATCCTAGTTATCTGAGTGCTTACAAGAAACCAATTAACTATGCATTTTGCTTTTTGAAATCTTTATAATAGTAATGAAATGGTTAGAATTACCATCCTATTTTACAGATGAAAAACTGAGGAATACAGAAGCTAATTTGTCTCAAGATTCATGTGATAAGAGGTAGAGCTGAGAGGTGAATATAGGCAGTTAGATTCAGAATCTATGTTTTTTAGCATGGAACTATGTTGCCTCCTGCCTAAATGTACACATTAAAGAAAGGATAAAATATAACAAAATAGTAAAGAAAAATATTTCATACACCAAATCTCATCACCCAAATGCCCACATTATTTCTTTCTAGCTACTTAACATGTTTTTTAAGATTTTTTTTTTTAAGTAATCCCTATACCCAACATAGGTCTCGAACTCACAACCCCGAGATTGAGTTGCAAGCTCCATTGAATGAGCCAGCAAAGAGCCCAAACATACTTCTATATTAACTCGAACTATAATATATACAAATTTTATCTCTTTTCTGCTTTTTTCAAACATAGTATTTTCCCATTTTTTACAATACTGGTAAGGATCAATACTCTTTTATAAGTGTGTGCTAGAACTGATTATTTCTTCCTCTACTGCTGGATCTTTAATTTCTAATTTTTAGAAATAAACAAATGTATTTCCACACAGGTTCACAAATATACTTCCACACAAAACATTTTTAGCGTTTGAGGTTATCTATCTTCTTAGTACAAATGAATGAAACTAGAATTACTGGGTCAACGGGAAGTTATGATTAAATCTCTTATCTTTTAATACATACTGACTGGGATTTACAAATCTATACTCCTACCTGTGGTATGTAAGCACCCGTTTCAATGTACTTCACCAGCATTTGTTTTTTTTTAAAAGATCTTTGTTAATTAAAAAGGTGGAAAATGGGAACTTAATTTTCATTTCTTTGATTGTTTTGCTCCTTTCTGACCATTCACCTATTGGGATCTTTTTCTTACTTATTTTTATATATGTTCTTTCTATTTTATTTTTTTAATTAAAAAAAATTTTTTTTAATGCTTATTTATTTTAGAGACAAAGAACACAAGCCTGGGAGGGGCAGAGAGAGCCACAGACAGAATCTGAAGCAGGCTGCAGGCTCCGAGTTGTCAGCAAAGAGCCTGACATGGGGCTTGAATCCATGAACCAAAAGATCAGGACCTGAGCCAAAGTCGGTCACTTAACCGACTAAGCCATCCAGGTGCCCTGTATGTTCTTCCCATTTTAAACATACTAGCCTATCATCTCATTTGCAGCCTATTTCTTGTGTTTGTGTTTTGACAGCTTTTAATCTACTTGTGATTTCATTTGGGTATGATGTTGAGGGGCTGTACAATTTCAAATCAACAATATAAGAAAATGTTTAACTACTCAGTTCACAGATATAAAAAATTCCCAACCTACTCACATAATTAGGTTTTATTTAGAACTACTGGATATTTCATCAAAAATTGGTGACAAATCTTTAAATATACATTCAAACACACATACACAGGACTATATACGAAAAAAATCAAGATGATCAAATAAAAAATTTTTTATTAAACTGGTTATATTACAGGATGAATCTGTTACTAATAGAAACCTCAAGACCAGACCTGATAAAACCTTAAAAAGCCTGAATATGAATTCACCTATCCTTTGTTCTTCAAGACCCCATAATCTATATTTATACCACAAGCATTCCTCTAAAAGGGCTGTTATTTCCTTTTCTGGAACAGTATCTATCCTTTCCATTCGTGGATTTCAAGGTTGGAAGAGATATTAATTATCTTCTACTTTAACTTTCCTCTAAAAAATATTCATACCTAGAGGCCATTTTACAACCTAAGCTTGAATGGCATAATGGACAGAGTAGTCCTAACACCAAAGAATACCTATGCCTGAAAATCCAACTCCCTCCAGTGGTCTCAAGGTCTACTAAAAAATAAGGGGACTGCTACCTCCTCTTAATAGGAATAAGAGTCATCATTTCAAAATAAGTAACCTTTAAAAGACAAAAAACACTGCTGCTTTATCTTGATATCAGATACCTATTCCATTACCTTTTGAAATAGTTAGTGCTGGAGACCACTGTGACCGTAGAATATCAAGACAAATGCTGCCATTACTGTTAATATTTGGATGATAAATTCTTGTTGTAAATGCAACCTAGAGAAAAAAGAAAAACTTTTATAAACTGGTTTACTGGTATCACAGAAAGCACATAAAAAACAAGTGCCATACATATCCCAGTTACCTTAGGTGGCTTGAAAGGATAATCTGTTGGGAAATGAATTGTCAAGAAAAATACTCCACCCTGATAGGGACTGTCATTCTGTCGATAACAAGAAAAGTGGGATTAAAATGAGTGAATTATATCAACATTTATTCCAAAATCAATCGGAATACTTACTGGCCCCATTATCGTAGCTTGCCAATGGAACACTGAAAAAGAACAAAAAATCATCATGAAGTAATTATCTCCATTATAGGTACACTATAATAACATATCATTCCCTGTATAATCCCAGTTTATTCATAAGCAATATGGTAAGCCCTAGGCAGGATGACGAATCTAAATCAAATCTGACTCTGAAGAGAGAAAAGAAAATGACTAGTATAGTCTAGAACACTGGTAAGATGCATAATGAAAAAGTATTTGGGCTAAAAGATCTTGAAAATTCTTATTAGGGAGACAAAAATTCTTGACAAGGCCAAAGCTCCACTTGTAAATCAGCATTTCTTACTTCAGAGGGTAAAAAAGAACAAAAGATTCAACTCTTCAATGTGTTATATCATTTCCTTAACACATTAATATACAATAGACTCCTTTTATAATACTGGTATAGAGCAAGACTGTAAAGTCAAAGTAGATAATATTCAAATTAGGAAAGACTGGCTTTTACAGCAAGAAAAAACTGAGAGCACTTACATGTAGGGCTTTAGAATTACTAGTCCCTTACTAACAGATGAAAGATCAATATTTATGTCTTTTTAAAATGATCTAGAATCTACAACATCAACAAGGCAGAGAAACACGAACTAAACTAAAAACACATTAAGGTGGAATTTGATTAACAAAAGCATCTGAAGACCTACCATTAAAATCTTAATTGAGTATTCTGTTACACTAGTTAATTTAAGAATACCTACTGGAATCACTGACTCAAGTCTCCTTCTGGAACTCTTCTCGACTCCTAGCTCTCCTTGTGGAAGTATAAAAAAGGAGGTAAGAAGGTAGTGGGAGGATATCTAACATGGACTCAAATTACAATGGTCTGGTAAATAGTTCAGGAATCACTATGATGCCATAAAAAATAAGGCAGGGGTGCGGCACCTGGCTGGCTCAGTTGGTAGAGCATGTGACTCTTGATCTCTTGGTTGTGAATTCGAGCCCCACGTGTGGTATGGAGTTTACTTAAAAATACATACATACATACATACATACATAAAAAAAAATCACTACAGTTTCCTGGCTCAGTTGGTAGAGCATGTGACTTTTGATCTGTAGGATGTGAATTCAAGCCCCACGTGTGGTACAGAGTTTACTTAAAAATAAATAAATAAATAAATAAATACTTAAAAAAAAATCACTACAGTTTCCAAGTAATAGAACTCTCTAGAAATAGTTTGGGGTAAAATATTTGGCCATAAGCATAAAATATTGCTGTATCTTACATGAATGTCTAGATTTCAAAAACCTTTCATTTAAGGATCAATCTTAGCAGCTGTTAAAACTAAAAATTCACGGGGCGCCTGTGGCTCAGTTGGTTAAGCGTCCGGCTTCGGCTCGGGTCATGATCTCGCAGTCCGCGAGTTCGAGCCCCGCGTCGGGCTCTGTGCTGACAGCTCGGAGCCTGGAGCCTGTTTCGGATCCTGTATCTCCCTCTCTCTCTGACCCTCCCCTGTTCATGCTCTGTCTCTGTCTCAAAAATAAATAAACATTAAAAAAAAAAAAAACTAAAAAGAAAATAAAAATAAAAATTCACAGGGAGCCTGGGTGTTCAGTTGGTTAAGTGTCTGACTTAGGTTCAGGTCATGATCTCCAGTTTGTGAGTTTGAGCCCCACATGGGGCTATCTGCTGTCAGCATCTTGAGAGCCCACTGGGGATCGATCCTCTGTTCCCTTCTCTCTCTGCCCCTCCCTGCTTGCATGCAGGCTCTCTCTCTCAAAAATAAATACACATTAAAAAAAAAAAAACTCATGGTAATGAATTAAAAAGTTTTGATAGGGGCGCCTGGGTGGCACAGTCGGTTAAGCGTCCGACTTCAGCCAGGTCACGATCTCACGGTCCGTGAGTTCGAGCCCCGCGTCGGGCTCTGGGCTGATGGCTCAGAGCCTGGAGCCTGTTTCCGATTCTGTGTCTCCCTCTCTCTCTGCCCCTCCCCCGTTCGTGCTCTGTCTCTCTCTGTCCCAAAAATAAATAAACGTTGAAAAAAAAAAAAAAGTTTTGATAGTCTAAAACAAGCAAAAACAAAAAAACTCCCACTACCATCCTGGTTTGATGCTGAAAACCAAATTCACAAACTAAAAGCTACAACCTCTTTCGTGAGAGTTTAAATGTTAAGTTCACATCTCACTGATTACTCTTTAGAATACTCAAAGATGAAACTTTTTCTTTTTTTTTTTTTTAATTTTTAATGTTTATTTTTGAGAGAGAGAGCGTGAGCATGGGAGGGGCAGACAGAGAGGGCAAAACAGAATCTGAATCAGGCTCCAGTCTTTGAGCTGTCAGCACACAGCCCGACTCAGAGCTCGAACTCACTAACCGTGAGATCATGACCTGAGCCAAAGTCAGAGGATTAACAAACTGAGCCACCCAGGCACCCCAAAGATGAAGCTTTAAGGCTAAAAAACATAACCAAGAATATCTGTTACAGTTTGAGAATGAAACTCAAGAGACCCACATTTGAATTCAAGTACAGATCTCCAGAGTCACATTCACCAAGAGGTCAAAACAAAAGGGGGACTTGGGTGGTGCAGTGGGTTAAGGTTCCGACTCTTGATCTTGGCTCAGATCATAATCTCACAGTTTTTGTGGGTTCGAGCCCATGCAGAGCCTACCTGGGATTCTGTCTCCCTTTCTCTCTGCTCTTCCCCTGCTTGTGTTCTCTCTCAAAAAAAAAAAAAAAAAACAAAAAAACCCAAAACCACACAAAAAAAACCACCTTGAAATAAATAAATAAAATCCTTTTTTTTTTTTTTTTTTAAAGAGAAGCTCAAAACAAAAGTAAATGAAACAGATTATATGACCAACAAATCTTTGCCTCACTTTTTCCTTCAGGAAGTATACTTGTTTCTGCTCACCAGATCTTTGCACAAAAATGGAAAAAATGTAATGGTACATTAAATATGGTTATTTAAAAACTAAAGCACTGTATTATTAAAGTTCATTCTTAAATTTACCTTCTTTTTTTCATGTTTTTATTTATTTATTTTGAGAGAGAGCGAGCACACAGGAACAGGGAAGGAGCAGAGAGGGAGAGAGAATCCCAAGCAGGCTCTGTCTGCACTATTAGCACAGAGGCTGATGCAGGGCTCAAACCCATGAACTGTGAGATTATGACCTGAGCCAAAATCAAGAATCAGATGCTTAACTGACTGAGCCACTCAGGTGCTCCTATTTCTGTTTTTAAAAGTTTATTCATTTTGAGAGAGAGAGAGAGAGAGAGAGAGCGCGCGCAGGTACTTGTGTGCACGTGAGGGAAGGCGAGGCGGAGAGAGAGGAGAGAGAGAATCCCAAGCAGGCTTCGCACAGAGCCAACTCAAGGCCTGATGCCATGAATCATTGAGATCATGACCTGAGCTGTAATCAAGAGTCGAAGCTTAACTCACTGTGCCACCCAGGTACCTTCTTAAAAGTAATTTCTATGCCCAACATGGGGCTTGAACTCACAACCCCAAGAGTCACATGCTCTCGGGGCACCTGGGTGGCTCAGTCAGTTAAGCATCTGACTTTGGCTCAGGTCATGATCTCACAGGTCTTGAGTTTGAGCCCCGCATCAGGCTGTGGGCTGACAGCTTGGAGCCTGGAGCTTGCTTCAGATTCTATGTTTCCCCCTCTCTCTCTGCCCCTTCCCGACTAGCTCTCTGTCTCTCAAAAATAGATAAACATTAAGAAAAAAAAAAAAGTCACATGCACTATCACCTGAGCCAGCGAGGCGTCCTTATATTATTTTGAATATAAAAGACTTCATTCTTACACTAAATATCAATAATATGGTGCTGAGGGATTTGACTGCTAGAATAGTCAAAACGAGCTCAGAAAGTTTTGTTGTGACCAACAGTTTCTTTCTTCCTAAGATTAAATTCTGCCTCCTTCTAATATTTAGCTACACAATTACACTTTATTTTATCCTTATACAATTCATCAGGAAGACTTGATCAGGACTTTTTGACAATAATTTATCTCAACTGTTTTCAAACACTCCCTAAGTTTTAAATGTAATATCAGCAGACTATCTAGATGACCAAGTGTAAGGAAGTTATTCTGTCCCTAATGAGATTTTCCTTACTCTCTTAGAAGGTAGGCACTATTAATAGTTTAGCAGCAGGTGACCCAAGTCACCTGAAAAGGGTGGTTAGGAGTTAAGGGAGAGGTTATTACGTTTTAAACAGCTATAGAGAGATAATCCGTATATCATAAAGTTCTTCCACTAAAAGTTTACAATCCAGTGTTGTTCAGGATATTCACAGAGTTGTGCAACCATCACTACAATCAATTTTAGAACATTTTCATCATCCCCAAAAGAAACCCATATCCATATGCAATCACTCCACATTTCCCTCAGATCTCTAGTTCTATGCAACCATTATCTATTTTCTGTCTTTATGGATCTATATTTTGTAAAAATGGAACCATACATTATGTGGTCTTTTTTATCTGGCTTCTCTCACTATGTTTTCCTTTATTAAAAATTTTTTTTTAGTGTTTATCTATTTTGAGAGAGCGTGCGTGCACACACATGTAAGCGGGAGAGGGGCAGAGAGAGAGAGAGAGAGAGAGAGAGAGAGAGGAAATCCCAAGAAGGCTTTATGCTGTCAGGGCAGAGCCCAACACAGGGCTCAATCCCATGAACTGTGAGATCATGACCTGAGCCAATATCAAGAGTTGGACAGCCAACTGAGTGAGCCAGTCAAGCATCCCTCAGCATGTTTTTAAGGCTCATCTATGTTTAGTACACATCAGTACTCCCTTTTTATTGACATGGAATATTCCATTGTATGGACATACATTCTATTTATGCCTTCATCAGCTGGTGGGCATTTGGATTGTTACCACCTTTTGGCTATTACAGCTACTGCTTCTACGAACATTCATGCACAAGTTTTTGTGTGGACATGTTTTCATTTCTCCTCGATATAAACCAATGAGTGAACTCACATATGATAAGTCTATGTTTAACTTTTAGAAGAATGACCATATTTTTGAACTGTACCATTTTACATTATTACCAGCAAGATATTTAGGTTCCAATTTCTCCACAATCTCATCAACACTTATTATTTGACTCGCTGATTCTACCCATACTAGAAGGTGTGAAGTGTTAGTTTATTATGGATGTGATTTCCATTTCCCTGATGACTAATGATACTGAGCATCTTTTCCAGGTGCTTATTGGCCGTTTGTAAATTCTTTTTAGAGACAAGTCTATGCAGATCCTTTAGTCATTAAAAACAGAAATGGGCTATTTATCTTTATATTGTTGAGTTATATAAAGATTTTTTAAAATAATTTTGAATAAATTTCCTTATCAGAGAGATGATTTGCACAAATTTTCTCATTCTTTTTTTTCCATTCTTTTTCTTAATGGTATTATTTGCAGCACCTAAATTAGACTTCATTAAATGTAAAATCACCTATTTTTTCTTTTATTGCTTATGCTTTGGGGAGTTTTATTTAACTCTCTAAGATAACTTTTCTGAGAAAGGAATGTGATAATACTATGCAGAGGAGACAACTTCAAAAATGAATTCTATGCCCCAGAGTTCAAACACTTTTAATGAAAAGATCAGCCACTCTCAACTTCGAGGAATTTTGCTGAAATAAAACCACTTTTTCAACTCAAACACCACACTGATGCAGGTGGAGTGTATGCTACCACGAATGACAAAACCAGTATCAAAAAACTTGAGAATGAGTTCACTTTGGAAACCACCGTGAGTCTCTTCACTATATTCTTCTCTAAAGTAGTTTACAATTTCTACTCCACTCACCCAAAAGAACTATTGTGAGGCTTAACTGAGATAATGCATGTTTAAGTACTTGGCCTATCCTGTTTGGTATCGCAGGGCTCAAAATCATGAATCTCAAAATCATGACCTGAGCCCAAGTCAAGACACTTAACTGACTGAGCCATCCAGGCATCCCTCATCTATTTTATATGTAAAGCAATCCCTGTAAAAGGGCCTTGCTTTGATTCCTATTTGATTTTTTAAAATTTTTATTCATTTTTGAGAGAGAAAGAGAGACCGAGCACAAGTGGGGAAGCGACAAAGACAGGGGGAGACACAGAAACTGAAGCAGGCTCCACATTCTGAGCTATTAGCACAGAGCCCAATGTGGGGCTTTAACTCACAAACCAGAAGATCATGACCTGAGCCAAAGTCATACACTTAACCAACTGAGTCACACAGCAGCCCCAGGGCCTTATTTTGATTCTTAAGTTTAGCAAGCTAAAACCAAAATTCTTTTTTTTTTTTTTTTTTAAACGGTTATTTATTTTGAGAGAGAGAGAGACAGTACATATGCAGTGGAGGGGCACAGAGAGAATCCCAAACAGGCTCCTATTTGTCAGTGCACAGCCCGATGTAGGGCTCGATTCCACGTATCATGAGATCATGACAAGAGCCAAAATCAAGAGTTGGATGCTTAACAGACTGAACCACTCAGGCACCCCCAAAACCAAAATTCTTAAGCAAAATCAGGAAAAGATTTTAAACATAAGCCAATATAACCTCATTTATTTTTTTGTTTTAATGTATACACTTGTCTTACAAAATTGTTTTCAAGTATGCTCTTTTCTCCTATTTGCTAAATATTATACTCTTTTATCAATTAGTTTTGTGCCGTAAAGTACAGTCTGGTTCAAATATCCTCCTTTTAGGGACACCTGGGTGGCTCAGTTGGTTGAGCATCTTTTAATTTTTTTTTTTTTTCAACGTTTATTTTTTTGGGACAGAGAGAGACAGAGCATGAACGGGGGAGGGGCAGAGAGAGAGGGAGACACAGAATCGGAAACAGGCTCCAGGCTCTGAGCCATCAGCCCAGAGCCCGACGCGGGGCTCGAACTCACGGACCGTGAGATCGCGACCTGGCTGAAGTCGGACGCTTAACCGACTGCGCCACCCAGGCGCCCCTCAGTTGGTTGAGCATCTTGACTGTGGCCCAGATCACGATCTCACTGTGAGTTCGAGCCCCACATCAGGCTTGCTGCTGACAGCTCGGAGCCCACTTCAGATGCTCTGTCCTCTCTCTCTCTCTCTGCCCTGCCCCTCCCCCCCCCATATATTCTCCTTTTAAACAAAGTTAGAAGATGGTATAAGGGGGGGCAAGCTGTGGTGACACAAAGTGAAACAAGAGGAAAATTATTATCCAACATATATGATAAGGCCTAATAAATTATTTTAGACAGGATTAAATTGATAAACTTGACATTAAAAATAAACAAATTGTACCTGTCTTCACAAGTATGAGCCAGTTGAAAGACAAAGACAGACAGACAGACAGACACACACACACACACACCCCACTATCCCCCCTCATCCTTAGGATTATCTTAAAGAGTAAAGGCTAGATATAAGTAAAACCTCAAATATTTTACCCCAGCAAAATACCCAGAGGGTTGAAGGATAGAGGTAGGAAGGGGCCAGAACAACTATACAGGCAATATCTGGCAGAAAAGGTTCAAAAGTTTCAAAATGAATACTATAGAAATTGATGAGATACACATAGAACTGCATCTTTTGCAGACAAGTAAGTGTAAACACTGCCTCTTCCCTACAGCATAATTATCTCTTCACACAAAATAACCTTGAGAGAGATATTATTCATTAGTCCCACAGTTCCCTAGAGGCAGGCAGATGGTTATGCAGTTGCATTTCATCATTCCCTTTATTTTTATTTTTTTATTTTTTATATTTTTAAGTTGAGACTGTACACTCAACATAGAGCTGGAACTCACTACCCTGAGATCAAGAGTTTCATGCTCTACCAAGTGAGCCAGACAGGAGCCATTTTATCATTCTTTTTAAATACTTACTATCATCTCCAACAGGACCTGCTGAACACTGTGCTGGGGGGTCCCGTGCCAGGTCATTCAATTCCTTAAAAAAATAGAAAGAAAGGAAATGTATTCAATATATACGTAACTTTTACCAATTAATAAAATTTTCACTCATACCAATATTCTCTATCCCACTAGTGAAGCTCTGAACAATCCTTCAAAGTCAGAGAAGGATAGATCCGTGAATCTTTAGGTTAAAGTATTTGGGATTCTTGAATACAAATGTATGTTTAAAAACTGGATCATTTTTGCCTTATTCACAGTTCAGTAAGTAAATATAAGGAAAGTAAATATGTATTGTATACTAAAGAACTACAAAAACTGTTTTAAGGTAAAAATGTAATTTATTAGTTTTCAAAAAAGAAGTTTCAATACCAGTTTTTGTATCTCAAAACTATTAGGTTACACTTGGGACAAGCTCTGGAAGTCATAAATGTTTCAAATGACATGGGACCATCTGACGAGACACTGATAGGTTTTTAGCTGATATAGACAACCAGGGTTCCAAAGGCAGTTGAAAAAACTTAAAAAGGGATATAATGAAAACGCTGGATATATTAAAAAGGCTAAAATAAGAAAGTCCATCATAAAATTTTGTAATCAGAGACAGATCTACCTATAGTAATGCTCTACAACCAGATGCCAGCTGCTTAGCTACTTTCCCATGAAGAACCCACCAACTTAAGATTTGTTACTAGGTGGGGATTCCTAAAAAAACCACAAGGCAGGAAATCATACTCTATTCCTTTTCCTCTTGGCTTGGCATTTGAGATTTAAAACAAGGGATAGTTTTAGATTATGTTTTTAATTAAAAAAAAATTTTTTTTAAGTTATCTCTACACTCAATGTAGGGCTTAAACTAACAACCCCGATAGCAAGTTGCTTCTCCAACTGAGCCAGCCCCTGATTATATTTTTAAACAACTACAGTAAAAATTGTAAAATTTAGTATTTTAAAAGTACAATAGGGGTGCCTGGGTGGCTCAGTTGATTAAGCGTCTGACTCTTGATTTCAGCTCAGGTCACGATCTCACAATACGTGAGTTTGAGCCCCACCTGGGGCTCTATGCTGATAGCACAGAGCCTGCTTGGGATTTCTCTCTCCCTCTCTCTTTACCCCTCCCCGGCTTGTTCGTGCGCGCTCTCTCTCAAAAAATAAATAAACAAACATTAAAAAAAAAAAAAGCACAATAAAAACTATTCAGAGCCAGAATTAAACTCATGTTTATGTGGTCAATTAATCTATGACAAAGGAGGCAAGAATATACAATGAGGAAAAGACAGTTTCTTCAATAAATGGAAAACTTGGCAGCTACGTGCAAAAGAATGAAATTGGACCACTTTCTTACACCATACACAAAAATAAACTCAAAATGGATTAAAGACTTAAAAATGTAAGACCTGAAACCACAAAACTCCTAAAAGAAAACAAAGGCAGTAAACTCCTAGATATCTGTCTTAGCAATATTTTTTTGGACCTGTATCTTCAGGCAAGACCAACAAAAGCAACTATATCAAACTAAAAGCTTTTATACAGCAAAGGAAACTATCAACAACAAAAAAAGGCAACCTACTGAATATGACAAGATTTGCAAATGTTTGATCTAATAAGGGATTATCCATATCGATATATAGATAATATATATCTCTCTATAGATATACATAACATATATTATATCTCTCTCTATATATATAACCTCCTACAACTCAACACCAAAACCCCAATCTGATTTAAAAATGGGCAGAGGACCTGAATAGACATTTTTCCAAAGAAGATATACAAATGGTCAGAAGACACATGAAATGATGCTCAATATCACTAATCATCAGGGAAATGCAAACCAAAACCACAATGAGCTATCACCTCACACCTATCAGAAAGGCTGGTATTGAAAAGACAAGGCATAACAAGTTGTTTCACTATATGCTAACTAATTTGGATGTAAATTTAAAAAAAATAAAAAATAAAATTAAAAAAAAAAAAAAGACAAGGCATAACAAGTGCTAGTGAGGATGCAGAGAAAAGGATGCACTGCTGGTGGGAATGAATGTAAACTGGTGCAGCCACTAAGAAAAACAGTATGGAGCTTCCTCAAAAAATTAAAAATAGAAATACCATACAATTCAGCAATTTCATTTCTGGGTATTTACTCAAAGAAAATGAAAACACTTAACATGAAATGATACATGCTTCCCTAATGTTTACTGCAACATTATTCACAACAGCCAAAATACAGAAACAACCAAAGTATCCATCAACATATGAATGGGTAAAAGACTGATGTGGCACATACATACATATATATGTATGTATGTGTATATATACACATACATACATACACACAATGGAGTATCACTCAACCACAAAAAGTAATGACATCTTGTCATTTGCAACAACATGGATAGACCTAGAGGGTATTATGCTAAGTGGAATAAATCAAACAGAGAAAGACAAATAGTAAACGATTTCACTTAAATGTAGAATCTAAAAAACAAAACAGATGAAGAAACAAAACAACACAGAAGCAGACTCATAAATACAGAGAATAAACTGGTAACTGCAAGAGAAGGGGTGTGGGGGAGATGGATGAAATAGGTGAAAGGGATTAAAAGGTACAAACTTTAAGTTATAAAGAAAAATTAAGTCACCGGGATATGAAGTACAAAATAAGGAATACTGCCAATAATACTTTAATAACTTTGTATGGTGACAAATGGTAACTACCCTTATCGTAGTGAGCATTTCATTATGGATATAAACGTCAAATCACTATGTTCTACCCCTGAAACTAACGTAATACTGCATACCAACTATACTTAAATTACAAAAAACTACTTAGAATCTTATTAATGAGTTCTATGAAGATACGATTTAACATTCCAAATATTATATAGTTTTTAATTTGCAGCACTTAGTTATTTCTGTAAGTCCCTTTCTCTGAGTTAA
Organism: Leopardus geoffroyi; assembly: GCF_018350155.1. NCBI lineage: Eukaryota > Metazoa > Chordata > Mammalia > Carnivora > Felidae > Leopardus > Leopardus geoffroyi. Next base: position 115,571,315 of record NC_059326.1, on the reverse strand, counting down.
CTTATTCAACCAGTCATTTTGGTACAATTATTCTGTAGTACACTACCTGGAAGCTTGGAGGACAGAGTACAGAAACAAAGTTCTGTATTTTAAAAATTTTTTTTGGTAATCTCCACACCCAACATGGGGCTTGAACCCAAGACTTCAAGATCAAGAGTTGCAGGCTCTTCTGACTGTGCCAGCCAGGCCCCCCTTGTAGTCTTCTGGTTTTTTGTTTTTTGAGAGAGAGAGTGTAAGTGAGCAAGGGCAAAGAGAGAGACAATCCCACAAGGGACAGAGAGAGAGGCAGAACTCATCCAAAGAGGGGCTCATGTTCACCCGATGCGGGGCTCATGCTTACCAGAAGCAGGGCACGAACTCCCCTGAAGCAGGACTGGAACTCATGAACCGTGAGATCATGATCTGAGCTGAAGTCAGATTGCTTAACTGACTGAGCCAGCCAGGTGCCCCTGCACCCTGTATTTTTTTTAAAGCACTGGGATTGAGACAGAGATTTAACAGTATTTACTTTCTTTTTTTTTGAAAGATTTTATTTTTGAAAGAGAGACCGAGTACATGTAGGGAAGGGGCAGAGAGAAGAAGACACAGAATCCGAAGGAGTTCGAACCCACGAACCGGGAGATCATGACCCGAGCCAAAATTAGATGCTTAACCAACTGCGCCACCCAGGTACCCCAACATTATTTACTTTCTTACCTATCTCAATTTTTGGCTTTTATATTTCTCTGCAACCGAAATTCCCCGCCCATCTCAAGGAAAAAGATAACTACCTGGGGCACCTGGCTGGCTCAGTCAGTTGACTACACAACTCTTGATCCCCAGGTTGTGAGTTCGAGCCCCAAACTGCGGGGAGAGATTACTTAAAAAAAGAAAAAAATCTACTATGTGGATGGAACTAGAGGGTATTATGCTAAGCGAAATTAGTCAGAAAAGGCAAATATCATATGACTTCACTCATATGAGGAATTTAAAATACAAAATAGATGAACATAATGGAAGGGAAGCAAAAATAACATAAAAACAGGGAGGGGGACAAAACAGAAGAGACTCTTAAATATGGAGAACAAATAGCGGGTTGCTGGAGGGGTTATGGGAGGGCGGAATGGGCTAAAAAGGTAAGGGGCACTAAGGAATCTACTCCTGAAATCATTGTTGCACTATATGCTAACTTGGATATAAATTTAAAAATTAAATTAAATTAAATTAAATGGTAAAAATAAACAAACAATTAAAAAAAATCTATGGTACAATTCCCATTCCCAAATGTTGTTCCTTAATTTTTTTTTTTTAAACTGTTTATTTATTTTTGAGAGAGACAGAGACAGAATGAGTGGGTTAGGGGCAGAGAGAGAGGGAGGCACAGAATCAGAAGTAGGTTCCAGGCTCTGAGCTGTCAACACAGAGCCCGAAGTGGGGCTCGAACCCACGAGCTGTGAGATCATGACCTAAGCTGAAGTCAGACACTCAACCGACTGAGCCACCCAGGTGCCATGCCAAATGTTGTTTCTAATACAGGTTAGTATAACTAAGAACACTTGCTTAATTTAAAACATAAAAGGTATCTTTTTTTTTTTTTTTTACTTAAATAGCAATAAATTGCTATTAAAATAGAATTTGAACAAATTATTCTGAACTCCTACCATGTTCATTAAATGGAATTTTACTTGTGCTTTATCCTTAATATTTTGCTTTCAAGTTGTCATCTTTTTCCATCCTGAAGGAGGTCAAGGTTTAACATCAAGAGCTAAGATTTACCTAAGTTGAATATAAGATCCATCAGTCCATTTCATGAGCGAGTATGATAGAATTATTTTTAAAAACCTCACTCTAAGTTAAGCTAATAAGACATTTAGGTACTGATATGTATAAACCTGAAAAGTATACTCCTAAGTGAAAGAAGTCAGATATAAAAAGACCACATTCTATATTATTCTATTGAACAATGTTCTAGAAAAGGTAAACTTATAGTGTCAGAAAGCAGATAAATAGTTCCAGAGGCTGGAGGGAGGTGGAGCGGACTTACTACAAAAGAACATGAAGAAAATTTGGGGGGTGATGGAAATGTTCTGTATGATAAACTTGGGAGAGACTGCATAACTGTGTATATACTTATCAAAACTCATACTGTATGCTTAAAACTGCTCAATTTTACTGTAAGTTATATTTCAACGTTTTTTTTTGAGGAAGCATATATCCATGCATCCATTCATTTTTCTTTTTTTATTTTTGAGAGAGAGAGAAACAGCAAGCGAGCGAGTGAGCTCTAAAGAGCAGGTGAGGGGCAGAGAGTGAAGCAAAGAGAGAATCCTAAGCAGGCTCTGTGCTGTCAGTTTGGAGCCCAATGTGGGGCTTCAGCTCGTGAACCGCGAGATCAAATCAAGAACCTGAGCCTAAATTAAGAATGTGACACTCACCCAAACAAGCCGCCTAGGTGCCCCTCTTTACTTTTTTTAAAAGACTTTATTTTCTAAAGTAATCTCTACACCCAACATGAGGCTCGAACTCACAACCCAGAGATCGAGTCACATGCTCTTCCTACTGAGCCCACCAAGCACCCCCATCCTCCTTTCTATATGCATAAAATGCCTCCAACGAATACATAAGAAACTAGTTAACAGTACAGCTGACCCTGGAACTTGGGGGTTAGGGGCACCAACCCCCTACATAGTTGAAAATTTGCATATAATTTTTGAATACCCCCAAAACTTAATTAAGTACTTGCCTTCAGGAAGGAAAGCTTGCTTTACCTTTTAAATTGTATAACAAGTCTATTTATTGCCTATTTTTTTTTTCAACGTTTATTTATTTTTGGGACAGAGAGAGACAGAGCATGAACGGGGGAGGGGCAGACAGAGAGGGAGACACAGAATCGGAAACAGGCTCCAGGCTCTGAGCCATCAGCCCAGAGCCTGACGCGGGGCTCGAACTCACGGACCGCGAGATCGTGACCTGGCTGAAGTCGGACGCTTAACCGACTGCGCCACCCAGGCGCCCCTTTATTGCCTATTTGAAATAGAAATTATCAGTCTTGAGTGTAAATCTGGATTAAAACAGGTACTAAAAGTAACCATCTAGAGGGTAACTGAAATAGTGGAAACCCAGTTAGACTGAATAAACACAGAAACTATGCAATCTGATGTCTCTGCATCAAGATGAAACTGAAATTGAATCTTAAAATTTAATAAAGGCACCGATCTAGACAGATAACTTACTTTGGCAGAAAAAAACACCCCAATATAACATGCTGTTTTTTGTTTAACAGTTGGCTTTGTAACTATACAGTAATTTCTTTGGCTTTTTATCTTAAAAGAAACAGTATTCAGATCCATCTTATATATCATACAGTAAATTACATGTTACTGGGAATGAAAATAGGGCTAGGACAAAACCCAAAATCAAGGAATCTTTCTATTTACTGACAAACTTCTTCTCTGTAGAAAGATCAACAGAGAAATAAACTATCTATTTAGAAATTTAGGAAAAAGAATAAAAAAGAAACTTTTACAGTTAAGATAGATTTCTTTCCTTTTTCTTTTAAAGTAGACTCCATGACCAACATGGGGCTTGAATTCATGACCCTGAGGTTGAGCGTTGCATACTCCACCAAATGAGCCAGCCAGGCACCCTGAGAATACTCAATTTCTAAAAAGATTTTATATTCTAACTTTCCTTGAAATCTAAAAAAACATTAAAATAAAGATCTTATGGGAGCCAACTATGGATTTTACTGAACAGTTCTCAATTGAAAAAGTTTATTTGATGCTATATGCTTCTCTTGTTTATAGGTATATAACAAAACTAGTATTTTTAATGATAAGAGGTTATAAACAATTTTGATATCCTGAATGTTTCCTAAGCACTTCTCTTCTTAGTTCAAAGAGTCCCATAACCTTACACCAATTAATTTAAGTAAGGTTTAATTCTCTATGGACTTTTAAATACATTTCCTACTACTATCTAAACATTTCTGGGGTGTAGGGGTACCTCAGTGGGTTAAGCGTTTAAGACTTTGGTTCAGGTCATGATCTCATGGTTAGTGAGTTTGAGCCCCACATTAGGCTCTGTGCTGACAGCTCAGAGCCTGGAGCTTGCTTCGGATTCTGTGTCTCCCTCTCTCTCTGCCCCTCCACCACTCACTCCCTGTTTCTCTCTCTCAAAAATAAACATTAAAAAAAAAAAAAAATCTTTAAACACTTCAATTTAACTAGAAAAATTACCACCCCTCACTTTTAACCATTTGATAATGCCTTTTAAAATGTATAGTTATTTATTTGTTTGAGAGAGAGGGCACAAGTGAGCAAAGGGCAGAAAGAGGGAGGAAGGAAGGGAGAGGGGGAGAGAGAGAACCCCACAGGGGGAGGGGAGGGAGAGACAGAAAGAAGTGGGACTCACCTGAAGCAGGTCACCTGATGCGGGGCTCAAACTCACGAATCTTAAGATCATGGTCATGACCTGGGCCGAAGTCAGATGCTTAACTGACTGAGACACCCAGGTGCCCACATAATGTATGGGTTTTTAAAATTATTTCTTCAATCCATACACACATGTAAAAATAAGGATACTGTAATGTTCAACACATGAGAACTTACAAACTTCATCAATATCCAGAGAAAGGAAAATTATCCCTAAAACATGCTTAAGTAGGAGACCAATTTACCTGCTGACCTCTAAGAACATGGAGATGAACATGACAGATACCGTCCTCATTTGAATTTTCATTCACTACCATTTGATAACTCTTTTTGAGATCCAGATTAGCAGCACATTTCTTGCCAACAATCATTACAAGTGCAAAAAGACTTTCGTCATCATCTTCTACTACAGAAATGTGGGATGTATGTTTCTTGGATATCCCCAGAAAATGTTCTAGTGCTTGAGGGTCTTATCAACTCTATAGTTAATGTTTCATACAACTTACTTGGTATTTATTAAGCTGAAATATCCCAATGACTAAAGTGGGATTTTCTTCTAAATATCAGTCTACATGGATGGCTATTTTCTAAGTTTGTAAAGAATTCTAGATGTCCCTCACTTCAATAATCGGTCTACCAAAAAACTGATAGAGATTTTTATGCTGCGTATGTTGAAAACTAACCATCTCATGTGTAAGCATAATGACATAAGTTTCCATAAGAATCCTAACAGTTATTCCATAACCTGTTTATGTTCTTGCTGATATGAGTAGGGACAAAATGCAGAATTCAGGTTTTCTAAGGTTTGTGGGGCTTTTTTTAAGTTTATTTATTTATTTTGAGAGCGAGAACGAGTGGGGAAGTGAGAGGGGAAGAAAGAATTCCAAGCAGGCTCCACATTGCTAGTGCAGAGTCATGCAGGGCTCGAGCCCATGAACCACAAGATCATGACCTGGGCCAAAATCAAGAGCCTAACGCCCATCCAGGTGGGCCACCCAGGCACCCCTCAGGTTTTCTAAGTTTTGTGTTTTGTTTTTGTTTTTTTAATTTTTAAAAACTTTATTTATTTATTTTGAGAGAAAGAGTGAGAATCCCAAGCAGGTTCCATACTGTCAGTGCAGAGCCTGACACGGGGCTTGAACTCAAGAACCGTGAGATCATGACCTGAGCTGAAATCGAGAGCCGGATGCTTAACCAACTAGGCCACCTAGGTGCCACTCAGGTTCCCTATGTTTTAACATCCTTTGATGTTTTTTCATTATTATGTTCTTAGGTAAGTTTAAGCAAGTCTTTCAACTTCTCCAGACCAGAGTTTTACAACTATAAAACAAAGAAGTTAAACCATAACAGAAATTTACACAGCATAGGGGCAAATGGGTGGCTCAGTCCACGGAGCATCTGACTCTTGATTTTGGATCAGGTGGTGATCCCAGGATCATGGGATCAAGCCCCACGATGGGCTCCCTGCTGAGCATGGAGCCTGCTTAAGATTCTCACTCTCTCTACCTCTGCCCCTCATCCTGACTCGTACACGCTCACTCTCTCTTTAAAATAAGAATTTTTTAAAAATTAGTTTTAAAAGGCTAGACCTCAGTTTACTTTAACCTAACTTTACAAAAGCACAGTTATGGTTTTAAAATACATCAACAGGGGGTCCTGGATGGCTCAGTCAGTTAAGTGTCTGACTTCAGCCCAGGTCATGATCTCACAGCTTGTGAGTTCAGGTCCCACATTGCGCTCTCTGCTGTCAGTGCAAAGTCGGCTTCAGATCCTCTGTCTCCCTCTCTCTCTGCCCCTTGCCTACTCTATCTCTCTCAGAAATAAATTAAAAAAAAAAAAAACAAAAAAAAAACTTTTTTTTTTTTTAAATTTTTTTTTTCAACGTTTATTTATTTTTGGGACAGAGAGAGACAGAGCATGAACGGGGGAGGGGCAGAGAGAGAGGGAGACACAGAAACGGAAACAGGCTCCAGGCTCTGAGCCATCAGCCCAGAGCCCGACGCGGGGCTCGAACTCACGGACTGCGAGATTGTGACCTGGCTGAAGTCGGACGCTTAACCGACTGCGCCACCCAGGCGCCCCAAAACTTTTTTTTTTTAATGTTTATTTTTGAGACAGAGAGAGACAGAGCACGAACAGGGGAGGGTCAGAGAGAGAGGGAGACACAGAATCTGAAACAGGTTCCGGGCTCCGAGCTGTCAGCACAGAGCCCAATGCGGGACTCGAATCCACGGACTGTGAGATCATGACCTGGGCCGAAGTCGGACGCTCAACCAACTGAGCCACCCAGGCGCCCCAGAAATAAAATATTTTTTAAAAAAACACATCAACACTAAACACTTCCAATTTAAAAAATTAGTGTTCACATACTGGTTCCTTAGAATGAAAAAATATTTTTTATTCCCCAGGGACATCCTTTTTCCTCCAAGCTGCTACATTACTCATTAAATGTACTATATAAATCTAGTATCAAATATAGTACTGTATAGTAATATTTTATGTTCAATTTTTTTTCCCTGTAACTATCAAAAGTTAACTTCCATATACCTTCACCTCTACCCCTTGAATGCTTAATTACAAATTCCTCAAGTGAAAGACAAGATATATCCTATTCTTTACTCTGTTTCCCAGAGCCTGGAATGTAAGAGGCACTCAAATGCATAAATGAATGGATGAATGCCTAGTACAGTACCACGGAGAACTGGTACTTGAACACTTGCAAATGTGAAGATAAACAAAAGCACATCAACTTCCCAGAGAAGCCTAGTCATTTGGCTTAGTCACTGACAGTGTCAGGAAACAGTCCACAGTAATATACAAAAGATACTGAACTACTGAATTTGAATGGAACAGGTATTTTGGAGTCAGTCTGAATGATACAGAAAAACAAGAAGTTTAAGTATTTCAGCAGCTACCACATAGATGGAAATGTTCTATTATAATTAAAGACAACATTCTTGGGGCGCCTGGGTGGCGCAGTCGGTTAAGCGTCCGACTTCAGCCGGGTCACGATCTCGCGGTACGTGAGTTCAAGCTCCGCGTCGGGCTCTGGGCTGATGGTTCAGAGCCTGGAGCCTGTTTCCGATTCTGTGTCTCCCTCTCTCTCTGCCCCTCCCCCGTTCATGCTCTGTCTCTCTCTGTCCCCAAAAAAATAAATGTTGAAAAATAAATAAATAAATAAAGACAACATTCTTTGTTCATATTGAAGATCAAGAACTTTTTCTAGACTTTTCCTATATGAGCTACCATTTACTCATTTCAAAACTTAAAAAAAATTTTTTTTTCAACCAGTCCAAGATTCTAGGAACAGTCTGCCAGAATACTCTGCACACACCTGCCTCATGCACCTTCAGGCTTCACTTAAATGTTGTCCTTGGAGAGGTGATTCCAGGAAGCCCCCATTTCCATTCAATTTCTTATTAAATACTACGACGGAGAAGCACAAGCTGCTTTAATAACCCAGTCTAGTTCATATTTATCTCTGTGATTATTTAATGGCTCTCAACATTAAATGAAAGATAGGGACCTGACCTCCATCCAGCCTTTCTGCACAATGCCTGGTCCATGGGAAGCACCAAGTATCTGTCGAAGAATAGTTACAATTACAGAGTAATTTTAAGTAGCTGGAGAAAGAGAATACCATCTTTCTTTGATTGTAAGATACTTTAAATATATATAATATAATATAATATAATATAATATAATATAATATAATATAATATAAATATATATTTTATATATATATCTGAAATCAAATTGCATATTACAATCAATGGCATGTCAGCTTAACTGGTAGTATGTTTTCTTTCTTAGTACATACAATAATGGTATACATCTTTCAAATGATGACATCTCAGATTCAACAAAGTACTTGGAAAGGCAGTAATATCCTCTGACAGTGTAGCCATCGGATCCTATACCTAGCAAAGTTTAGAATTTTGGCAATCAGGGCCACAGTAGAAGATGACTTAATAAAAGACAGAGTTAGTTAGGACAGGGAAAGCACAACTCTTCTAGAAGACTACTTACGTAGTAAGCAGGGGGACAAAACATTAGGGAGGTACACATGGTATCAAAAGCAAAAGAAGTAAACAGCTATGATTTCCTAACAACTCCTGGAGCTGACGAACAGTGGTAGCAAGGTTGTCAGGGCAGGCTAGACTTTATACAGGAAATCTTTCAGTGTTTGAAATTCCCTCTCCTTTCAGTTACTGAAGCAGTGGTCAATGCTCTTCAATACTCTATGTCCAAAATGAGGGTGGCCCATAGCCAGATAGATGAGAACAGTCTATGAGCTAACAGACAGTTGAAGCACGTATGCCAAAATATTCCAACACTCACTAAGCTCCAAAGAAAATCCTGAAATGTCAGGAAAAGCCCCCTTCCTAGCATTAGGTAACCAGAATCTTGTATGCTTCACCAACTGATTCCACCTCATTTGACAACTACATACCAACTAGAAACCTAAAGAATTTATTTTGTCAAAGGTCACTGCCACACTCTTCCATAACAATAATCATGTACCACAGTCCCAAGCTAGAGAAAACAGGGAAATTAATAAATATTAATTATCTTGGTGTATTTCTTTTCAAAAAACATTTTTTTTAATCTTTATTTTTGAGAGACAGAGAGAGAGAGAGAGAGAGAGACAAAGTACAAGCAGGGGAGGAACAGAGAGGGAGACACAGAATCTGAAGCAGGCTCCAGGCTCTGAGCTGTCAGCGCAGAGACTGACACAGGGCTCGAACTCATGAACCGTGAGTTCATGACCTGAGCTGAAGTCGGACACTTAACTGACCCACCCAGGTGCCCCTATCTTGGTATATGTCTGTGCTATTTCAAATGGCAGGACAACAGGGATCTCAAAGAGGTAAAAATGACATTCTATTTCCCATTATACCCTGTAAAGCTATGCTCCATCCCCTAAAAAACTCACATGTACTATTTTTAGTAAGTAGTATACGATTAAGTTTTGGTTCTCAGATGTTTTGAAATATATAAAAACTGTTACTTAGAACTGTAAATCCTTGAAATTTAAGAGTACTACTTCTCAATAACTTTACTCTTCAATACCAAAGCATAGTCAGTTTCTGTTTAACCAGTTCTCCAACACTAACCTCAGGAGTTCAAATGAATAATCTGTCCAGTTAAATCAGTCTTCCTAAAGACTGACAATCTCTGTAACACAGGTAACAAACGTCAACTAAGCCATTAAGTTTTACTATGTTAGAAGACTGGCTACATATTCGCAAAGCTCTCTCATGTGATGATTAAGGCACAGAAAATACAATTCAAATTAAAAACAAACCAAAAAACCAAAACCCAAACCAAGTCTCAAGTCTGCAATTATATTTTATAACAGTTATTCAGAATACTAACTTGACAGAATGAGATTTTTGTGTCTCCCTGGAACACTCCAACCTTCAAAACTAGACACTAGACAATATTAACAAAAATGTGAATAGGTACATCTGAAGAAATGTCTTTTCAAAATTACATTTTATGCAAGCTAAGAGACAGGAGCTCTTTGTCCACATTGAAATCACTTGAGATGCCATCTAGTCAAGTATCTTTTACACCATAATAGAAGCATTTATTAGTGTCTTGGGGAAGATATGATAGAACTATGACAAGAAAAATGAAGTTTCTGTTTTCCTATGATGAAATTCACACTAGAGAAGAATTTCCACTTTATCAGGATCAAGGGTTGAGAAAGGACCCAACAAAATTCAAATCTATAGGGGCACCTGGGTGGCTCCATTGGTTAAGCCTCCAACAGTCAGTTCAGGTCATGATCTCATGGTTCGTGAGTTCGAGCCCCACATCGGTCTCTCTGCTGTCAGTTCAAGAGCCCACTTCAGATCCTCTGTCTCCCTCTCTGCCTCTCCCCCACTCTTTTGCACGTGTACTCACGCTCTCAAAAATAAAATAAATGTTAAAAAAAATTTCAAATCTATAGTTAGGCTGGGGAAAGGTTTATGAACAATGAATATCATCTGTTTTAAAAACATTTTATACCTTAATATTAAGAACAAAGTATAACTCTCAGAGCCAGTATTTTTTTTAAATGTTTTTTTTTAAGGTTTATTAATTTTTCAGAGACAGAGACAGAGCATGAGTGGGGGAGGGGCAGAGAGAGAGGGAGACACAGAATCTGAAACAGGCTCCAGGCTCTGAGCTGTCAGCACAGAGCCCAAGGCAGGGCCCGAACCCATGGATGACAAGATCATGACCTGAGGTGAAGTCAGACGCTCAACCGACTGAACCACCCAGGTGCCCCTCAAAGCCAGTTTTTAATATGGCATATCTGACCTATTAACCTACATGGAATGTTTAACCCATATAATCATTACAGTGGGGCTACTGAGGATTCGGGAACATTTTTGAGATTAACAAAGAGGAGGTGGCAAGCAGAGAATCAGTTCTTTGGTATGACAATAGGGAAAGTATGAAAATATTACCCATCAAATAAAAAAAATACAACCTCCTCAGCCTCAAGTTTCTCTCTCTTTTTTTAAGTTTTTATTTAAATTCTAGTTAGTTAACATACAGTGTAATAATAGCTTCACGTGTGTCCTCAAGTTTCTTTTTTTTTTTTTTAATTTTTTTTTTCAACGTTTTTATTTATTTTTGGGACAGAGAGAGACAGAGCATGAACGGGGGAGGGGCAGAGAGAGAGGGAGACACAGAATCGGAAACAGGCTCCAGGCTCTGAGCCATCAGCCCAGAGCCCGACGCGGGGCTCGAACTCACAGACCGCGAGATCGTGACCTGGCTGAAGTCGGACGTTTAACCGACTGCGCCACCCAGGCGCCCCATCAAGTTTCTTAATACATGTGTGCTATTGGGGCGCCTGGGTGGCTCAGTCGGTTGGGCATCCGGCTTCGGCTCAGGTCATGATCTCGCGGTCCATGAGTTCGAGCCCTGCGTCGGGCTCTGTGCTGACACCTCAGGGCCTGGAGCCTGTTTCAGATTCTGTGTCTCCCTCTCTCTCTGACCCTCCCCCGTTCATGCTCTGTCTCTCCCTGTCTCAAAAATAAATAAATGTGGGGCGCCTGGGTGGCGCAGTCGGTTAAGTGTCCGACTTCAGCCAGGTCACGATCTCGCGGTCCGTGAGTTCGAGCCCCGCGTCAGGCTCTGGGCTGATGGCTCAGAGCCTGGAGCCTGTTTCTGATTCTGTGTCTCCCTCTCTCTCTGCCCCTCCCCCATTCATGCTCTGTCTCTCTCTGTCCCAAAAATAAATAAACGTTGAAAAAAAAAAAAAATAATTAAAAAAAAAAAAAAAAAAAATAAATGTTAAAAAAAAATACATGTGTGCTCAAGATCATGAGTTAAGTCGGAGTCTCGGTAGGAACAAATCTGGTAGTATGAAATTCTTTCTTCCTGTAACTCAAATTTTATCCAACAATTTCCAGAACACACAGGCAACCAAGAAGAGAACCACCTCTTTGATTTTTAATTTTTAAAGTCTTACAGGAAAAATTTAAAGAATATAAGGTGAAAAACACAAAAGGGCCCAGTAATTACATTTTAATGCTACAAGAAATAATTTAATTCCAGTACATACAGAGCTTTTTAGAAATTACATACTAGTGGGGTGCCTGGGTGGCTCAGTCAATCAATCAACCGACTCTTGGTTTCAGCTCAGATCATGATCTCACGATTCATGAGTTAGAGCCCCAGGTAAAACTCTGAGCGTACAGTACAGAGGCTGCATGGGATCCTCTCTCTTTCTCTCTGCCCCTCCCCTGCTCGTGCTCTATCTCTCTCTCAAAATGAATACATAAATGTTAAGAAAAAAAAAAAAGGAAATTATATACTAGTATCTTTTATCTTTTTAATTCATTCCCCTTAGTTTCCCAGCACTAGGTTACACAGAGCAACTTGGGAGTGGGAGGATGGAGGAAATGATGGGCAGATGTTGGTCACAGTATTTCAAGTTATAAGATGGACAAGTTGTGGAGATCTAATGTACAGTAAGGTGATTACATTTAGTAATACTGTATGATATACTTGAAATTTCCTAAGACAGTGTATCTTAAATGTTCTCATCACAAAAAAGAAATGGTACTTATGTGGCATGTGGAGGTGGTTAGCCAATACAATGACAGTAATCATTCTGCAATATGTTAAGTGTATCAAATCGTCACTGTATAGCTGAAACTTACACAATGTTATAGGGTGCCTCGGTAGCTCAGATGGATAAGGCTCTGACTCTTGATTTTCTTGATTTACGCTCAGGCCAAAATCTTATGGTTCATGGGATCGAGCCCCACATCAGGCTCCACACTGCCAGCACGGAGCCTGCTTAGGATTCTCACCCTCTCTCTTGCTTGCTGGCACTCTCTCTCAAAAAGTAAATTAACTTAAAAACAGTATTAAATGTCAATTACATCTCAATAAAGCTGGAGGAAAAAGAAAAAAATAAAGCAATTTAGGATGTTACTCTGACAGGAAAAAACCAGGCACCAAATAAATGGCTACCTTTTTCTGCAGAACAATCATATTTTTAGGTTTCACTCCAACAAACCTTTTCCCTTCCCGTCTACTCCTTCTCTCTTCCTTCCTCCTACTGATTGGCTAAACAAATCTTCAGAAAAACTTTTTTGAATTAACATTTGGAAAAATGTTAATTTAATATCACTCAACCATAAGAATTGTTTTTAATGAATCCAAAACCACAAAATTCTACGAAATTAAATTCTTAACACACGGCCTTATCCAAGAAATAAACACATTATTAAGACAACATTTACTATAATTTCCCCTGCAGTAAATAATCTCCAAACATGGCTATCAACAATTTCTCCCTCCCTATAAGAACACACTATTCTTATCAAGAAATCATCTATTAACTACCCTATGACCCAGCAATTACACTACTAGGCATTTATCCAAGGGACACAGGTGTGCTGTTTCGAAGGGACACATGCACCCCATGTTTATAGCAGCACTATCATTAATAGCCAAAGTATGAAAAGAGCCCAAATGTCCATCGATGGATGAATGGATAAAGAAGATGTGGTATATATATACAATGGAGTATTACTCGGCAATCAAAAAGAATGAAATCTTGCCATTTGTAGCTACGTGGATGGAACTGGAGAGTATTATGCTAAGTGAAATTAGTCAGAGAAAGACAAAAATCATTATGACTTCACTCGTATCAGGACTTTAAGAGACAAAACAGATGAACATAAGGGAAGGGAAACAAAAATAATATAAAAACAGGGAGGGGGACAAAACAGAAGAGACTCATAAATATGGAGAACAAACTGAGGGTTACCGGAGAGGATGTGGGAGGGGGGATGGGCTAAATGGGTAAGGGGCACTAAGGAATCTACTCCTGAAATCATAGTTGCACTATATGCTAATTTGGATGTAAATTTTAAAAAATAAAAAATAAAACAAGTTAAAAAAAAAAAAAAGAAAGAAATCATCTATTTCCCTTCCTCTAGAATGCTGGCTAGCTATCCATCTTGGTTGACCAAAAAAATAGACCAATTGCGATACTGTGTCAGTTTTAAGTCTATTATTTAAGAGGCCTGACAGCTTTCCTTCTTTTGCTCTGAGCCACCACATAGAAGTCCAGGCCATCTTGCTGGAAAGACCCTTTGAGGGCTGATGATATACATTTCAGCCAACAGTGAGCATCAAGTCCCCAGACCTGTAGGGGAAGTCATGAACCTTCTAACTCTGGTGATAGCGGACTATGAGCACAAAAATGGCCCTAGCTGACAAAACAGGAAGCAAAACTGTCTGGTCAAGCCACAGAATCCCGAGAAATAATAAGTCATTGTTTTAAGGCACTAAGCTTTGGAGTCATCTTTTACACACCAAAGCTAACTGATAAATACCCCTATATAGTCTCTAAAGAGAATAGGACTCTGAATAATAGATCCTTACAAAAATTATTACCATAGCAGTTTCTCAGCAAGAACAATCACAAATTTCTATATCTGCTAAATACTAAAAAACAAAACAAAAAACAAAAACCTCAACAATCCACAACTGCCTTGCTGCTGAAAGCTACTTGGTTAAGAGAAATATTTTTAATATTTTAAAATATTGTTAAGAGTGGGAAGATAAAAGTAGTTTATTTCAAGTGATCCACTTTCCTCCAGATCTGACATCCTTATATACTGTCCAGAGTCCTTTACAACACCAAACAATAATTAATCTTGGTAGGTATAAATATTCATCTAAAGCCTTCAATGAGGTAAATAATAAGCTAGCCATCTTAGCTAAATATAGAATATAGCTGTTTTTAAATGTTATATATTGATCTAGAAGAAAACTATTAACTATTTTTAGAATATTATAAGTGTCCAATACTTTTATCTGCTACATAAAAATGATTAGATCTATTGTACTCTATGACTTTTGAAGTACCTGTTCCTTTAGAGTTACAACTCCTAGAAATATGAATTTTGGTCTAATAATTATAGCATGTGTTTAGAAAGATATATAGGAAGAACCAAAGTATCTCAAATTTCCAGGCAAAGTGACAGATTCCACATGTAACTTTTACTGTCTCCAAAATCCTATTAAAATGAGAGTCAACAGATTTTTTTTTAATTTTAATTCCAGTGTAGTTAGCATAGTGTTATATTTGTTTCAGGTGTACAATATAGTGATTCAACAATTCCATACATTACTCAGTGCTCATCAACCTAAGTGTATTCTTAATCCCCTTCACCTGTTTCACTTACCCACCTACCCATCTCCTCTCTGGTAACTTACCATCTGTTTGTTCTCTATATTTAAGGAGTCAACAGATTTTTTTTTTCTTAAGGCTTAAACCCAGGAGCACAAAAGAATGGTGGACGGAACAAAAGCAATAAAATTTTGGGAAGATAAAAAACAAGAACAACGAGTGTTAGTGACTTAGCAGTCCCGAGAAGGTAAATCCTAATTTATGGGAAAAAGTCAAGGAATCAAATTTATAAAGGCTCACAAGTTGATGGTACAAGCAACTCCTGGAAGCAGCGTTACAAACAGCACTGTTTTCAAGTCTGTTTAAGGAGACGAAGATACAATTAGCAGTATCTAGAGAGGGGGGGACAGTATATAGGACAAGGGATATGTTTTATTCAACAAATAAGTGTAAAAAAAGGAAGACAACTATATATTAACAAAGACTTAGAAGACATCAACCAAATGCAATTAGTTGAATTTTTTTAATTAAAAAAAATCAAATGTAAAAGATACTTAAAATCTCATTTGAAAGAGAAAAATTTTAAACCTGACATCTGATATCACAATATTGTTCATATTCTACATGTAACAACTACAGAAGTGCCTGGGTGGCTCAGTCAGTGGAGCATGCCACTCTTGATGTGGGGGTTGTGAATCTGAACCCCATGATTACTTAAAATATCTTTTTTTAATTTTTAAAAATATTTACTTATTTTTAAGAGAGAGAGAGAAAATGCACGCAGTGGGTGTACAGAGACAGAGGATACAAAGTGGGCTCTGCACTGAGAGCAGAGAGCACGATGTGGGGCTTGAACTCACGAACTGTGAGATCATGACATGAGCCAAGTCAGATGCTTAACTGAGTCACCCAGGAGCCCCAAGAGGTTACTTACTTACTTATTTATTTTGAGGGGGGGAGGGAGGGAGAAGAGGCAGAGAAAGGGGGAGAGGGGGAGGGAGGGAGAGGGAGAAGGGGGAGGGGGAGGGAGAGAGAGAGATAGAGAGAGACAGAGAGAGAGAGAAAGAGAGAGAGAGAGGGGGAGAGTGAGAAAGAGAGAGGGAGGGAGGGAGGGAGGGAGGGGGAGAGAGAGAGAGAGAGATCCAAGTAGGCTGCACACTGTCAGCACAGAGCCCAACACAGGATCGAACTGACAAACTGTGAGATCATTACCTCAGCTGAAACCAAGAGCCAGATGCTCAACCAACTGAGAGACCCAGGTGCCCCAAAGTAAAATCTTAATAATAATAATAAAAAAAAAGATGTGATAACTGTACCATGCACATGATTTTTAAAGAATTCTTGTCTCAGGGTTTTTCAAACTGGGCAATACTGACATTTTGGGCTGGATAATTCTTTGCTGTTGGGAGCTATCCTATGCATTGCAGAATGTTTAGCAACTCCCTAGCCTCTACCTACTAGATACCAGTAGCACCTACTACTAGCCTCCCAGCTGTGACAAACAAAAATGTCTACAAACAATGCCCAATGTCACTTAGTGGGCAAAATCGCCCAGAGCTGAAAACCACTGTCTTATCTCTTAGTAATATATTCTGAATTACTGACAAATAAAATGATGTGATATTTGGGATTGGCTTCAAAATAATCCAATGAGGGTGGAAGGGGTAATTAAGAAATAACACATGGGGCGCCTGGGTGGCGCAGTCGGTTAAGCGTCCGACTTCAGCCAGGTCACGATCTCGCAGTCCGTGAGTTCGAGCCCCGCGTCAGGCTCTGGGCTGATGGCTCGGAGCCTGGAGCCTGTTTCCGATTCTGTGTCTCCCTCTGTCTCTGCCCCTCCCCCATTCATGCTCTGTCTCTCTCTGTCCCAAAAATAAATAAATGTTGAAAAAAAAAAAATAACACAAAATGACAGGTGATGGGGCACTTGAAAATTTATTACAGAATGTTCAATGTTTGTGTATATTTGAAAACTGCACTGGTTAATTAGACATCTGTTTAGTGCTTTTCTCTGTAGTGTGTTATACTCATATTGAGGGAAATTTTATTTTATTTTTATGTTTTTAATGTTTATTTTTGAGAGAGAGAGAGAGAGAGAGAGAGAGACAGAGGCAGAGCATGAGTGGGGGAGAGGCAGAGAGAGAGGGAGAATGTAAAGCAGACTCTAGGCTCCGAGCTGTCAGCACAGAGCCTAACCCGGAGCTCGAACTCACCAACTGTGAGATCATGACCTAAACCGAAGTCTGACACTTAACCGACTGAGCCACCCAGACACCCCACATAATGAGGGAAATTTTAAAAGAAAAAGTTAATTAGAAAGTTTTGTATCTCGTTAGTTGGGTGTCACAAAGGTTGGAAATTAATGTGGCAATATCTTACAAGGAAAGGCTCACAATCTATGACCAAACAACTCTACTAACTATAAAGAGAAACCCTCACCTACGTGTACCAAGAAACACGTATGGGAATGTTGATGCTTCAGTGTCCCTAGCAATACAAAAACTTGGAAAAAATGTCTATTACAGGGTAATAAATTTTAAAAACTACATTGTTGGTATTTGTTGAAAATGCTTGTCATTTAAAATGTATACTTTTCCAAAAAAAAAAAAAAAAAGTATACTTTTCCATCACTTCTTAGGGCCTTTTGGCTAAGATCAAGTGTAAAATGTATACTTTTCCAGGAGTGCCAGGGTGGCTCAGTAGGTTAAGTGGGTAGCTTGGTCAGTTAAGTGTCCAACTCTTGATCTCAGCTCATGACTCAGGGTTCTTGGGATTGAGCCCCATGTCAGGCTCTGCACTGACAGTATGAACACTGTTTGGGATTCTCTCTCTCTGCCCCTCTCCCCACTGCTTGCACTCTCTCTCTCAAAATAAATAAAGTTTAAAAATAACTTTAAAACTTAAAACTAATAAAAGTATGTCTAGATCACTTCTTTGACTCTGGACTCCTTCAGTGAATGCCTCCCCACTCAAGCCACAAGTCAGAGGTTTATTTTCTGGAAAGGATAAAACAGAAGGTCTTAAGACTGACACAGTCAAAGGCATGGATGATGTACAGAAAACAGGAAGATTAAGAGAACATTTACATACAAACTTTGTTCCTGGTGATTCTGAGAAAACTGGAAGCCAGGCCTGTACTGTCTAGGCGGGAGATTACAAGATCCTCAGAAAAACGTGCCCAGTACAAAACAAGGAGCTTTACAATTCACTGATATAAATGGTTCATCTAGAGAAATAGCCTAGCCAGCAAACTGTAAACTGAATTCTACAGTTGCTAAACTTCATCCCTGTATGCTTAGACCTTTTCATCAGTTTTCTAGTACCCCACTCTTAATATAAATAACCGACAATAAAGAAATCAGCCATCTGAGGATTCATCTTCAACATCAACTTTAGATAAAGACGAAGGGGTGCCTGGGTGGTTCAGTCAGTTGAGCGTCCGACTTCAACTTGGGTCATGATCTCAGTTCAAGGGTTCGAATCCCTCATCAGGCTCTTCGCTGGCAACACAAAGACTGCTTTGGGATCCTCTCTCTCTGCCCCTCCCCCACTCACACTGTCTCAGTCTTTCTCAAAACAAATAAACTTAAAAAAAAAAAAAAAGGGACTAGAGACAACAATATCCCATCCATCAGGAAGGCTATTATTATTACAATTTTTTAAATGTTTATTTATTTTTGAGAGAGAGACAGCATGAGGAGGGTGAGGTGCAGGGCAGGGGAGGGTGGGGGGCGGAGGATCCAAAGCCAGGTCTGCGCAGACAGTTGAGAACCCAAGAGCCCAATAAAGGTCTCAAACTGGAGAACTCTGAGATCATGACCTGAACCAAAGTCAGGCACTCAACAGACTGAGCCACCCAGGAGCCCCTCAGGAAGGCTATTACCAGAACCCAAACAAAAAAACAAAAACAGAAAGTAGCAACTTTTGGTCAAGATAAGCTAGAACCCTTGTGAGTGGGAGTGTAAAATGGTACAGTCACTGTGGAAAACAGTATGGCAGTTCCTCCAACAATTATAAATAGAATTACCATAATTACACATGATCTAACAATTCCATTTCTAGGTATAAACCTTAAATAACTGAAAGCACAGTCTTGAAGAGTTATCTGTATACCCATGTTCATGGCAGCATTACTCAGAATAGCTAAAACAACCCAAGAATCCATCACCAGATGAATGAATAGGCAAAATGTGGTATATATGTACAATGAAGCATTATTTGGCCTTGAAAAGGAAGGATATTCTGACAACATGGATGAACTTTAAGAACATTAAGCTAAAGTGAAAGAAGTCACACAAAGATAAATACTGTAGGATTCCAATTATTAAAAAAAAATTTTTTTTTCAACGTTTATTTATTTTTGGGACAGAGAGAGACAGAGCATGAACGGGGGAGGGGCAGAGAGAGAGGGAGACACAGAATCGGAAACAGGCTCCAGGCTCTGAGCCATCAGCCCAGAGCCTGACGCGGGGCTCGAACTCACGGACCGCGAGATCGTGACCTGGCTGAAGTCGGACGCTTAACCGACTGCGCCACCCAGGCGCCCCTGTAGGATTCCAATTATATAAGAAACCTAGTTGGGGCGCCTGGGTGGCGCAGTCAGTTAAGCGTCCGACTTTGGCTCAGGTCATGATCTCACGGTTTTTGAGTTCGAGCCCCTCGTCGGGCTCTGTGCTGACAGCTCAGAGCCTGGAGCCTGCTTCCGATTCTGTGTCTCCCCCTCTCTCTCCCCCTCCCTTGCTCATGCACTGTCTCTCAAAAATAAATAAAACGTTAAAAAAAAAAAAAAAAAAAAAGAAACCTAGTCAAAAATAAGAGAGACAAAAAAGTAGAATGATGGTTGCCAGGGGCTGGGGAGACAGAGGTGGGGTGTTATTGTTTAATAGCAACAGAGTTTCAGTTGTAAAAAGTGAGAAGACTTCTAGAAATGGATGGTGGTAATGGTTGTACAACAATATGAATGTACTTAATACCACTGAAATGTCTATGTTAAAATAGCTTAGATGGAAGGTTTTATGTATATGTAATTAAAAGAAAAAAATTAAAAAAACAGATCAAAGATCTAAATGTAAGAGCTAAAACTATAAAACCCTTAAAAAGAAACATAAATGTACATCTTTGTATGCTTGGATTGAGCAACACTTTCTTAGATATGACACCAAAAGCACAAAACTCTGCAACGCAATCACTTATCTGATAATGGTTTAGTATACAGAATATACAAAGACTTCTTACAGCTCAACAATAAAGAACCCAATTTAAAAATGGGCAAAGGAGGGGCAAATGGGTGGCTCAGTTGATTAAGCATCTGACTTCAGCTCAGGTCATGATCTTGCAGTTCATGAGTTCGAGCCCCGCATACGGCTCTGTGCTGACAGCTTGGAGCCTGGAGCCTGCTTTGGATTCTGTGTCTCCCTCTCTCTCTGCCCCTCCCCTGTTTGCTCTCTGTCTCTCTCAAAAATAAACAAACATTAAAAAAATATTTATTAATAAAAATTGGCAAAGGAAAAAACAAACAACAAACTTCCTTTAACAACAACAACAACAACAACAACAACAACAACAACAACAACAACAGGGGCACCTGTGGCTTAGTCTGTTAAGCATCCAACTTCAGCTCAGGTCATGATCTCTAGGTTTGTGGGTCTGAGTCCCGTGTCAGGCTCTGTGCTGACAGGTCACAGCCTGCCTGCTTCAGATTCTGTGTCTCCCTCTTTCTCTGCCCCTCCCCCAGTTGTGCTCTGTCTCTCTCAAAAATAAACATTAAAAAAATAAGTAAATAAAAATGGGCAAAGGATACACCTTTCTCCAAAGAGGATGTATATATATGGCCAATGAGCACATGAAGAGATGCTCAATATCATTCAGTAATTAAGAGAAATGTAAATTATAACCACAATCATATATCACTTGACACCTACTAGGAAAGCTATCATCAAAATAATAAAGTAACAAGTGTTGATGACCATATGTAGAAACTAGAACATGCATACATTGCTGGTGGGAATGTAAAATAGTGCAGCCTGTTTACAAACAGTCTGGCGATTCCTCAAAAAATAAACATCCAATTACCACATGACCCAGCAATTCCACTCCTAGGTATATATCCAACAGGAATGAAAATTAATGTTCACAGAAAAACTGCAAAGTATTTGAAAAATACTGTTCAAGCAACATTATTCTTAACAGGTTAAAAAAAAAATGGAAACAATCCAAATGCCCATCATCTGGTAAATGGAAAAAGAAAATGGTAGCTACCCATACAACAGAATATTATTCAGTCACAAAAAGGAATTCTAAGTACTGATATGTACTGTAACTTGCATATAGCTTGAAAACACTGTTAAACAAAATGAGCCAGACACAAAAGGTCACATGTTGTATGATTCCATTTATATAAAATGTCCAGAATAGGCAAATCCATATAGGTAGAAGGTGTGCGGAGGGAACAGGCAGAGGCAGAGAGCAGTCCAGGAAGTCCAACATCCGGTAATAGTTAAGAAAAAAGGGAGAACAGAGAAAAATGAAGTTAATGAATCCATGAACAAAATGATTCAATAAAATTTTTCAAAACTTGAGGACATGTGGATAAAGAAAATGGGGATAAAGAAGATGGAGTTATTACTCAGCCATCAAAACAAATGAAACCTTACCATTTGCAATGACGTGGAGATAGAATGTATTATGCTAAGTGAAATAAGTCAGTCCGAGAAAGAAAAATACCATATGATTTCACTCATACATGGAATTTAAGAAACAAAACATGAAAATATGGGAGGGGGGTAAAAAAAGAAAGAGAAGGAACCAAACCATAAGAGACTCTTGAGAACAGAGAACAAACTGAGGGCTAATGAAGGGAGACGAATGGGGGATGGATATTAAGGAAGGCACTTGGTGGGGCACCTTGGTGTTCCAGAGGGTTAAGGGTTTGACTTCGGCTCAGGCCATGATCTCCCAGTTCGTGAGTGTGAGCCCACCATGGGGCTCTCTGATGTCAGGGCAGAGCCCGCTTCAGAGCCTCTGTCTCCCTCCCTCTCTCTGCCCCTCCTCCCCCACACTTCCTCTCTCAAAAATAAACAAACATTAAAAAAAAAGGGAGAGGGAGGGCGTTTGTTAGGATGAGCACTGGGTTTGTATGTAAGTGATGAACCACTGAATTCTCCTGAAACTAATACTGCACTGTATGTTAACTAGAGCTTAAATATAATTTGGAAAAGAAAACAAAATAAAACAAACAGGACGTGAATTTCTGGCTCAAAAAGACCAACTGAATGTTGAGCAAAATAAATGAAAATTGACCTACAACACCACTTGTCATGAAATATCACATGTGAGACAAAGAAAACCTGGGGGTGCCTGGGTGGCCCAGTCGGTTAAGCGGCCGACTTCGGCTCAGGTCATGATCTCGCAGTCCGTGAGTTTGAGCCCTACATCGAGCTCTGTGCTGACAGCTCAGAGCCTGGAGCCTGTTTCAGATTCTGTGTCTCCCTCTCTCTGACCCTACCCTGTTCATGCTCTGTCTCTCCCTGTCTCAAAAATAAATAAAAAAATGTAAAAAAAAAAAAAAAAGAAAAGAAAAGAAAACCTGTAAGCTTCCAGAAAGAAAACTGGTCACATATACAGGATCAAAAAATCAGAACAGTTTTGGACTTAACAGCAATCCTGGAAGCTAAAAGACAATGAATATACTACCACATAAGTAAAAAGAGTGCCACAGTAGTGGCCCTACTTCAGGCTCTAAAATTACAGATCAAGTCAAGTTTACTATCCCGGCTAAGAAACAAATAGCTCCTCTCCAAATGCCAATAAACACTGTTAGCTTCGGGTTGTTCCTTGAAGTCTGAACAATTTTTTAACCTTGTATTATGTTGCAGGTGACCTCATTCAATTGAATTTCCACATCAAGTTACAGATTCAACAAAGAGGAAAGGAAAGAATATACTGGAAAAAAAAAACTGCATAAGCATGTTTTGGGATTGCACTGTAAGGTAAACAGACTTTCTTCATTCAAGATTTGTCCCACAGTAATGAAAATAAAGGGTATAAATATTTCTCGGTTTTTTTTTTTTTAATATTTCTCTTTTCAAAAAGAATTCAAATTTCAGGGGCACTTGGATGGCTCAGTCAGTTAAGCATTTGACTTCACCCCAGGTCATGATTTCACAGTTCATGAGTTTGAGCCCTACATCGGGCTCTGTGCTGACAGTTCAGAGCCTGGAGCCTGCTTCAGGTTCTGTGTCTCCCTCTCTCTCTGCCCCTACCCAGCTCATGTGCACGCACATATTTTCTCTCTCTCTCTCTCTCAAAGATAAATAAACATTAAACAATTTTTTCAAATTCTTGTTTTAAACCAATTTAGTCAGTGTTTTAAACACTTGGGAAATGCTTTCAAATCAATCTCATAAAAGATATACTAAATATCATGGTAATTCACAGATTTTAAAAACAGCTCACAAATTATGTATGACATAGTGCCGGTATATTCAATAATTTCAAAGTGGATTTTACTATTTCTAGTCAACAAAAGTGAAGCGCAATGCTTAAAGATACAAATAATCTGGTCTACTACTAAACTCAGTGAGGATTGAGGGGGGGCGCTCCACAAGCAATTCCCATCACCTACAACACACCTTTATGACAACATGAATATTTCTAAATATGCAAAGATGCCAAACTTTAAAAAGAGAAGCTATTGAGGTGCCTGGCTGGCTCAGTCAATGGAGTGTGCTACTTACTCTTGATCTTGGGAGTCATGAGTTTAAGCCCCAACTTGGGCAGAGAGTTTACTTAATAAGAAAAAAAAAAAAAAAAAAAAAAAACAACTAAAAAAAAGACAAGCTATTGCCAACAAAACTTTAACACTAGAGCTAAATTAGGTAGTTCTGAATGTTAAATTGCATGTAAGTACATAGGTGTTGGTCATATCAGTGTCTAAATCCTTTTGTATTCATAAACTATTTCATAATAAAAGATAAGTTTCAGAACTTTAATTACAGTTGTTTCCAACTATTTCTAAGAATGGAGACTAGCTTATAAGGTTACTAATCAAAATTATCTCAGAATATAGCACTAACTTAAAACCATGGTCTTCGTTTACTCCAAGAATGGCTGTAGAAAAGGTCATATTCTCCATAATACGTCGGGCTCTACCCTTTCCAAACAGGACCTGGCACAATGGCTACCACAAAGATGGGTGTTAAGAAGAAGGGCTGTTCTCCCACCAATGAGGTAGTGACCAGAGAATATACATTAACATTCAAAAGCACATCCATGCAATAAGTTTCAAGAAGTGTGCCCCTTGGCACTCAAAGACTTCCAGAAATTTGCCACAAAGGCAATGGAAACTCCAGATGTGTGCACTGACACCTGGCTGAACGAAGCTGTCTGGCCAAAGGAATAAGGAATGTTCCGTACCTTACATGTGCAGTTGTCCAGAAAAAGGAGGATGAAGATTCACCAAACAAGCTCTATATACTGGTTACCTAAGTACCTATCATCATTTTCAAAAACTTATAGACAGTTAATGTGGATGAGAACTAAGTGCTGATTATCAAATAAAGGTTTAAAACTGAAGAGAAAGGCAGGGAGAGAGGTAAAAGAACGAGCCATATTCCATAACTGGAAAAAGTGCTATGTGGTTACAATTACTGGGGTGAACTTCCTGTATCTGCTTTAAGTAATGTTCTATACGACTAGCACTATTACTTTAAACAGTTTTTATCTAAATATGTATGTCAAATAAAAAGTCCTTTATTTTACTTTGTTTTTTAAAAATTCTGAGAAGATCTATAAGGGGATGTACATGACCTAGTGCAAGATGTCCAAGTCAGGAAAATTAAGGGCAACTCCTGGGGAGGGAAAGCAAGAATGGTATCTATGCAGGTGCACCCAGCGTTGGGAGGTTGATTATATTGGAAAATTGATGAAATGAGTACATTTATTAAGAGTAACAGGTTTCTCACTGTCAGAAAAGAAATGGTTATACTGGAAAGAAGAAATATAGGGTGAACCCTATGGCATTCGACTGGAATTAGAGATACCAATGTGAACTCATGTTTTTTTTTTAATATATACAGAGAAAACTAAATATATACACACATGGAAATGTGTGTATCGCGTGTGTCCGTGTGTCTGTATATACATATATACATATACACATTCCCTAGCTACATCCACCGATTATACTGAAAAAGCTTGGAAGCAGTGAGATTTCAAGAGCAATGAGCATACCTAGCATCCAAATATTGATTTCTAAATACCATTTTCCAGTAAACAGAACTAGGAAGCCTTGGAAAAATAGATGATTACACAGCTAGAGCAGGGTAAAAAAAAAAGAAAAAAAAAAAAAGAAAAAAAAAAAGCCAAAGATATATTATGCTGCCAAAACAAACTAAATGCTCAAAGAATGATGAGGGAAAAAAAAACTGAGAATTAAAATAAATTATAATAAATTACTATAATCTACCTGAATAAAATAGTTTGAAATCATGAGTCCAAATATAAGTTTAAAAATAAGTAAGTTAATACTTTTGCATGACAGTGTGGTACCCAGGGTCCAAAACAGCTCCCAATGATCCTTGACTCCTAGTATTTAAATCCTTTAGTTCTCTCCCCTACACTACACCAGGTGTGGTCTATGAAACCAACAGAATATCGCAAAGTGATAGCATGTCCATGTCGCTTGGGAGATTTGGTTATAAAAGATACTGTAGCTGCTCGCTCTAGCTCTCTCTGGGGGCACTCTAAGGGAAGCCATGTCTTAGGCATATTCAGGCAGCCCTATGGAGAGATTTAAGCAGGGAGGAAATTAATCCTTTAGTCCAATAACCCACAAGGAACTGAGTTCTATCAACAACCATGGGAATGAGCTTAGAAGAGGATTCTCCAGTCTTCAGGGAACTGCAGCTCCAGACAATAGCTTGGCAGCAACCTCAAAAAAGACCCTGAGCCAGAATCACCTAGCTATAAGCCATTCTCAGATTTCTGATCTTCAGAAACTATGGGATAATAAATGTTTAAGTAGCTAAGACTTGGGGTACTTTCTTCTGTGACAACAAATAAATAACACAAATAAGATAAGTGCATATTCTCAAAATGTCTCCTAATAAAATACTTACTCAATCATAAAGGGAAAAAGAGTTGGCTGTATAGTAAGGAACCGTGGTAGACATTACCTTAATCAAGCAATAGAAGTGAAAATTCTCAGTAATGGGTCAATTTGAAATTGCATACCACCTGATAGGATGCAATGAAAAGAATCCCACCAAAATCACGTACCATTTGATAGGATACAAAGACAGTAACACAGCATTGCTTCTGACATTCCTACCACGTATCCGCAACCTAATCTAAAAGTTGGTGTGTGTGTGTGTGTGTGTGTGTGTGTGTGTGTGTGTGTGTTTTAAATAGGCTCAATGCCAAATGTGGGGCTTGAACTCACAACCCTGGGATCAAGAGCCACATGCTCTACCAACTGAGCTAGGAAAGCACTCCATCCATGACCTAAATCTGATCGTACGAGAATAAACCCAAACTGAGGAACACTCTGCAAAATAACTGGTCTCTAATGTTTTAAAAGTGTCAAGGTCACGAAGCCAAGAAGAGACTAAGGAATTAAACAAGAGTATACACAGATAATAAAATGCAACGAGTAACTCTGGACTGGATCCTTTTTCTAAACACGTTATTGGAACAACTGGCAAAACCTGAATGGGGTCTGAGGATTACACGGCAGTAAGATCTCAATGGAAATTTCCTAATTTTGAAGGCTGTATTAGGATTATGTGGCAGAATGTCCTTGTTTATAAGAAATACACATTAAAGTATTTGGGGGTGATGAGACATCATGTTAATAACTTATTCTTAAATGGTTAAAGAATAAAATGTTCTAGGTATTGTGTTTGCAACTTTCTAACTGTAGCAGTTAAGTCACAATGATTATATTAAAGCCTACCTTTTATGTAGTCTGTTTTTCCTTTCTACTCATCCTCCACAGGTCTGCAGGGTAAGTGACACTACCCTCATTCTATAAACAAGGAAGCTGAGGCTAAAAAAAAATCAGCGAAGTAACCTTGCCTAAGGCCACAGAGCTAGCACAGGATTCAACAGATATATTATTCCAAAATCCCACTACTTTTTTCACCATTATCACTTGCTGTCATTATTCGCTCAATACTGTTGACAAAAACTGAAGGCCTACTATGCATCAGATACTGGAAATATAATGAGTAAGACAAGGACTTTGCCCAGGAAAGCTCAGTCCAGAGGGGAAGAACAATCAATCATGTCTACATACTAAGAAATAGTTCTATAGTGGAACCCTACTGCCTGCATGCCTGGGGCACACAGGCACACAGAAAAGCCATTTCTATTGGGTCTCCAAGGATAAATAAAGAATTCAGGAGGAGGGGGTGGGGTGAGAAGACATTCACTGTATAAGGAAACACACAAAGACTAAAGGAAAATGTTTCTGAAAAGGATCAATTAGA
Source organism: Leopardus geoffroyi (assembly GCF_018350155.1). Classification (NCBI taxonomy): domain Eukaryota; kingdom Metazoa; phylum Chordata; class Mammalia; order Carnivora; family Felidae; genus Leopardus; species Leopardus geoffroyi. The sequence continues at coordinate 115,543,758 of NC_059326.1, read as the reverse complement.
ACTGTTTCAATTACAGTAGTATTTCTCACAAAACACTAGTCTGTATTCTAGGAATGAAACATAAAGGTGACGATATTTTTTGCCCTAAATTTTATCTACTTTTAATACATGTTTTTAAGAGTATTACATATTTCTGCAGGTTTAAAGCCATAATTTGCCTGAAGAAACAAGAACACAAAACAAATGATGTCCACCTGTGTTGTGATGCACAAACAGCACTTACTCAAGGATATTATTGTCTATCTGACTCCACTATCTACCACTATCTATCTAATTTCTTATTGTAATTCAATATATATTTGAGATTTGATCAAAGCATACTGCTTATTAAGTATTTCTACAATACTAACCCATTCCCCATAGAGTTACAACTAGAATATGGAAGTTTTTTTTTTAACTTTTTTTTTTTTTCAACGTTTATTTATTTTTGGGACAGAGAGAGACAGAGCATGAACGGGGGAGGGGCAGAGAGAGAGGGAGACACAGAATCGGAAACAGGCTCCAGGCTCTGAGCCATCAGCCCAGAGCCCGACGTGGGGCTCGAACTCACGGACCGCGAGATCGTGACCTGGCTGAAGTCGGACGCTTAATCGACTGCGCCACCCAGGCGCCCCATAGAATATGGAAGTTTTAAATAAAAAACAAAGTCCTTTGATTCTTAAGCCCCAGAAGTCAAATTATTTTGAAATAAACGTGAGCAAAGCATAAATTTCTTTTTGTTTTTTAATTAGACAACCTATTTCTACTCATGAGACAATTAACAATGTTGATAGTTGCCTAACTGCAAGAATGATGCCAAATATACACTTTGCATTCTTTTGCTAGAGTGTACCTGTTAGAAACAAATTTTTGTATTGTACGATAATGAAAACAACATACAGAACACATTTAATGCAGCCCTTGATGAAGATCTCTTTTATTAAGTAAGAAAAATACCATTTTAGGGTGCCTGGGTAGCTCAGCCGGTTAAGCGTCTAAGTCTTGGTTTCCGCTCAGGTCATGATCTCACGGTTCTTGAGAGCAAGCCCAGCATCAGGTTCTGCACTGGCAGCAAGGAACCTGCTTGGGATTCTCCCTCTCCTTCTTTCTGCCCCTGCTCTCTTTCTCTCACAAAATAAGTAAACTTAAAAAAAAAAAAAAAATGTTTATAGGTTACTTTATAAGAAACAATGAATAATGTTTCCTCTTAATATATTTTGTTTTTAAATAATTTACCTAACTGTGATATATGTATTTTAATTGATTTACCCGGGACCATTTGTGAGGTCAATCTTAACCCAAGTGTGCAATGTTTCATGAACTCTTATTTGTATCCATCAATAATATTAGTTTGAAAAGCATTCCAATAAAGTTGGGAGACACTAGATATGAGGAAGGAAGAGGCAGCAGTTTATCAGAAGCTAAGGAAAATGAGTGACAACAACGTTAACTGTTATAAAAATTAAATAAAAACTGAGGAGGGTGTCCACTGAATTTGGCAATTAAGTAATGACCAGTGACCTTACTAAGCAATCTCAGAATAGTGAATAGACTATTCTTTTAAGAATTTTGGCACTGAAATGCCAGAGATGAGAGGGAAAAAGAAGAGGAAAGAATTAACTGTAGTGGGGGAGGGGAGTTAAAAAGTTTTTTGTTGTCGTTTATTTTTGTTTAGGAAGCTTGAATGCTGAGGGGACTCGAGAAGAGAAGAGAAGAGAAGAGAAGAGAAGAGAAGAGAAGAGAAGAGAAGAGAAGAGAAGAGAAGAGAAGAGAAGAGAAAACTAGGAGAGTAAATTACTAGAGAGCAAGGACCTGGCAGAAAGAATACGAAAGCAAAAGTTAGATTGTCAAAGGGAAAAGTATAGCTTCTCCAGACACAAGAAGGAAGAAGAGTGATGACCAAGGTCAATTTGGAGCAATGGCTGGCTAAAGTCAAGATTACATGAATCTGAATCCTGGCTTTTCTTACCATAACCACAGAATCATAGACAAGTTTGTTTACTTTTCCAAGTGTCTATTTTCCCATCTAACCTGGGGAGAACAGAATTCTCACAGGGGTGTTCAGAAGATTTAGTAATTATGAAACTGCATGAGTACTCTAAAGATGGTAGCTACAGGGTTTTGTTTTTGTTTTCAAAAGCCTCAAAGGAAATCTGAAAGAATTCACATATTTCTATTTTCTCTGTAGAATAGGTAATTGGGTCACCAACTAACATTAAAACAGTGTTGAAGGACATGAGACAGTGATTCTTAATCTTTTAGAGAATGAAAACCCATTTAACTCTGATGAAAGGTTGAAAGGTATATGGAGAACAGAATATCCGAACTTTGTGTGGTTTTAAGGGAGTTCATACACATCTCTTCAATAATAAAAAGAGATGCTAAGGCAAAGATCTGGTTCCAAGGCACAGTTTGAATACCCAACTGTTTGAACAAAAGAAAAAGACTGCATCCTTTGGATTTACATACCTAACAGATCCATAAGGGTACATAGTCTGCCAGAAAAGACACTGGACATACCCAAGAAACCCAGGTTCTTGATTCAGCTCTAGAAGTCACACGGCCTTTTCAGAGAGTAGCTCTGAGATGTGCTGCAGTTCTAACATTTTATGATTCTATTACGTGAAATGTCACCTGACTCTGGAGACAGATCAAATGGTACTTTATTTTCCTATGTCATAGTTAAATATGATTTTGAAGGTTAGCCTGGGAACCTAACCACCAAAACTTTATTTCTACAGAAATAAAAAAGTGTGCTCCTGCATTTCTGGGATGAGGCTGCAGAGGTTCCTGGCAGCATCAGGCATGAGTCAGGTATTCCTATCCTGGGAACAGCCTAGGATATTTTAGCAGCCCTCTCTCTGGACTAAAATATCTAGAATTGGACTTTGTCAAAACTTCCTCTTTGTCAGTCAGCAGTACAGTAATACACACTGAGAGTGTCTAAAGCAACCAAAATTAAGTTATCCTTCAAGGATGGCTGTTTAAATTACATTTAAATAGCAACCTGGAAGAGCCAAAGAAAATTTCTCAATCCAATGAAACTTTGTAAAGAAAGAATCATTTCCTAATGAAAAACCAAAAAAACTAAAACTAAATAAAGAATCTCTGCAGATTTCAAGAAACTTATTTTTTGGAGTAAGAAGGTGTATCTGCTTTCTAAGATAGATCTAATTCAAACAGCTATCTTCAGTGAACCATTTATTAAGGTTACCAGTACTCCACAGAACAGTTTGATAATTTGTTTTGCCATTTTGACAAGAATTCACTTTACCCTTACCTCTGATAATACTGTGGTATCACGATTAAAATACAGTATTTTAAAATTATTTTTTAATTTAATACTGTTGCAGTGTTACAAAGGTAAGAATGAATCCTTTTGTAATCTTCCAATCTCAAAACATTTTCAAAGTGTGTAGTCTATACAAAGATGATTCACAACATGAAACAGAGCAGAATGAGGTTAAGAGTAAGATACAAACAAACTTCTACTGTGGGAATCAATGCATGTACTAAATTGGCTTTCCCTATGACCTCACACATAACCATATAAAAACCTCAGCAAAGAAGTTAATTAACAGCTCACACACACACACACACACAAACCTACTTAATCTTGCCCATCTACATAAAGCAATAAACTTTTGAAACTTTAAAAAAGATAGCAACTATGGTTTAAATGATTCAATCCTTACACTCCTGACTGCTTACTGAACCTCAATCTTTTAATGTTAATTCATAAATTAAACTGGAGCCTACCAAACCTGTCAGAAGTATGTTTTGTTTTTAATTTGAATTGGTTGCCAAAATCTAGATTTGTGGCTTCCCTTTTAAAGGGGGGGGGGGGGCGGGGAGGAAGACCTGGCAACAATGGGCCCACAGATTTTGATAACAGCAACATTTGGAGAGAGCAGAGTAGCAGCTGCCCTCTTCTGATAGCATATGTAATTTCTAGTTCCCCTCAATTTTTTGCTCACTTTGGTTACCTGGTTGGCCTAGAACTATCAGAGTTTGAAATCTTTATTTTACTGAGGTTCCCCCCCACTTCCAGGAGTGATGTCTCTTGAGGGGTTTTAGAAGAAACTAGCTCTAAAAATCTTTATCATACGAACAGAATAAATCAAGTAATAATCCTGGCATTAAAGCCATGTATACCAAATGTTAACTATATGTAAACATATAGTTAAATGTACAAGGCACTATTACTGTTAAGAAAATAGTTTATAGTATCCTAACTTTGGTCTGTCTTCAACTCCTCAAAAAATCAAGACATTGTCTTTTATCCTTCCCCAGAATAAAGAAATTAGCCCTGTATTTCAATAGTATAGCACTCTAAGAGCACCCAAAAGTCTCCTGCATCTGTGTAACAAAAGAAGAAAAACAGGAAGTAAAAAAGGTCTGTGAGCAGCCAAAGAGACCACACAGTTCACAGAACACATGAAGCCCTCGTCACTCAGAGCCTACTGGATCTTATTTTAGACATAATTTTAATAAGCTCCGTGATCTGGTTTCCCAGCCCACAACAGATGAGATGCAGCCAACTGGAAAAGGGCTGGGGGTGGTGCTGCTAGAAGCAGACACTCAAAGCATCAAAATCAAAGCTAAACACCTATAAAGTCAGCAGCAAACCTCAAAACACAGTAGGCTAGGACCATTTGGTGTGGATACAACAAGCCCAGAGGGTCCCGATCCTTGCAAAGAACTATACTGGATGTTGATGATGACCCTTTTTGGTATACTCTATTAAAGCATAGGTCAAGAGACCTTAAAGTGTGTATCAAAATAAAGTCTATGAAGTCTATCAAAAGCTTTTGCCATAAACACACGGCATTTAAAGAACTGTCAATCTCACAGAACACTATTTCCTTCTGTCAAAGAAAGAAGATATTGAACTCCTAAAGATGCTACATGTCAAATGTATTTGCTTTCAGCAAAATTTTATTAGAACGTAGATGAAGTTCATGATATCTAAAGTCAACAGAGTATTAACATAGAACTTTTTTTTTTTTTTTAAGAAAATGATAACTGGGAAGGTTTAAGACCAAGATTAATTACATAAGCCAACTAAGTTTTTTCTGTATTCCACTGTAGATACATTACTAGGGTCAAGAAGAAGATATGAAAACTGGTCTTATCCATACCTAGGTTAAGTCTGGACTCAACTTAAAACTGACATTACACAGGGGCACCTGGGTGGCTGAGTCAGTTAAGTGGTTGACTTCGGCTCAGGTCATGATGTCACATTTTGAGGATTCGAGCCCCGTGTTGGGGCTGTCAGCGAGGAGCCTGCCTGGGATTCCCTCTCTTTGCCCCTCTGCATGCACGCGTGCTCTCTCTCTCTCTCAAAATAAATAAACTTTAAAAAATTGATATTACAAAAAAAAATTGAAAAAGAAAATTTCCATTTGCTTTCACAATTTTATTGACTAGTACACCAAAAACAAATTTTGTATTTCAAATCCCTGTCAGTCTCAGAAGTTAAGCATACTCTGGAAAGGGCTCTAGGTTATAAACCAGGAGGGTAAAAGGCTAACTGTGAGTTTTAAAAATTCAAAGTATCATTGCCTAAGCTTAATTTTCCTTATTAAAATTTTTATAAGAAGATATTTTAAAGAAAATCTAAAGACTACGTAGTAACTCAAAAACAAAAAACAAAAAACAAAAAACAAAAAAACCCCACATTACCGGGGCAAGTATATTAAAAGATTAAAATACATGTTTTGAATGTTATTTTTTTTCCTGAAAAATGTAACGCACATCAATTAACATAGACACTAAAGGGTATATTTCTTGATCTGTAAGTTATCACACATACTTCTCTTCAGGTTTTAAAATAACAGCACGGGGCTGGGGCCGGGAGGGGGGGGATTAAAAAAATTTTATACAGTTACAATCTCAAATTGGTGCTTCCCAATTAGACTGTAGAAGAACTCCGCAACTCCTAAATGCCTTAAAAATACATACATATTTTTATGTGGATGACCATCCCTCCGCGTGCTTCAGCCCCTTAAAAAGTTCTTTAAGAAATTTCCCCTTAAGTTTCAAGCTCCTTTTAACACATAAGCGGCTTCATTTCAATACAAGGTTTACTCTGTCTAAAGTCTGCCCTTTTTTCATGTGTCAGAAGTCAAGTAAATCCAAACAAGTTGGTAAGGCTCTAACCTAATTTACAGTAAGCACTGGGATTAATTTCACATTAAAGGTTTTTGACATGAATGAAATGAAGACCAAGTGCAAACAGGTATTTTAATTGTCCAACAGCCTGCATTTTCACTGAGTTTAGGGTAAGGTGAATATTGCTTCTCTTTCCCTTGCATCTCCATCCCATTCCTCCGATGGATAACCAATCTACTTGCAAGTGGCTAGCGGTTTAATAGAGCCTCTTCAAGTAACCAAGTGAAACACCAACAAAAATCAGAAATACAATCGTACTTCACCACTTCTAAGAAAAAAAAACCAACATGATAGGGGCACCAGAAGGTTACAATATTGGAGGGACCCTAAATTTTAAGCCAAGCCCATACTCTAGAAACTGTATAAGGAATACCTCCATACCAGTAACTAAATAACCTTTCATCGTAAAGGGCAAAGACATCCTTTCAAATGGAAAAATCTAGAAAAATTCCTTCCAAATTAAAAGAGTCTCCTTGAACATATTACCTAATTTAAGCGTTAAAATCCATTTTATGAAGACACTGTACAAGGAAACTTTAATTTCTCCAGTGGTTTTCAACGTGCAAGTTTCTAGCTCTACCCTTGCAAATTTAACAGCTTTTCTATTAGATCCATTCCTGTAAAACTGAAGTGTAGTTTCTTATATTTGGCAACCTCAAAGAACAAAACGCTTCTCTACTTCCCTCCTCCATCAAGAGTCATGTTTTTGTTTTGTTTCTCCTTCTGAACTTCCTACTCTTAAGTTTCTGGACAAGTAGAGTGGACCGAAGTGTATGGCCACCAAGAAGTAAGTGAACTCAAGAAATACTTGTAGATCGGACAAAAAGGCTTCCTCTGTCTGCCTGGGACATGGGCTCCAAGCTCAGGCGGGTCGGTGGAAGAAGCCATAGCAGGTGGGCGGGTGTGGGCGGGAGGTGGGAGAACACAGGCAGTGATGGGGAGAGGAGCCCTTTCGACCTCTGTCAAAGGGGCAGCTCAACGCCCCAGCCCCAGCTCCCCCTCCCGGCATGGCCGGACAATGGCCCTCTAGCGCAGCAGTCCCAAGCCGGGCAGAGGCCCTGGGACTCCATACCACGCGGGGCCTAGAAAGGAGGCCAGGGAGGAACGCAGAGCGGGCCAGCGCACCTCCGGCCTAAGCTCGGACCGCGAGCCGGGCCTCTACCAGCGCCATCACTGGGAACAGGGTGGGAAGGGCGCCCGGCAGGACCATCGCCGGCAGCCGGGTCCGAAGAGGCCGCGAGCCAGGCGGAGGCGACGGCGGGAAGTGCAGGCCGCAGCCTGCTCAGCTGGCCCGCCCAGCGGCCGGAACCCTCAGCCGACCTCCGGCCGCTTACCTTGTGGATTCTCTTCAGAGCCATCGTGGGAGGCGGGTGGCGGTGGCCCCCGGGGCGGGGACGGGGACAGGGGAGGGACGGGGAAGGGGCGAGGGGGCGCGAGGCCGCCTCGGTGATCGCGGCTCGGCTGGAGAAGATGGGCAGTTCGGGAGCGCGGGTTCGGCAGGATGGACTTAGGGCCGCGGCCCACTCGGCTCCTGAGCCTGCCGCAGCGGTCACCGCATCACCCGGCGGCGGCCCCTTTATGCGCTGCCGCCCGAGCCGCCGCCGCTACCGCCGCCGCCGCCGCCGCCGTAGCTGCCTCTTCCACCTAATCTCAGCGCCGCCTCCTCAGCCGCCGCGGATCCCTCCGCCTGGGAGCAAGAGCCCTGGCCTCGGGCTCGGCCGGCGCCGCTCGATCGGACAACCAGAGGGACTGCCTGCTGCAGGTGGACGGACGGACGCGCGGGCGGACGGGCGGGCGGCGCCGCCGGGGTGGGGCCGCCGGAGCGCGGGGTGGGCCCAGGCCGAGGGGCAGGTCGGGAGGCGCGGGGATTGGCGGGCTATGGGAAGGAGGGCCGGACCGCGCCGGCGGCGGAGGGATACGGGCCGCCCCTGTGAGTGTCTTACGCGCCGTCTCCTTCGCCGCCACGGCCGCCGAGAGGATGACGTCGCGAAGCGCAGGGAGGAAATCTCGCGAGACTCTTGGCGCGGGTGGTACCTCCTTGCGCGCCGCAACCCTTGAGTCCCTTGCCTCGGGTACCCTCAAGTGTGGCATCGAACATCCATAAACGTTTAAAAGCGAATGTTTTCCAGGTGACTTGATCAGCGCCATAGCATAGACTGACCCGGGAGGAGGTACTTAGGCCCACTGCAATGTTCTCGAAGGAGGAAGGGACTTGTCCAAGGTCACACAGCTTTATAGAGGCAAAGCTGTGATTTCCGTGAAGTGCAGGGTCTTGTCAGAGCGCTTTCTAGAAGCCTTGTAACATCCAGGGCACCTGCTGGGAATGTGTTTCTTTGAGCATTACTCGGGCAGCTGTGAGATGACCTTTATGACCAGGCCCCCAAGAGGATGACAACTTGAATGTCCATTAGCCACAGACGTGTCACTTGTAGGAGAGGTACCCACACCTTGTTCTGCTTGGTAAATTGTTACAGACAAGCACTGCACCAGTTACCTCAGGAAAAACAAAGAACCAAAAAACGTGCGGTGTGTGCTCCAGTAGTTAAAACCAACCTTGTGGTTCAGATCACCATCAGGAGCAAGCCTAGAAAATCTATTCTGGAGTTGCTTTTTAGGAGGTAGAGACAAAAGCTAATTCACTGAGAAACTACTCTTGTGTTGAGTCCTATGCCATGACCAGTGAGATACAAGACCAGGCCTAGGCTTGGAAGTACTTACTACCTGGCTGGGGGGCACACAAGAGAATATTAAGGATTTTTTTCCTGGGGAGTGATGCCCACATTCTCACATCCATCCTGAGGTTTTCTGATTCTAAAACTGTGTTCTTTCCTCTATCTGGAAGTGACCTTGGATATCATTGATTCTAACCTGAATTTTGAAAGGAGAAACTGGAGCTCCTAAGAGAAAGATCCTGTGAATTGTTACCCAATAGGTCAGTGGCCAAATTTATACTGCCTCACCTACTGAGTAAAGGTTGGACCAATGGGACAGGCCACTGTGGATCCAGCAAATCAAAGGAGGGGAAAACTGCATCCAGTCATCCAAGGTGGATGTATTTGAGGTTGGAGGTGAAGAGGAATATTCTACAGTCCCAAATCTTTTTTTATTTTTTATTTTTTAATTTTTATTTTAGAGTGCATGAGTAGGGGAGAGGGCCAAAGAGAGAGAGAAAGAGAAAGAGAGAGGGAATCTTAAGCAATCTCCCAGTTCAGTGAGGAAACTGATTCAGAGCTCGGCCTCACAACCCTAGGATCATGACCTGAACCATAATCAAGAGTTTGACACTCAACTGACTGAGTCACCCAAGTGCCCCCTACCCAAATCTTTTCTTCCTAAGAACTGTGATGGAAGAGGTACAAAAATGCCCATTGTTCAGATTTAAAACTTTTTTCTTCAACTGGTAAGTTTTTTGTATTAGAAAAACTATCTCTATATCTCTATATAGATATAGATTAGATGATATAGATATAGATATAGATATATAGATATAGATAGATATATATGGGTTGCAAGAAATACAGGTAATCAAAAAAAAGGAAATAAAAATCAACCATACTTGGAACACCTAGGTGGCTCAGTTGGTTAAGTGTCCAGCTCTTGGTTTTGGCTCAGGTCATGATCTCCTTCTTCGTGGGATCGAGCACCACGTCTGGCTCCACACTGACAACACAAAACCTGCTTGGAATATTCTCTCTCCTCTTTCTGCTACCCCCCTCACTTGAGCACACTCTCTCTCCCTCTCTCTCAAAATAAATGAATGGACTTAAAGAGAAGAAGAAGAAGAAGAAGAAGAAGAAGAAAGAGAAGCAGCAGCACTGATCCTCGTAGGGAAATCCTCAATCCCAGGGATCAGTACACCATCAATCCGAGGAGAAAAAAAAAAAAGTCAACCATACTCTAATCATTTAATGATTGCTATTTGGTTTATGCCTTCCAGTCTTTTTTTTTTTTTTTTAACATATAAATACACATTTTTCTTCAAAAAAGGTAGAATCATGCCATAATACTTTTTGGTAATCTACTTTCGGTAAAAAAAAAAAATAATAATAATAATAATACAAACTGTGTATTTAAGGTCTACAACATGAAATACATAAAGTGTGGGGCGCCTGGGTGGCTCAGTTGGTTAAATGTCCGACTTCGGCTCAGGTCATGATCTTATGGTTCGTGAGTTCAAGCCCCGTGTCGGGCTCTGTGCTGATAGCTCAGAGAGCCTGGTGCTGCTTCGGATTCTGTGTCTCCGTCTCTCTCTGCTCCTCCCCTGCTCATGCTCTGTCTCCCTCTGTCTCTCAAAAGTAAATAAACGTTAAAAAAAATTGAAATCCATGAAGTGAAATGATTATTACAGTCAAGATAATGAACATATTCAGGGGTGCCTGGGTGGCTCAGGCGGTAAGCACTCAACTTCGGCTCAGGTCATGATCTTGCAGTTCACGAGTTTGAGCTGCATTATCAGGCTCTGTGCTGACAGCTCAGAGCCTGGAGCCTGCTTCAAATTCGGAGTCTCCCTCTCTCTCTGCCTCTCACCCGCTTGTACTCTCTCTGTCTCTCAAAAAGAAGTAAACATTAAAAACAAACAAATAGGGGCGCCTGGGTGGCGCAGTCGGTTAAGCGTCTGACTTCAGCCAGGTCACGATCTCGCGGTCCGTGAGTTCGAGCCCCGCGTCGGGCTCTGGGCTGATGGCTCAGAGCCTGGAGCCTGTTTCCGATTCTGTGTCTCCCTCTCTCTCTGCCCCTCCCCCGTTCATGCTCTGTCTCTCTCTGTCCCAAAAATAAATAAACGTTGAAAAAAAAAATTTTTTTTTAATTAAAAAAAAAATAAAATAAAAACAAACAAATAAATAAAGTATTTTTTAAAAAAGATAATGCACATATCCATTGCCTTACTTTTTTTTAATGGTGAGAGCACCTGAAATCTTTGGTAATCTACTTTTATTTATTTTTTCAAAATAAATGAATAAACTTTAAAAATTTACAAAAAAAAAAAAGAATAAACAATATATAGTGAATTTTCTTCTGTCAATACACATTTCTACCATATTTTAATGGCTATGTATTCTGTCATATAAATGGACCTGATTTATTTAACTTGTCATATTTGGGGGAACATTGTTGTTTGTAGAGTTATTTCTAATTCTTACTATTAAAAATATCCCAATAGTGGATGTCCTACAGTTAATCTTTGTACAGTTCTAAGAGTGCATCTTTAGGATAAACTTCTGGAAATGAAATTGCTGCATCAAAGACTTATAGGTTTTTGCATGTATGTTCATGAAGAATATCAGTTTATAACTTTCTTTTTTTAGTATCTTCATCAGGTTTTCATATCAAGGTTATTCTGGCCTCATAAAATAAATTGGGAAGTGTTCCCTCTTCTTTGTTTTGAAAGAGTTTGTGTAGGATTGTTATTTTTTTCTTCCTTAAATAAATATTTGGTAAAACTCACCACTGAAGCCATCTGGGCCCGGAATTTTCTTCGCAGTAAGAGTTTGATAATAAATTCAATTTCTTTAATAAGTATGGGGCTATTTAGATTTTTCTTTTTTCTTATATCCATTGTGATAATTGTGTTTTTCAAGGAACTTGTCCATTTCATTTAAGTTGTCCAATTTATTAGAATAAATTTACTCATAATATTTTATTGTTCCTCTTACTATCCATAGCATCTGTAAAGATGTCCATTTTTGATTGCCTGTTGTTGGTTATTTTTGTTTTCCCCTTATTTATTGACAAATCTTGCTAGGATTAAAACTATCAAATTTTATTAATCCTTCCAAAGAACCAACTTTTGACCTTGTATTTTCTCTTTACATTTTCTCTTTTATTAATTTCTGCTCTTACTTTTATTTCCTTCTTCTACTTACTAAGAATATAATTTGTTCTTTTTCTAACTTCTTAAAGTAGGAGCTTACATCACTGATTTTATATTTTTCCTTTTTTAAAATATAAGCGCTTTCTAATAAAGCATTAAAAGCACATTATTTGGGGGGTGCCTGGATGGCTCAGTCAGTTGGATGACCGACTTTGGCTTGGGTCATGATCTCACGGTTTGTGAGTTCGAGCCCCGCATCGGGTTCTGTGCTGACAGCTCAGAGCCTGGAGCCTGCTTTGGATTCTGTGTCTCATTCTCTCTCTGCTCCTCCCCTACTTGTGCTCTGTCTCTCTGTCTCTCAAAAATAAATAAATGTTGGGGCGCCTGGGTGGCTCAGTTGGTTGAGCCTCCGACTTCGGCTCAGGTCATGATCTCACGGTTTGTGAGTTCGAGCCCCGCATCGGGCTCTGGGTCGACAGCTTGGAGCCTGGAGCCTGCTTTGGATTCTGTGTCTCCCTCTCTCTCTGACCCTCCACCGTTCATGCTGTCTCTGTCTCAAAACTAAATAAACATTGGGGCGCCTGGGTGGCGCAGTCGGTTAAGCGTCCGACTTCAGCCAGGTCGCGATCTCGCGGTCCGTGAGTTCGAGCCCCGCGTCGGGCTCTGGGCTGATGGCTCAGAGCCTGGAGCCTGTTTCCGATTCTGTGTCTCCCTCTCTCTCTGCCCCTCCCCCGTTCATGCTCTGTCCCAAAAATAAATAAAAACGCTGAGAAAAAAAAAATTAAAAAAAAAAAACTAAATAAACATTAAAAATAAATAAATAAATGTTTTTAAAAAATTTAAAAAGCACACTATTTTTGCATCCCACACTTTTGTTATGTCTTTCACTTTCATTGAGTGTAAAATAGTTTCTAATTTCCCCTTTAAAATTTTTTTGATGTATATTTATTTATTTAATTTTTAAGTGTTTATTTATTTTCGAGACAGAGACAGAACATGAGCAGGGGAAGAGGCAGAGAGAGAGAGAGACACAGAATCTGAAGCAGGCTCCAGGCTCTGAGCCGCCAGCACAGAGCCCGACATGGCACTCAAACCCATGAACCACAAGATCACATTCTGGGCCAAAGTGAAATGCCCAACCGACTGAGCCACCCAGTTGGCTCAATAAACACCCAGTGTTCATTTATTTTTGAGAGAGAGAGAGACAGAGCATGAGCAGGGGAGGGGCAGGGAGAGAAGTCAGACATTTAACCGACTGAGCCACCCAGGTGTCTAATTTCCCCTTTGACCAAGGGTTATTTTCAAATACCTTGAAATTTATCAATCTTCAGGGAAGTGCAAATTAAAATCATAATTAGATACCATTTCACATCCACTGGAATGGCTAAATTCAAGAACGCTGATTACAATGGGTGGTGGCAAGGAAGTACAGCAATTGGAACTCTCATACATTGCAGGTGAAAGTGTAAAATGATAGTTTTGAGAAGTGTTTTTGTAACTTCTTATAAAATTAAACCTACATCTATCATATGATCCAGCAATTCTACTCTTAGGTATATACCCAAGAGAAATTAAAACATATGTCCACAAAAAGGCTTATACACAAATTGTTCATAACAGCCGTATTCATATATAGTCCAAAAGTGGAGAAAGCCCAAATGTCCATCAGTAGGAGAATGGGATAACAAATTATGACATTCATATAAAGGAATTCTACAACAACAAAAAGGACGAACTACTGACACACTCAATAACATGAATGAATCTCAAAATGATTATGTTAAGCAAAAGAAGAAAGTTACAAAAGAGTATGAACTATACAATTTTACTTATAGAAGTCCAGAAATAGACTAAACTAATTTTTGGTGTTTGAAGTAAAAAAAAGTGGTTGCCATTACTGGGGAGGTGATTTATCAAGAAAGGGATCAAAGAAATTTTCTGGGATAATGGAAATGTTCTATATATTGTTTTAGATGGAGATTACACACACACACATGCACACATATACATATATAATTATCAGAACCTATGGAACTGAACATTAAACATCTGTGCATTTTATTATATGTAAATTGTGTATATCTCTATATATACACGCTATATATATTGTAAAGCAAAATTGAATTTTTTTTAGTTTATTTTGAGAGAGAGAGCTTGGGAGGGGCAGAGAGAGAGGGAGAGAGAATCCCAAGCAGGCTTCGCACTATCAGCACAGAGGGATGTGGGGTTCGAACCCATAAATCACGAGATCATGACCCAAGCCAAAACCAAGAGTCTGATACTTAACCGACTGAACCACTCAGGCACCCCTAGATCTTTTTTTTTAAGTTTACTTATTTATTTTGAGAGAGAGAGAGAGAGAGAGAGAGAGAGAAAGAGAGATAAAAGGGGAGGGGCAGAGAGTGAGGGAAAGAGAGAATCCCAAGTAGGCTCCACACTATCAGCACAGAACCTGACCCAGGGTCTCACAAACCAGGAGATCATGGCCTGAGCCAAGATCAAGAGTCAGACGCTCAACTGACTGAACCACCCAGGTGTCCCTAGATCTTCTAATAGAATACATTTCTCCTTGGAGTGATTTTTCCTCCCTGTCAACCCACATGGATCTTAGAGCCCTCAGTTTACCTTCCATTATCCTACTGAAATTGTGAGCACACTGCATTTGATCTCCCCTCTTGGCTGTGAACCCAGTAGTGCAAGCATTTTTGTATTTAAAGTTTTCTCTTTCCAGAGAGAAGATGATTGCTGTGCTCTGAGTAAAGAGTACAGCCCAAACAATTTGGGAACTCCTTATTTTTAGATATCAGCCTCTATAGGCAAGTTCATTGTGTCTTATTAGAATGACTGAGGAAGGAGTACTCGGTAAACAGGAGTAGATTTTATAGCTGCATCGGTATGATCCCTTTTGGTGATATTTTCTAAGGTGTACTTTTAAAACATAAAAATGTCTCCCACGCATTCCAAACTCTGAGAGAGCACCACCACTTGAGGCTATTAGAGATTATCTATTAGATATCAATCTATTTCCTTGGAAAGCTAGGCTTTGTGCATTTGTGTGGTTTTTTTTTTAATGTTTATTTATTTTTGAGACAGAGAGAGACAGAGCATGAATGAGGGAGGGTCAGAGAGAGAGGGAGACACAGAATCTGAAGCAGGCTCCAGTCTCTGAGCCGTCAGCCCAGAGCCCGACGCGGGGCTCTAACCCACGGACTGTGAGATCATGACCTGAGCTGAAGTCGTTCGGCCGCTTAACCGACTGAGCCACCCAGGCGCCCCTAGGCTTTGTGCATTTGAAATAGCTCATTTTTTGAAGGTCAAAAATCAGAATAGTGGTAGCAAAGGAATTGTACCAGATTTTACATTCTTTTTGTACAGCCACTCTCTTTTGTTACATATGTTTTGGGGTGTGCTGCTACCAGCATTTATTCTGTTGTTGAGGTCTGGCCCTATATCCATTGCCTGCTTCATGGGAACTGCTAACTAAACAAATGACACTAGCTTTGCCACCTGCCTCCTATAACACTTTCTTATGTTTGCTGGCAGCCTAGTTTTAGCCTAAAAGTCATCTTTCAGGAAGCCTTCCTTACCAGCCACTCCAGACTAGGTTAGGTGCCCCTAGATTAGAGTCCTACCATCAGAGATTGATCACATTTTATTGTAATTGTTGGACAATTGTCTCATTCAATAGACTGTCAGTTTCTGGAGAGCAGAGATATTGTCTCTTTTGCTCCTCTTTTAATCCCCAGTGCCTGGCATATCAAAGACACTTGTTGAATGAATTCATGAATGACTGGCTGAATAATGAGCAGCTCAAGAAAACAACCTTTATACTCACATGTCGGTGGGCAAGACGGCCGCTTCTTTTTTTTTTTTTTTTTTTATTAAATTTTTTTTTTCAACGTTTATTTATTTTTGGGACAGAGAGAGACAGAGCATGAACGGGGGAGGGGCAGAGAGAGAGGGAGACACAGAATCGGAAACAGGCTCCAGGCTCTGAGCCATCAGCCCAGAGCCTGATGCGGGGCTCGAACTCACGGACCGCGAGATCGTGACCTGGCTGAAGTCGGACGCTCAACCGACTGCGCCACCCAGGCGCCCCAAGACGGCCGCTTCTTTAACCAAACAAGCAAACAAACAAAAGCATTCCATGGTATTCCAAGACTTTATGTCACAGAACCACAGTCTAAATCACGTATAGAGGGGTTCAAAATCTCTAGTAGGAAAGAGAAATACTGTCCCTATTCTGTCCTTGGAGAAGATATCATTATGCAAATGTGGGCTTCCTCCTGGTGAAATAGTCTGAAAAAAAAAGTTTGTTATGCACACTTGTGCTTCTTCCTTTACTGAGGTCAGTGGTGCTGAGAGGTAGTGTCGTACAGTGACATGGTGATTTAGAGCCAGGGCTCTGCTGTCAGTGGGTTTGAGACCTAATCTGTTATTTATTCATAGTGTGCAGTTTGCACAGATTACTTGACCTCTTGAAACTTGGCTTTTCTCATCAGTAAAATAGGGGCCATATTCACACCTTCATGGGATTATGAAATTAAATAATGAAATGTATATATCAAGTTCCTGGCCTGAATAAAGTGTTCATCAAGTAGCCCATGATGATGATGATGATGATACAATGTTCCTGAGAAGAGCAGCATCATAAAAGACTGGTTTCTGCTCACCTTTTTCCTTGAGGGAAGTGTACAAGCTCAGTCCCTGTGAAACTGAGATTGGTGTCCTGCTTTGGGTTCCAAGAGCCCTCAACCACTGCTCTTTCCTGTGGACCAACAACAAAGGGATGAGAGGGCATTCATAGAGTGGATCCCTAACTGCAGGCTCAGCCCACACTCTAATCAGGGGCATTCTTGGAGGCTTTCAGCCTGGAAAACAGTCTGGCCATTCAATCTAAAGGCACTCTCCCAAACTCCCTCTGTGTCCTGGAGAGGAGGTGGGAAGATAAAGAACACTTGAATGGAAGGCTGTGCATATACAAGTTGTCCACCGAATCTCTTAGTATTCATTGGTGGATAATTTGTATATTCTACTAGTATTATTGGCATTATTCAAAGGGAAAGATGAAACAACTTTAAAATGTGACTCTGTTAGTTTTTAAGCCTACTTTGTAAATAAAGGATATATGTATCTGTAAAAGTGGCTTACATAGCAAAGGATGTGGATAAGTCATATATTTATCAGGTATGTGTGTTGGGGGGTGAGGGAGAGACTTGTAAAGATAAGAACAGAAATGGACTCAGAGTTCCAGAGAAGTACAGGACACTTGGGGAGAAAGGTTGTCCTGGAGGGGGAATGGGAAGGTCTAAGAACAATGAGGCCAAACAGGTAGCAATTGAAGTCCCGATTTCTGAGAACCTGGTTCTCAGAGTCTATAGCTTAAAAGGGCCTGGCATCTTCCCTGCTGGGAAGCAGACAAGGACCCAGAATTCAAAATCCAATGGCTTTAGCAGCAAAAAAAAAAAAAAAAAAAAAAAAAAAAAAAAAACAACAAAGTATAACCCTATTTATGTTTTCAATAGCGTACAGAAATAACACAATATAAATGATATATGTGGTATATGCCGAAAATGACTTCTGTATTTGGTGGGTATCTGAGAGGGGATTATGAAGGATTTTTGCTTTCTTTTTTTAAAATTCTTTTAAATATTTATTTTTGAGAAAGAGAAAGAGAAACAGAGCACAAGCATGGGAGGGGCACAGAGAGGGAGACACAGAATTCAAAGCAGGCTTCAGGCTCTGAGCTGTCAGCACAGAGCCCGATGTGGGGCTTGAACTCATGAACCAGAAGATCATGACCTGAGCCAAAGTCAGATGCTTAACCAACTGAACCACCCAGGTGCCCTAAGGACTTTTGCTCTCTAAGCCATACATTTTTGAAATATCCAGTGTTTTATACTGAGCATGTATTATTCTTACATGAAGTAAAAAAGTTAGAGTTTTAAAATCTAATAACATATAAAAGCAAAAACTTGGATACAACCTAACTAGTCATCAATTGGGAGAGGCTAATTAGAGCACTGATTACAGATTCATACTATGGAATACTATGCTACCATGAAAAGCATGAGTTAGATCCATACGTCCCACTATGGAATAAATGTCACAATATTGTTGAGTTAAAAAAAAAAAAAACTGGGGCGCCTGGGTGGCGCAGTCGGTTAAACGTCCGACTTCAGCCAGGTCACGATCTCGCGGTCCGTGAGTTCGAGCCCCGCGTCAGGCTCTGGGCTGATGGCTCAGAGCCTGGAGCCTGTTTCCGATTCTGTGTCTCCCTCTCTCTCTGCCCCTCCCCCATTCATACTCTGTCTCTCTCTGTCCCAAAAATAAATAAACGTTGAAAAAAAAAAAAAAAACTGCAGTGAAATGTGCAATGACCTATACATATATAAAAGTTATGGAGCTGTACACTTGAGATTTGCACAATTTTTTTTACAAGTTCATTTATTTATTCTGAGACAGAGAGAGAGAGAGAGAGCACGACCCGGGGAGGGCCAGAGAGAGAGGGAGAGAGAGGATCCCAAGCAGGTTCCTCACTGTCAGCATAGAGCCTGCCCGACGTGGGGCCTGAACCCATGAACCGTGAGATCAAGACCTGAGCCCGGAATCAAGAGTCAGAAGCTCAATCAACTGAGCCTCCCAGGTGCCCCAAGATTTGCACAGTTTGTTATACCTCAATTAAAGTTTTTTTTTTTTAATCTTCATGAAATTCTGATTGTGTGTGTCTGTGTTTGTGTCTGTGTGTACATGTGTTGGAATATGCATAGAAAAAGACCTAGACAGTAGTGCCTTTTATAGTTCAAAGAGCATGTGACTCTTGACCTAGGGGTCCTGAGTTACAGCCCCACGTTGGGTGTAGAGATTACTTAAGTAAATAAATAAACTTAAAAAAGAAAAAGATCTAGACAGATGAAAATGGAAATTTTAACAGTGATGACTTAGTTATTCCTGGGGAATTGCATGGGGAGAGTGAGGGAAAGTTCTTTTACTTTTTGCTTTACATTTTTTACATTTAAAATAATAAGCATGATTTGTTTTGTTATTGAAAGCAACAACAAAAAAAGGTGGGGCCCCTGGGTGGTTCAATTGGCTAAGCATCTTACTTTGGCTCAGGTCATAGTCTCATGGTTCATGGGTTTGAGTTCCATGTCAAGTAATAACAACAAAGGAAACAGAAAAAAAATTATTTGTCCTCTGTGGGATTTCCTAAATAACCCCATTGATTTCAGGGGCATTCTGCGGCCGTCCCTTCCTCTCCTCTGGTAAAGAAATGAAATGACAACATGCAAAAGGTTTCAGGCCAATTGGGCCCACTCTAGATGATGGTGGTGCTGATTTCCCTCCAGTTTACATTAAGGAAATTGAACTTTGGTTGAAATCCATCTTGTTTAAACAAGAAAGCAGACAAAACTTTAATGCTATAGTCTTGCGACCTTGTAACATTAGCACTCCTCCAGGGAAAAAAATTGGGATTTGGCGGTGAATCTCCGCGTGAACGTTACCGCTTTTTAAACGTCTATTTTTACCGATGCCCTAGAAGAATTCCTTTGGAAAGATTCTTGTTTCAATAAAAGTAAGCCATTGGACACCAAGCACGGGGGACCTGACAGGCGAGAAAGGTTTTGAGAAGCGTCAGTCGCAAGGGAGATAGCCCCCCCGCTAGAGCCAAGCTCCTCCCTGCAGCCTTTGGCTTTGTCCGTCCCCGGGGTTGCACCAGTCCTCCGGAGGGGTGGGGCGGGGAACAAAACCAAACAGCGTCCTTTCCCTACAGTCAGACCTATGTGCAATCCAAGAGCCACACGGATTTAGAGGGATGGTTGGGCCCAAAGGAAGCTGGAAAGCCAAAGGGATGAACACAAAACAGGGCAGGGAAAGGGACCCCATCCTGCCAAGTTTTATCTTTCAGAATAATGGTGGTGACTGTTGGATAACCCACGTCCATCATTAGGGTGCCAAAGAGGGGGTGCCTCACTAGCTTTTCCTTTTTTTCCCTCCAACTGAAAATATATCTTATATTTTTATTATAAAAGTAACATATGTTTGCTGTAAATGAGTCAAACAATACAGAAACCTATGAACTGAAAATTAAACCCTCTTCCCCAATTCTACCTTCTCAGGAATAACCACTGGAACAAATGTTGTGTGTCTGTCCCAACTTTTTAATGTAATATTGTATGGCTAAGCGTACACAAGGCAGGACATAGTGCTTAAGAATACAGGCTGACTTTGACAATCAACTCTTAACTGGACATCAGTTTTCTCAAATATAAGATGAGGATAATAATAAATAACAACTGCTACTTAAAATGTTTTTACATAAGTAAACTCATACACATAAGATTCTATAAATTTACTGTTTTCAACTTTATTTTTGAAATATTTATAGATTCACAGGAAGTAGCAAAAATAGTCTAGAAAGTTCCAACATGCCCTTCATCCAGTTTCCCCCAATGGTTACATCTTACCTAAAGTACAGTATCAAAACCAGGAAATTGATGTTGCTACAATGTGTAAAGTTTGATGTCATTTTATCCCATGTGCAGATTCCTGTAACCATCAATGCAATCAAGATTCAGAGCTTTTCCATTATAGCAGAGATTTTCTTCACGGCACCTCTTCATAGTCACAGCCACCACCCTTTCACCCCAACGTCTCTAACCCCTGGCAATTACTAACCTATTTCCCAACCCTATAATTTTGTCACTTTAAGAATTTTATATAAATGGAATCACATAATATGTGACCTTTGAGATGAACTTTTCTCACTCAGCATAATGTCCTTGAGATCCATCCAACTTTATGTATCAACATTTGTTCCTTTTTATGTCTGGGTAGTATTCCATTCTGTAATGGACTTAAAATTTTTCTTTTGTTAGAATTTCAACATTTTGAAATCTCTAATGAATTAACTGATTGAGGTATGGAGTGTAAATGGATGCTAACATGTTAGGAAGAGACGACCAGGCAATATGTGCCTTCTGATAGAAGTATACTACAACCAACTATGAAGTAGTCTTTTCTGTAAGATTTTATTTTTATTTTATTTTATTTTATTTTATTTTACACCCAATGTGGAGCTCAAACCCACAACCCGAGATCAAGAGTTGCATGCTCTACCGATTGAGCCAGCCAGGCACCTCAGTCTTGCCATCAAATCTCTACATTTAACTATAAAGAATCAGGAAATGCAAAGGAAAAGAGGTCAAGACTACCCCCTTGTAAATGCAACCAGGAAAATCCAGATTGTGAGAAACTGCATGCAAACATCACAATATCTTCAGCAAATAAATTGTAAGTGAACACAATCTCACACACACGCACATACACACATGGAGGAAACTTATAAACCAGGGGATATTTAAGAATCACCACACACACACACATGTAACAGTCCCCACCAAAAGCTTGTACATACTCAAAGAGCATTATTAATAACAGTAAAAAAAAAAAAAATGGAAACAACCCTAATGTTTATCAGCTAATGAATGGGTAGACAAAATGTGGTATATCCATACAATGGAATATTATTTGGCAAGAAGAAGTTATGAAGTCCTGATGTGTGCTACAACATAGATGAATCTTGAAGACATGCTCAGAGTGGGGGTGCCTGGGTGGCTCAGTCGGTTGAGTGTCCAGCTTCAGTTTGGGTCATGGTCTTGTGGTTTGTGAGTTTGAGCCCCATCTCAGGCATGGAGCCTGCTTTGCATCCTTTGTCCTCCTCTCTCTCTGCCCCTCCCCGCTCACACTCTCTCTCTTAAAAATAAATAAATGTTAAAAAATGTTTTTAATTTAAAAAAGAAAAGAAGACATGCTCAAAGAGAGAGTCCAGTCACAATGGACCACATATTGTGATTCTATTTGCATGAAATATCCGAATAGGCAATTCTATAGAGATATAAAGCAGATATGGGGAGATGAGAGAATTGGGGAGTGATGGCCAAAGGGAGGGCATTACTTTCAGGGGGATAAAAGTGTAAAATTGATTGTGCTGATGGATGTACAGTTCTGCAGATATATTATAATCTATTATGTTGTATTCCTTAAATGGGTGAATTGTATGGCATGTGATTACTTGTTAATAAAACTTAAAAATATTTTTAAAAATATTTTTTAAAGTTTATTTATTTTGAGAGAGCAAGAGATATGGAGGGGCAGAAAGAGGGGGAGAGAGAAACCCCAAGCAGGCCCTGGCTGACAGAACCAGATATGGGGCTCAAACCCACGAACCGTGAAATCATGACCTGAGCCAAAACCAAGAGGGGGACTCTTAACCGACTGGGACACCCAGGCACCCCAAAACTTAAAAATATTTAAGAAGTGTTAAGAAGCATATCAATCAATCATAATGTGTGGCACTTATTTATATTTAGATTTAAACAAACTATTAAAAAAGGTATCTAAGGGCACCTGGGTGGCTCAGTTGGTTAACTGTCTGACTCTTGATTTTGGCTCAGGCCCCTAGATTTATTACTATTTTTTGAAGTGTGATAATATTGTGATGTTTGTTTAAAATTTTATTTTTAAGTAATCTCTACACCCAATGTGGGGCTTGAACTCACAACCCCAAGATCAAGAGTCATATGCTCTGCCAACTGAGCCAGCCAAGTGCTCCTGTAGTGATTTTTTTTAATTAGAGTCTTTTATTTTTTCAGAGATACATACTGAAATACTTACAGATGAAACCATGCCTGGGATTTGCTTCAAAATAATACAAGAAATAAGCAAGTGGAGGTACAAATGAAATGAGACTTCATAATAACTGTAGAAGCTGGGGGATGGCTGCATGAGGGCTCCTTATAATCTTTTTTCTACCTTTGCCTATGTTGAAAATTTTCCATAATAATAAAAATGTATATCAGTAAACATATTTCCCTAAAGACTTAGCCAGCTCTCTTTAAGAGCTGCATAGCCTTCCATATTTATTTGATCAATTACCTGATAGAGGACATTTGTGTCATCTCCAAATATTCAGTATACTAAACAATACCGCAGGAAATATCCTCATACAAATGTCTCTGCCCAAGTAACTGTCCATTTCCTTAGAATAAATTCCTAGAAGTGAAAGTGCTAGGTCAAAAGATGTGCATGTTTTAAAATTTTGTATATATGGAGAGATCGTTCTCTAGAGAAGCCTTGAGGTTACCTATTTCCCAACACTTCCAATAATATGTTGGTCATTAAATGCAATCCTTTTCTTTTTTTTTTTTAAGTTTATTTATTTATTTTGAGAGAGCGCAAGCAGGAGAAGGGCAAAGAGAAAGGGAGAATCCCAAACAGGCTCTGTGCTAACAGATGCAGGGCTCAAGTCACGAAACTGTGAGATCATGACCTGATCCAAAATTAAGAGTCAGAGGTTTAACTGACTGAACCACCCAGGTCTCCTCCACTTTTTCTTTTTTAAAGATTTTTTGCAATATAACTTATACACCATCAAATTCATTCATTTCAAGTGTACAAGTCAATGATTTTTAGTATATTTCTAGAATTATGCAAACATCACCACAAACTAATTTTAGAATATTTATATCATTCCATTTCCAGTCACTCCTTAATCCCACTCCCAGCCCTAGGTAACCAAGAATCTACTTCCTGTCTCTATAGATTTGTCTTTTCTGGATGTTTCATATGGATAGAATCACAACATGTGTTGTTTTGTGTCTGGTTTCTTTCACTGAGCATAGTATTTTTGAAGTTCATCTATGTTATAGCATGTACAGTATTTTGTTCCTTTTTATTGCTAGATAGTATTCCATTGTGTGGATATACCACATTTTGTTTGTGCATTCATCAGTTGATTAATAAACAACACAAATGCTGTTTCCACTTTTTTGCTATTGTGAATAACATTGCTGTGAACATTCATGTGCCAGGACTGTGTGGACTTACGTTTTCATTTCTCCTGGGTAGATTGCTAGAGGTCGAATTGCTGCATCCTATGAAAATTCAGTTTTTAACATTTTAAGAAACTGACCAACTGTTTCCAAAGCAGTTGTACCATTTTACATTCCTACTTGCAGTGTATGAGGATTCTAGTTTCTCCATATTGAAACCAATACTTACTGTTATCTGTTTTTTTTAAATTATTATTATTATTATTATTATTATTATTATTATTATTAGGATGCCTGGCTGGCTCAGTCAGTAGATCATGTTCCCCTTTTCAGTTTTATTTTATTTTATTTTATTTTTTTTAATTTTTTTTTTTTTTAAACGTTTTATTTATTTTTGAGACAGAGAGAGACAGAGCATGAACGGGGCAGGGGCAGAGAGAGAGGGAGACACAGAATCGGAAACGGGCTCCAGGCTCTGAGCCATCAGCCCAGAGCCTGACGCGGGGCTCGAACTCACGGACCGCGAGATCGTGACCTGGCTGAAGTCGGGCGCTTAACCGACTGCGCCACCCAGGCGCCCCTCAGTTTTATTTTTATATATTTTTATTTTTATTTTTTATTTTATTTCTTTTTTGAGACATCCAGACAGCTTTTATTGAAAAGATTTACTGCAGCCAATGTTGAAAAAGTTTACTGCAGCTTTTTTTTTTTAAACGTTTATTTATTTTTGAGACAGAGAGAGCCAGACCATGAACAGGGAGGGTCAGAGAGAGAGGGAGACACAGAATCTGAAACAGGCTCCAGGCTCTGAGCTGTCAGTACAGAGCCTGACACGGGGCTCAAACCCACTGATGGTGAGATCATGACCTGAGCCAAAGTCGGATGTTTAACGGACTGAGCCACCAGGTGCCCCTTGCTGCAGCTTTTGACTTCTTTTTTTCCCCCTCTTTTTAAGTTTGCTTATTTATTTATTTATTTTTATTTATTTTTTTAATTTTTTTTTTTTTTCAACGTTTATTTATTTTTGGGACAGAGAGACACAGAGCATGAACGGGGGAGGGGCAGAGAGAGAGGGAGACACAGAATCGGAAACAGGCTCCAGGCTCTGAGCCATCAGCCCAGAGCCCGACGCGGGGCTCGAACTCACGGACCGCGAGATCGTGACCTGGCTGAAGTCGGACGCTTAACCGACTGCGCCACCCAGGCGCCCCAAGTTTGCTTATTTATTTATTTTGAGAGAGAGCATGAGCATGTATGTGGGGGAGGGATAAAGAGAGGGGGGGAGAGAGAGAGAATCCCAAGCAGGCTCTGAGCTGCAGTGCAGAGCCAGACACGGGGTTTGATCCCACCAACCGTGAGATCATGACCTGAGCTGAGATCAAGAGTTGGATGCTTAACTGACTGAGCCACCCAAGCACCCTGAGCATGCTACTCTTTTAAAAAAACAATTTTTTAATGTTTATTTATTTTACAGAGCGAGAGAGAGACAGCATGAGCTGGGAAGGGGAGAGAGAGACACACACACACACACACAGAGAACCCAAAGCAGGCTCCAGGCTCTGAGCCGTCAGCACAGAGCCCGACTCAGGGCTTGAACTCACAAACAGTGAGATCATGACCTGAGCCAAAGTTGAACTCTCTACCAGCTGAGCCACCCAGGCGCCCCCTGAGCATGCTACTCGTAATCTCAGGGTCGTGAGTTCAAAGCTCCACATTGGGTGTGGAGCCTACTTAAAAAATAATAATAATAAATAATATTTATGATGGTTGATAATGTTGAACATCTTTTCATGTGCTTATTCGCTATTTGTATATCTTCTTTGGAGAAATATCTATTCAAGTTCTTCACTCATTTTTAAAATTGTATATTTGACCTTAATCTGTTTATTTTTTGCTAGTCTGTAAGATGAAAACTTTTCATTTACATTTACTTAATTAGTAATAAATAAACGGTAATTTATTTTCACATTTTTTTTAAGTAGACTTCACACCCAGCACAGACCCCAAAGCAGGGCTTGAACTGACAACCCTGAGTTCGCAACCTGAGCTGAGATCCACTCAGATACTTAACCAACTGAACCACCCAAACGCCCCAACTTTTCACATATTTATTGGCCAATTGTAATTTTTTATTTGTGAAGTTTTAGAAGAGCCCCTTCTACATGAAACATATTTTTTTTTACACGTTAAAAATATTTCCCCAAATTTTTCATTTGATCACAGCAACTATGCATGCCATGGTCATACACATAACCCAAAGAGCTGACGGTAATTAGGTTATAGACAGACACTTGATCCTGCCCAAAAGCACACAGTATTTGGTCCTAAAGCTTAGCTGGTCTCCTTCCCCATGACCTTCACCATCCTCTATCCTCTGGCCATGCTGAAGCAACCCATTGAAGCAACTCTCCCTTAATGATGGCATCCAATCCCACTCCTGAAGAATCCCCTGAAAAGAGACCCAAAGATAATAAAACTTGTACTCCCAACTCATCCTCCTTCTTTTCTAACAATGAGAACCTGGATAATCTTATTTATTGAACACTCATTCACCAAGTATGCCAGACACTTTGTTTCAGCACCTTATGCAGATCATTATCTCTGTACTGTTATGTTCCTCATGTTACAGATGAGGAAATGACGCCGGGGGAGTTTTAGTAACATGCCCAAGGCCACAGAGCTAGGGATTTGTGTGGCTGGGATCAGACCTGGGTCTATCTGACTCCAGAGACTGTGCTTTTGCCCACTGACCTACATTTCTGCGTTTTTGTAGCCAGAGCTTTCTGTTGGCTTCAGGTGTGCTTTAGAAGGAAGGCCAAAGTACAAAGGCTGGGAAAATCCACCCACTGAACATTTAACATTAGGAAATAGAGTGGAGATTCTGAATCCTACTACCCCACTGAAATTGAGGGTGATCTTTTCAAGAGTGCCTCAGTTTTCTGTCATCCTTTCAACAAATAGTTCCTGGGCACTTAGCAACCCTTAAACTATGCCCGGCACATATCAGGTGATGGATCAATAAATATTTGTTCCATGGATGAATAAATAATTGAGTAAATGAATGAATGGGTGTCTACTGTGTTCCAAGCCTCCTGCCTGAATCTTGGGATACAATGAATAAGACTGACCTGAAGATGCTCATGGTTAAGTGAGACCATGATACATGGGGAATTATAATCCTGGGACATATACATAAGAAATTTTAATCCTAGGGGTGCCTAGGTGGCTTAGTCGGTTGGGCGTCGGACTTGGGCTCAGCTCATGATCTCACGGCTGGTGAATTTGAGCCCCGCTTCAGGCTCTGTGCTGACAGCTCAGAACCTGGAGCCTGTTTTGAATTCTCTCTCTCCCTCCCTCTCTGCCCCTCCCCCCCCACTCACACTCTGTCTCTCTTTCTCTCTCAAAAATAAATAAACATTAAAAAAAAAAAGAAATTATAATCCTGGGGCGCCGGATGACTCAGTCAGTGAAGCGTCTGACTCTTAACTTCAGCTCAGGTCACCATTTCACGGTTTGTGAGATTGAGACATGCATAGGGCTTTGCGTTATCAGCAAATTTGGGGGATTTTCTGTCTCCCTATCCCTCTGCTCCTCCCTCTCTCTTTCTCTCTCTCTCAGAATAAATAAATAAACAAAAAAATTATAATCCTGTGGCATAAACTCTATAGCAACAACAAAAATAGCAATCATTTTTGCTGAACCCTGACTCTAAGCTTTGCCTCATTTAAATCCTCTCAGCGATCCTACAAAGTGAATATCATTTTTATTTTACAGTTGAATAATCAGTTTCCAGGTGAAGGAACGAAGGCTTTAGTAGGTATAGGCACAGGGAGCACAGTGGAGGGATCCTAATCCAGCTGGTGGGTTTCAGAGGAGTCTTGGGAAGGAGTTGTCTCATTTGAAACCTAAATTAGAGATGGTAGGTAACCTGGCCTGGGTGAAGTGAGGCTGCCTTTGCAGGCACAGCAAAAGCCTGTGAGCCAGGGGGAAACAGCTGTGGCCTCTCCTTCTGCCACACTAGCTTTCGTGGTTCAAAAGTCCCAGGGCCAGCACTTGTTCTGTGCCAGTTCTTCCTGTCTTCCCCCAAAGACATCTTCGTCATCTTGTAGACCACAGCCTGCAAACAAATTGCCCTTTGAGAGTACCAGGCCTGTCCAAATACTGCTAGGCTCCTGGGAATGGGTGGCTGAACTGAGGCCTGTCACACTCACAGGGTGACCAAAGCAAGATCAGTGTGGCCAGCTGCTGACACTAAAGCCAGACAGGAAGTCAAGCATGTGTGTATGTGTGTGGGGTCCCCTTGGTGAGCCACACCCTCCTCCAACAGCATCACTTAACATTGCTGTTGGGAGAGAAGCAAAATCTCTCTTGTATCTATCTAATCTCAACCCGTTCTATAGCCAGTTCAGCTCATTCCCTTGAGTTCTGTAGCGGGAGAGGTCATTTTTAAGCCCCTCCATAGCTTTTGCTTTTTCTCCCTGATTCCATGCACAGTCTATGAAACTCTGTGGAGGAGAGAAGGAGGCATGAGGGGTGGGAGTGCAGGTACCTGCCACTCCTTCTGGGCCCTGCATCTATCTGTGGAGACCCGGCTGCTCTCTGCTGGCATCCTGAGGTGGGGGGTTAGATGGGGTATTCTCACCTGGTCCAGCTTCTGAATGTGGTTTTCTCACCTATTTCCACCCAAATCTTTGTACTTCTCTTGCAAAGTCCCCAGGGGGACTATTGACCCCTCCCAGAGAAGGGGCCAGTAGGGTAAATGGCTAAGTTTGGGATTGGGCCTCTAGGGTTTAGTAATCATCATAAAGGTCTTCCTGGCTACTGTACAGGAGCCTCCTAAGGCAATTTCACATTCAGGACCCTCAGGCCTCCTTTGATCCCCCACCCCTGAGGGAATGTCTGGGCTGGGCCTTCAGAAGTGGCCAAGCAATGCATAACAATGACTTCTTACCACACACAGTACCAGATCTTCAACACTTGGTAATAAAAATAGCTTAGCATTTATTGAGTGTTTATTAGGCACCAAACTCCTCACGACTGTCTTGGGCAGAAGATACTGTTACAGATAAGGTAAAGAAGGCTTAAGGTCCCCAACTGCTAAGAGTGACAAGGCAACAAAAGGGCTGGGCTAGCATTGAAAGCCCAAGCTGGGACTCTGAAACCAGGGCTCTCTACTTCCAAGCAGGCTGCACTTCCAAACCTGTCCATCTTTCCCCTCCTGCTGATGGTTCAGCTTCCCTTGACCTCCTTGTATCAGCAGATTTTCCCAGGCCCCTCTCTCATCTCTGGTCCACCCACTGGGATTTTCAATACCTCCCATCATCAATCATTGTCTGGCCAATTATTCAAGACCCTCCTAGGGTTACAAAGGGATTAATTCTCCAATCCCTCCCAACCCAGCTATTCCTCCATCCTTTCTAGAGCTAGCCAATCCACCTAAAGGTCAAAGGTCAACAGTGCCAGATGGGGTTCTGTGTAAGTCTCCCTTATCCCAGGGTCAACTCCTGGAGAAGGTTGGGAGGTAGCCTAGGTGGAAGCTTCAAGCCCTCTTTTGCAAGCTCCTCCTTCCCAGGGTGACCAAGTCTGGATCCATTCCAGGCAGTCCATGGAGCAGGGCTGAGTGTGGGAGAAACGTTGTACCTTCAGAGCTCTTCCTCTACTACCTGCTGGCTCTATGGCCTTAGCCAAATCACTTAGTTCCTTTGTGCCTCAGTGTCCTTATCCATAAATTGGGAATAAAGATAATAATACCTCCTCAGGCTTTGGTGAGAATTAAATCACATAATGGCTGTAAATCATTTAGCACAATGCCTAAAATCAAATGCTGAGAGAAAGCAGAATGGTTTAGGTCATCAGTTTAGCATCGCTGGCCCTAATCCCCCACTCCTCAGGGACCTATCCATCTCCTCCTAAAGACCCCTGGGGAGGCCCTGGTTGGTGGGGAACTGGGACAGCATACAGGGAAGACGGAGTAGAGAAACTAACTGATTCCATGATTATTTTCTAGTTTCACAACCCAGGGCTCCCTAGGAATAGCTGCAAACCCAGGCTGGCTTCCTCTCCTCCTGACCACCCCTCTCCACCTCCTAGCAGTGTTATCTCCTAACTTGACCATTAAAATCTGACACTAAATAGGCCCATCTGTATTTTGGCAATATAGTAAAAAATGGGCTCCCTTGATCCAGCAAGTCTACACCCAGAAATGTGTTGTGAAATAGCTAAGAAGCCTAGCAAGGATTTTGTGATAAGGATGGTCCTCTCAGTGTTATTTATAAGCAGAAACTCAGGGCGCCTGGGTGCTTCAGTCAGTTAAGCGTCCAACTCTAGGTTTCAGCTCAGGTCATGATCCCACATTTTGTGTGTCTGAGCCTTGCATCGGGCTCAGCACTGACAGCACGGAGCCTGTTTAGGATTCTCTCTCTCCCTTTCTCTGTGCTGCTCCCCCATCCACTATCTCTCTCTCTCTCTCAAAAATATTAAAAAAAAAAAAAAAAGAGCGAGAGAAGCAGAAACAAGCTCTGAGTCTAATGCTTAGGTGATTGGCGCCACACACACACACACACACACACACACACACACACATGTCTCTCAAACACAACAGTCCAGCCATTACAAACTGTGCAGCAGAAGAAGGTTTTAGTGATAGGAGCAAATGTCCAGAATATGTTTTGTTAAAGTTTTCATATTTTTAAGGAAAATGATAAAATTTATTTGAAAAATTTCTTTTTGTTACATATCTATGGTTTCTAATTTATTTGTGAATGAGCATATATTTATCCTGTAATGAGAAGCAAAAGCCCACATTTGGCAAAACTTAGTTAGAGATGGGAGTTGATGGACTGGCTTTATATTTAGCCTCTGGATGAGTTCTTGTCTCCCTACGGCCCAATGAATTCCAGAATAAGAAACCCTAGCAGATCTAAAAGTTTGGGTCAAAAGAAAAGCAGTAGCAAGAAAGAAGACCCAAGCACTTCTGTGGTCCCTATTTTGATACTCTTTGGTATCAGCGGTTGTGTGTTTGATCAACTTGAGAGTTGGGGACACAACCTGACAGTGCCAAGGAGGGCTGGTAGCCCCTTCTCTTTCTCTGATTTGGATAACTGATGCTTTCTCATTCTCATGCAAACAGACCCCCAAGACAGGTCCTCAAGGAGCCCTTTTCCACCTGCTGGGCCCTTTGGTGTTCTCTGGCATCCTAAAGGTCTGGGCTACTTCCTCGAGAGGTGCATTCCACCATGTCTTTCTCCCATTGTTCACCCTTCCCTTTCCATTGTCCTCTGTTCAGGTGATGCACCCAGGCTACCTGTGAGGGGGAGGGGAGGATGCTTATCTCTACTCTGGGGTACTATGAATGATAACTACATAGATTTAATGAGGGTAGCTCATATTTGTTGGGAAGCTTGCAGAAGGCTTAGAGGATAAGCTGGACACTAGACTTTTGCATCTCCAACAGCCTCTTGGGTAAAAAAAAATTTTTAAGATTTTATTTTTTAAATAATCTCTACACCCAACATGGGGCTCGAACTCACAACCCCAAGATCAAGAGTCATGTCATGTTTAGCACTAAGCACTCTCACAGTAGCATCTGCTGTCTAGGCCTCTAAGCACTGCACCACACTGCACCACACTGCCTGTCCCCAGTTCACATACTCCTCCCACAGCACTTGTCACATCTTGTCTTCATGGCTTACTCATCTCTGCCATTAGACTATGAGTCCCAAGAGGGCAAAAATGACGCTATTCTATCTGTCCCATCTATTGACCATTACCCAGACCAAGGTCTGGAACACATATTAGTAAGTACTGGCGAAATACTCAGATGATTCAGAAGAGGTTTAACACTCTGTGTCCCTCACCTCTATGACATTGGCACCATTCAGGGGAGGCTTTGGGTAACCTGGTTTAGGAGGGGGGAGTGCTGAAGGACATTGGGTGTAAGCATTGGCTTATCAGGTTATTTACAGGGGTCTGCTGGGGTCCAGATTACCCACAGAGATTGCGGGTTCAGACCTCCATCAGTTTGCATTGTCCCAGATCTGGTTGGTCTCCTCACATGTGCTAGCCTCTGGTTTTCAGGGTACTAGATGTCAATAGGCAGGTGACTCGGGGGCATCCATTCCCACATCTGGAAAAGCCGCTTAAATAGGTGTGTAGCAATAGCCTTCAAGAAGCTATAAACCTGTTCTGTCTAGAGACCTGATTTGGTTCCTGGGGAAGTGGCCTCCTCAGGGCCTGGGCACCTGTTGGCCTAAAGGGTGGGGGAAACTTCTTTTCTTTGTTCCTTCTTCCTCTCTTCGCTTTTAATATTCCAGCTCAATCATTTCCGCAGCTATTTTTGTCCCTATAAGCACAGAGGGCTCAAACATATTTATAATTGTGACATATTGTTCCTTAGCCTTTCCATTTTGTTTCTGATAATGCCAGTTCTGGGCATCTTAAAACTTTGGGACCATTGGGAAGTATTTGACAGGAAGGCTTTTGAGATGGGTTTCAAAAGTGAGGAGAGAAAATGGGAAAAGTGTATTCAGGTCAAGGCACAGAGAATTCTATGATAAAACAACAAAGGATGTGGGGGAGGAAGAGATGGGAAATGACAGGAAATGAGACTGAAAGGGCCTTGTAGGCCAAGCTAAAAGTTTGGACTGGATCCTGAGGGCAGTCAGAAGCCATTGAAAAGTTTGGGTCAGTGAGTGTATTCCAACAACACAAAGAAATATTCAAATAGGTGATGTGTATCGACCACTTGATTTATAATGAAAAAGATGATTCTTTAGGGCTCCCAACAATCTTATGAGATGGTATTACTATTTCCATCTAATCTTAAGGGAATCTGGAGCAAAGGAAGATTGTTTGCTCAAGGTCAGAACTAGGAGCTGATTCTGGAGTCTCTTTACTTATGCTGGCAGATCGGAGAGAGGGCAGAGTTCAGGGAAGGGTTCTGGAGAAGGCAGAAAGGCCAACCACACTCCACAACTGCCTGGATGTGGGTGTGAGGATGGCAGGGATCTCAAGAATGGTGCCCAGGTTTCGGACCTGCGCACCCTGAGAAACGTGCAAAAACCCAATCTCTGGGCAAAAGCCCGGAGGGTGGTCCAGAGCCAGCCAGCCAATGGCCCTGGCTCCGAGGCTGACCGTTCTGGCAGGACAGGGCCAGACCTGTCGCCCAAGCTGTGCCGGAGCGGGAGGCGGAGGCGGAGGCGGAGCGGGAGGCGGAGGCGGAGGCTGAGGCGGAGCCGGAGCCGGGCGGGTCCTCCCGATCCTCCCGGAGAACAGAGCGCGGCAGGCGGGGCCGAGGACTGACGGGAGCAGTGCCACCTAGCGGAGGCCGGGGCCTTGGCACCCGCGCCCCATGAAGTCACCGGCCCCGAGGCATGCCGGGAATGGTAGAAGCCGGAGGAGGAGACCAAATGGATAGAGGAAGGGTATGAACCTAGCTGCAGTCTGGGCCCGTCTGACCTCTGTCCAACTGGGGACTCAGCGCGCACCCGAGTGTGGGGCGCTGGGGGTCCCCGATGTGCCGTACCTTCCCCACCCTTATCCTGTACGTCCACAGGCAGCAGGCACGCCCACCGTGGCCTGCCCCTCTCAGACCCCTCAGATTCCACATTGGATCCCTTCCTCCCTTCCTCACATTCCTCCAACTTGCCTTACCTAATTTTGGGTTCTCTCACCCATTCCCTTGTCCTCTGGCTGCTTACCTTCCCTTAGCTCACAGCCAAAGCATCATCGGGTCCTGTGGATGCTCTGGTTCCACCTCCTCTCCCAAATCCAGCCTCTTCTCTGTCCCCACTGCCTCTTTCTTGATTCAGGCCAACATCCACTCCAGGCTGGAAGGCCATCTCAGCCAGCAGTCCAGCTCTCTTGCACCCATTTTCCACATTGCAGATGGATCTTTGTAAAGATTCTCTAGTTCCCAGGATGAACGCTCTTCAGTGGCCTTCCTGTTCCTTTAGTATAAAGATGAAACTCGATTTGACCTACCAGCTTTTCACAGCATGGCTATGTGACCTCCAGCCCATCTTTCATAATGCCTTTCTCACATGTTGAGCCACAGTCCCACCTTTATCGAAATCACTAGTGGAGCTTGTTGACCAGGCGGACTCTGGCCCACCAAATCAGACTTCCTGGAAGTGTCACCCATGTTTAACAAGTCTCCGTTGGTTGACCCACTTCTTGCAGCTTCTGAAAAATGCCAGGTCTCTGTGCCCCCTGGCCTGTACACGGGTTCCCCCTGCCTAGAGAGTATACCTCTCTCATGTCCTTCTTTTTAAAAAAATTTTTTTTTCAACGTTTATTTATTTTTGGGACAGAGAGAGACAGAGCATGAACAGGGGAGGGGCAGAGAGAGAGGGAGACACAGAATCGGAAACAGGCTCCAGGCTCTGAGCCATCAGCCCAGAGCCCGACGCGGGGCTCGAACTCACGGACCGAGAGATCGTGACCTGGCTGAAGTCGGACGCTTAACCGACTGCGCCACCCAGGCGCCCCCCTCATGTCCTTCTGATTGAGTTTAAAGGTCACCTCTCTCCTGCCCTCTACAAGCCCTGGGCTTACTCCTAAAACAGCAGGGTTTTTTAAAGTTTATTTATTTATTTTTGAGAGCTGGGGGGTGGGTGGGGGGAGGACGAGTGGGAGAGGGACCGAGAGAGGGAGAGAAAGAATCCTAAGCAGGCTCTGCACTGTCAGTGCAGAGCCCAAAGTGGGGCTCAATCTCATGAAGTCTGAGATCATGACCTGAGCTGAAATCAAGAATCAGACACTTAACCGATTGAGCCACCCAAGCGTCCCATAAAAAGTAGCACTTATCGGGGCGCCTGGGTGGCTCAGTTGGTTAAGCGTCTGACTTCAGCTCAGGTCATGACCTCACGGTCCGTGAGTTCGAGCCCCGCGTCGGGCTCTGTGCTGACAGCTCAGAGCCTGGAGCCTGCTTCCGATTCTGAGTCTCCCTCTCTCTCTGACCCTCCCCCGTTCATGCTCTGTCTCTCTCTGTCTCAAAAATAAATAAACATTAAAAAAAAATTAAAAAAAAAAAAGTAGCACTTATGAAGTGGACTTTTGTTTGTCTGCTCCTTTGTTCCTCCAGCCAGAACATAAGCTCCAATAGCAAGGTGCCTGACACAGAGAAGGGACTCAATAAATACTGGTTGAATATTGAATGAATGAATATCTGGGAATACTCCTGTTCAAGACAACCCTAGGACCTGGCATGATGGTGTGAGAAAGAAGAACAACCCAGAATAAACCAGCCCTGAGGATGCAGAAGAGAGAGTGATTGGGGAGTGGGCCCTTCCATTTCCCCTCACACTACTACCCACAGGGGTCTCATTTAGGGGCACACACACGCCCCAAGGAAGCCAAGGAGAACCTGTGCCTGTATATCAGCTTTCTTCTCTGTGGCCCCATGGACCTATCCTTCCTCATCTGCTGGGGGTTTTGAGTCCCCCCCCTTTACTGTCCAGAACATCCAGGGATGGCATCTTTGTACCCCTGGCAGCACTTTGTCTTTTGTTTTTTGGCCCGTCAGTGAAATCCCAAGCCCACTCCATACCAATGATTCACTACAGCCTCAGGAATGAAAGCCAGAGAGGCAGCCTCAGACAGCAGGGTCAGCCCCTGCCCAGCCTGTAGGGAAGGCACTAAGGGAAACCAGCCATCAGGTGCCATCTAGAGCCAACACAGACCACTGCTGGGTCCTGGGTCTTCTCTGGGTACAGAGTCAAGGTACTCTAACTGCTGTCCTCAAAGATGTCTCCATCTAGTTGGGGGTTGTGGGAAGGACTTGAATTGGTTCTTAATTACAACGGCAACGGTAATAGCAGCTATGATTCTTATGGAATGCTTACCACATGCCAAACATTTGACATGCAGTGTCTCTCACACCTTAAACAATCCCTTTGCAGATTAGGAAACTGAGGCTCAGGGAGGTTAAGCCCATCCATACAGTTGAAGGGATGGGTATAAAGCAGAGAGGTTGAGAGGAGGGCTCTGAATGAGTCAGAAGGGGATACACTTTGGTTTGGGGGGGACAGTGGTGGCAGAGCTCCTCCCTTGGAAGGGGAGGCGCGTGTGAGAGTCAGCAACGGCAGATAAGCCCTGCTTGCCAGGCTAAGGAACTTGTACTTGTTTCTCTAGGCTCCACACCAACTGTTCCTTTCTTCTCTGTTTCTATCTTAGGTGGTCAAATGCCATGATTTGACCTAAGGAACTGAAGCTGGGGGTCCTGGCCCTGCTATAGTCCGGTTGCAGGGCCTCAGGCTGGTTCCTGCCCTCTCTGGGCCTCAGTGTCCTCTCTCTGAAAGGAGCCTGACTCAGGCACTTCTAACCCAGCCCAGAGGTCTCTATTCATAGCTCTAGAGCAAAATTAAGCTCAGATGCAGGAGCAGCTTTGGGTTAACTTTAGTCTTTTAGCCTTTTCTCCCAAATAGCCTTTTCCCCCACTTCACATGTGCCCCCAGGACACAGGACAGGCACAGAGGAGGGAGGAAGGAGATACAGCAAAGGCCTTTCTGTCTGTATATCTCTGAGTGGATCAATTGTCCAGATTTCTGCTGTTTTGGGTGGTCCTCCTGGTTAGGTCTCCAGACCCATACAGGCAATCTCTTCCTCCTCTTTACCATCTATATTCATTCATTCATTCATTCATTCATTCATTCATTCATTCATTCCTCAAACGTGAGGGCCTCGTCTGTACCAAGCATTGTAGAAGACCCTGAGATATAGCCATGAACCAGATGGACATGTAGGTGGTAGGACTGTCTCTCTCCTAGTCCAAATGGCCACCAGGTGTCACCAGTGCCAGCCACACAGCCTTTCATGGGTCTGAGAAAAGACGGGTTGGGATGAGAAAATGTGGATGGGTGAACCAGACCAGCTGTACTCAGTCTCCATCACAAGCAAGTTCTTCAAGTGGAAAAAACAAATTTACCTCCTTGCCCCTCCCCCACCAAAAGACACCCTCATGACTTCCTCAATAGCCCAGCTTGTCTGGGATCATAGGAACTCACACATTCTGTCCAGTATTCTCTCTGTAGCCCATCCCTCACAGAGAGCCCACCAGGCTTCTTGTAAACCCTTTTGGTGATCACAGCTCACCACCTCCTAGGCAGCCTATATTATTAGAAGATTCTTCCTGATTTGGAACCAAAATTAGGGGCACCTGGGTGGCTCAGTCGGTTAAGCAGCTGACTTCAGTTCAGGTCATGATCTCGCAGTTTGTGAGTTCAAGCCCTGCGTTGGGCTCTGTGCTGACAGCTCAGAACCTGGAGCCTGCTTCAGATTCTGTGTCTCCCTCTCTCCTCTGCTCCTCCCCCGCTCATGCTCTGTCTCTCTCTGTCTCTCAAAACTGAACAAACGTTAAAAAAAAATTAAAAAAAGAACCAAAATTTGATACTCACTTGGATTTGTCCTAGTTCTGCCTTCTACGGTTACAAAGAGGAAGGCTTTTCTGTCTTCTACAGCCCTTCAGACAGTTGAAGAGATTGCTCAGGTGTCCTGAGTTCATTTGTTTGTTCATCATTCATGACTGCATGCAGAGCATTTACCTTACGTCAGGCCTTGGGGCCACAGCAGAGAATAAGCAAGGTTGATGCTGCCCTCCAAGGCTTACAGACTGTACAAGAAACCAGCAACCGAACCAGCAGTAACAATAAAACATGCACAAGGCCAAATAGGAAAGATCTGGACTGACACAGAGCAGAAGGCAAGGCCCTCACCTAGCATGGGGTCTGAAAAGTCTTCCTGGGGAGATCTCTCTGTGGTCAGGCAAAGGAGAACAGCTTCAAGGCTGTTCAGATGTCAAAGTTTTAAAGAAAATTTGGGGGAAACAGTTGGGAGGGTTTTGCTCATGTCCTGAGCTTAGTCTGCTTGCCGGGAAATGCAGCATCATGCAGTGTCAGGGGGGAGGCTTGGTGCACAGTGCAGGGGACAGGAAGAGACATCTAGGCAGGGAGAGAGAGCATGGAGTGTCTGGGACACTGACAAGGCCGAGTCTTGTTGGAGTGCACAACTGAGGAAGGTGCTAGGAGACAAGGGCCCCCCAAAAGAAGGATGAGACAACTTCCAGCCCTTCAACAGCTTCTAGAAACCGGTGTCTAATGCCCAGCTCTGATCTGATGTGGGGTCTGGGAGATCCACAAGGTCACATTCCTTGATGCAGATACTACATTCCCATGAACACAGGCCAGGGAGGCAGCAGCCTTTTGATGGCAAGTCGAAGTGCACCTGAGGTCCTTTAAAGCCCTTAGGATGCTTCACTCAAACTGCTAGAAGGCCAGAGTGTGCCCATGTAAGGATCATGCAGCTGAGTTAATGAACTTCAGACTGAGCTGTTTTTCTTTCTTTCTTTCTTTTCTTTCTTTTCTTTCTTTCTTTCTTTCTTTCTTTCTTTCTTTCTTTCTTTCTTTCTTTCTTTCTTTCTTTCTTTCTTTCTTTCTTTCTTCTTTCTTTCTTTCTTTCTTTCTCTTTCTTTCTTTTTTTTCTTTCTTTCTTTCTTTCTCTTTTTTTCTTTCTTTCTTTCCTTCTTTCTTTCTTTCTTAGCTGTTTTTCCATTGTTCTATGGCTCATTTCTTTCTCAGTTTTGATTACTCAAACAATATGTGTTCATTTCAGTAAACATTTCTTTTTTTTTTTTTTTAATTTTTTTTTTCAACGTTTATTTATTTTTGGGACAGAGAGAGACAGAGCATGAACGGGGGAGGGGCAGAGAGAGAGGGAGACACAGAATCGGAAACAGCCTCCAGGCTCTGAGCCATCAGCCCAGAGCCCGACGCGGGGCTCGAACTCCCGGACCGCGAGATCGTGACCTGGCTGAAGTCGGACGCTTAACCGACTGCGCCACCCAGGCGCCCCTCAGTAAACATTTCTAAATAAAATAAACAAAATGAAAATCGAAAATTACCTTGTATTATTGTATTTATTGTTGTGTAACAAATTACCTCCAAACTTAGTAGCTTCAAACAACAAACACTGATTATATCACAGTTTCTCAGATTCAGGAATTTTGGAGTGAGTGGATTAATTGGGTGGTTCTGGCTCAGGATTTCTCATGAGATTGCAAATCAGGATGTCAGCCAGAGCTGCCATGATCTAAGGCTTGACCAGGGCTGGGGGTTTCACTGACAAGGTTGCCTATTTGTGCGCCAGACAAGATGTTGCTGGTTGTTGGTAGGAGGCCTTGAAGCTCACAACTCAGACGTCTCCATAGCTGCGTGAGTATCTTATGACATGGTGGCTGACTGTCCTCAGAACAAGTGATCCAAGAAAGAGAATAAAGAAGAGGCCACATTGACTTTTGGTCTAGTTAGTCCCATGCTTGGGAGGGGATTAGTCTCCACCTTTTGAAGGGAGGAATATCAAAGATTTGTGGATATCTCTTTAAACCTCCAGGTACCCCAAATCTCCTTCCAAAGTAACCATTATGAACATTATGTTGTATTTACAACCAGAGTTTTTCTCGTGCAAATATCCATATCTACTTTAAAAAATAAAGGGGCGCCTGGGTGGCTCAGTCGGTTAAGCGTCCGACTTCAGCCAGGTCACGATCTCGCGGTCCGTGAGTTCGAGCCCCGCGTCAGGCTCTGGGCTGATGGCTCAGAGCCTGGAGCCTGTTTCCGATTCTGTGTCTCCCTCTCTCTCTGCCCCTCCCCCGTTCATGCTCTGTCTCTCTCTGTCCCAAAAATAAACGTTGAAAAAAAAAATTAAAAAAATAAATAAATAAATAAAAAATAAAAATGGGATCATAATACAAATATTGTGGTTTACTGCTATTTTATTTAATGTCTGAATAGGTAATAATGCACACAATATAAAATTTAAAAGGTACAAAAGCACATAATGACATGCAGCTGCAAGTGAGTCTCCCTCTCTCACTTGTGCCCACTCAGTGGCCCTCCTTGAAGTTCACCACCTTCACCATCTTCTTACAAATGTATATGCACAGCTACCGTGTTGTTTCCACATTCACTGTTCTGCAGTGTGCTCTTTCACCTCACTATAATCTCTCAGATATTTCCATATCAGTTCATAAGGAGAGGACTCAATTTTTTTTTTTTTTTAGTGTTTATTTATTTTTGAGAGAGAAAGAGAGAGAGAGAGAGAGAGAGAGAGAGAGAGAGCGAGAGCTGGGGAGGTGCAGAGAGGGAGATACAGAATCCGCAGCAGGCTCCAGGCTTCGAGCTGTCAGCACAGAGCCCGACGCCGGGCTCAAACTCACACACAAACTGTGGGATCATGACCTGAGCTGAAGTCAGATGCTTAACAGACTGAGCCCCTCAGGGAGCTGCTTCAGTTTTTAAAGAGCCATAGAGTATTTATTGAGTGGAGGCACCAGAGTTTACTTAATATGAACTATTTGTAACCAGTTCTGTGACTTCAAAGTATCCTCTAAGCGTCCCTCAGTGTCAGCAAATGTACATTATTTGTTGCAGCTGCTTACCCTGCCGCTCTAATGCATGTACCATCATTATTTTAACGGATCCCGTGGTGTTGAAAGTTTGGGTTGTTACCTAGTTGCTCATTTTTCTCTATTTTGCTTCTAAAGCAAACAGCCTACATCTAGT
Source organism: Leopardus geoffroyi (assembly GCF_018350155.1). Lineage (NCBI taxonomy): Eukaryota > Metazoa > Chordata > Mammalia > Carnivora > Felidae > Leopardus > Leopardus geoffroyi. The sequence continues at coordinate 115,503,403 of NC_059326.1, read as the reverse complement.
GAGCCTTTTGGTACTGTCCATCAGAAGCTCGAAAAATACACTTAATCTTTGACCCCTCAATCCCACTTCTGAGAATCGCTCCTAATAATCAGAAAAGAAAGCGCACAAAGATGCACCTCCTTATGTTCATTGCAAAGTTTCTTAGAGAAAAATTTTAAAGAATCTAAGGGCCCGATAACAGGTGGCTGCTTCAATCCTGATTCATAATTCTATACTAAAGAATACTGGGCACACACCAAAAATTATGATGTGACTTTATTTTTATTGACCCACAAATATGCCTATGATATGTTCCTTAGTGAAAAAGCAGAATAGAGGGGTGCCTGGGGGGCTCAGTTGGTTAAGTTTTCAATGCTTGATTTCGGCTCAGGTCCTGATCTCACGGTTCAGAGACTGAGCTTTGCATCAGACTCTGCGCTGACAGTCTGGAGCCTGCTTGGGATTCTCTCTCCCCCTCTCTCTCTCTGCCCCTACTCCAACACTGCATGCTGTCTCTCTAAATAAATAAACACAAACATTAAGGAAAAAAAAAAAAAGAGATGGTAATACTCCTCAAATTGACCTATAGATTCAGTGCAACCCTTGTCAAAATTTCAGCTGGCATCCTTGCAGAAGTTGACAAGGTGATCCTAAAATTCATATGGAAATTTATGGGTCCCAGAATAGCCAAAATAACCTTGAAAAAGAAGATCAAAGTTGGAGGATTCATACTTCCTGATTTCAAAACTTACTACAAAGCTATAGTAATCAAGATGGTATGAACTGGCATAAGGATAGACTTCCAGATCAATGGAAAAGAACTGAGAATTCACAAAAAAAATCTCACATTCCTGGTCGATTGATTTTTGCCAATGGTGCCAAAACAATTCAATGGAGAAAGATAGTCTTATCAACAAATGGTGCTGGGACAACTGGATATCTACATGCAAAAGAATGACTGTGACCCCCTCACTCAAACCACATCCAAAAAATTCAAAATGGACCAAAGACCTAAATGTAAGAGCCAAAACTATTAAATTCTTAGAAGGAAACATAGGTTTGAATCTTCATTGTTGTTTTTAAAAATTTTTTTCTTAATGTTTATTTATTTTTGACAGAGAGAGAAAGAGAGGCAGGGCAAGGGGCAGAGAGAGAAGGGAACAGAGGATCCAAAGCGGGCTCTGTGCTGACAGCCCAAATCAGGGCTTGAACTCACAAACCATGAGATCATGACCTGAGCTGAAGCCATATGCTTAGCCAACTGAGCTACCCAGGTGCTCATAGGTTTGAACCTTGGTGACCTTGATGAGGCAATGGCTTCTTAGATATAGTACCAAAGGGACAAGTGACAAAAGAAAAGATAGATATTTAGATTTCGTCAAAGTTAATAACTTTGTGATATAAGGACACCACTAAGAAAGTGAAAAGACAACCCATAGAATAGGGGAAAATTTCTGCAAAGCACATATCTGAAAAGGGACTTGCATCTAGAATATATAAATAACTCTTATGATAATTACAATAATACATTATTATTATAATTAAAAGACCAACAACCTAATTTTAAAAATGGGCAAAGGATATGAATAGACATTTCTTGCAAAAGATATACGATGGCAATAAACACATAAAAGGATGCTCAACATCATTAGCCATCAGGGAAATGTAAATCAAAACCATAACGAGATACTACTTCACACCTACTAGGATGGCTATAATCAAAAAGATAGATAAGAAACAAGTATAGGCTAGAATGTAGAGAAATTAGAACCCTCATGCATTGCTGGTGGGAATGCAAAATAGCACAGCCGCTTTGGAAACTCGTCTGCTGGTTCTTCAAAAAGTTAAACATAGAGTTACCATATGACCCCATGTCGTCCTTATCCTAGCAGGATTCCGGGACCTTTCCACATGAAAGGGATTGTGTGGGCAACCTCAGAAGCCAGAGGCCTTCCAATCCCACTCACACTCTGTCCCAGGCTCAGGGTCCCCTGAATGAGTGTTTAGGGGTTTATTTCTCTCCCAGGAACACTGATGACAAGGTCCATGGGAACTGTAACGGGGCTAGAAATAGAAACACATAGTGCCGGCCCAGACAAGCACTTGTGGAGTGTCTGGAGGGAAGAAGCGACTACCAGGAAGTGAGGGAGGAGGCCCTAAGAGAAGGGCGACTGTGGAACAGAATGCTGCTCTCTGCAACACTGGCCTGAGGGCAGCAACCTGTGAGCCAGGCAGCCTGCAACTTGGGCCTAACTTCCCCACTTTGACCCTTGGCTTCCGCCTTGGATGCCAGATGGTCAGCCCAGAAGAGCTTCGAGGTCTCTGTCTGTCAGAACAGAGGAAGTGGTGAGGAAGATCCCGTGCATACAGCTGTTGTGACACGCTGTAGGCCCCGAGGCCCCAGTCACAGACCCATTCTCCCATCCCCTTCTTACACCACTGACCCTGTTATGGGTTGAATTGTGTCCTCCAAAAAGATATGTTGAAGTCTTAACCTCCCAATACCTGGAAGATAGTGTCCTTGCAGATGTAATCAAGTTAGGATGAAGTCATCAGGGTGGGCCCCATCCAACAGGACTGGTGTCCTTATAAGAGGAGACGCAAGGTGAAGACAGAGGCACACGGGTGAAGAATACCCTGTGACAGAGGCAGAGACTGAATGGTTGCAGCTGCAAACCGAGGAATGCCCGGACGGCGGGTGGGTGGGTGGGGCACCGGAAGGGGGCAGAGGCAAGAAAAGATCCTTATCTAGAGACTTCAGAGGAAGCATGGCCCTGCCATTGCACACTTCCAGCTTCTAGAACTGTGAATAAATTTCTGTTTAACAAATTTCTGTCTTTTGGGGGTGCCTGGGTGGCTCAGCTGATTAAACATCTGACTCTTGATTTCAGTTCAGTTCAAGATCTCACGGTTTGGGTGATGGAGCCCTGCATCGGGCTCTGCGCTGACAGTGTAAAGCCTACTTAGGATTCTCTCTCTCCCTCTCTCTCTCTCTGTCCCTCCCCTGCTCAGACCCTCTCTTTCTCTCTCTCAATAAATAAAAAAATAAATAAAATTTAAAAAACTTTTGTTGTTGTTCTAAGCCACCACATTTATAGTGCTTCGATACAGTAGCCCTAGGAAACTAATTCAGAACCCCAACACGATCTCGTGCTCCAGCTACGCCAGCCATCTCTCTGTTCTTCCATGGACCAAAGTCTTGCCCACCCCAGGGCTTTCGCACCAGCTGCTCTATCAGAATGCTCTTCACCGGCACTCCTCTCCACCACTCTTCCCTTGCTCCTTCCAAGCTCAGCTGAAATGGCATTTCTTCTTGGAAGTCTAGATTTGGGTATTCCAGGTTCCCTTCAGAAAAAGAACAGAAGCCCACCCTCCCCCTGTGCAGCTGTAGTTAATCGCTGGTGCAGTTGCATAAGACCCACTGCCTTGCCCTGCTGTGCATGTCACGACAACAGGACCAGGCCTGACATATGCTCCAGCAATCCTATCCCATAGGCCCTGAGGCAATGCTGGGATTTTTTCCTTTTAAAGCATACTCGAAGCAGGAAACAACCAATACATGTTCCACATTGGGAAAAGAAACCCAAGTAAACATAATGAGCAAACAGGGAAAAATACACTAAAAATCACCTACATTCCTACTGTATAGAGTAATCATTGTTAGCATTTTGAACTATGTGCTTCCACACATTTTGTCATGCAAAGTAAGTTTCTTAAAATGCGATTAACTGTCCTGTATGCTGCTTTTTTCCAGTAAGAAATATATAATAAGCCTGTTTCAGGGTCAATAAATACAAAATTACATCATCATTTTTAGAGGCTGCCCAACCTTCTACTGTAAGGTGAATCACAATTTAGTTAACAAGTCCTCAACTGTTGGGCATTTAGATAACTTTCAGTTTTTCTCCGTGTAAACAACACTGCTATGAACATCTGAAAAAAAATGGGCATTTTTGTGCGCTTGTCTGATTATTCCTTGACAAAGGGTTCCTGGAAGTGGATTGCTACGTCCACAATCACACATGTTTTTTAAGGCTTATGATGCATAGTGCCAACCTGGCCTATCAAATGGAGGAACTTCCTCCAGCAGAAGGGGTGGGATGAAGAACAGGTGCAGGGGAAGCGATGACTGGTGTGGAGGCGCAGAGCTGGCGGCGGGTGACCCCTGGGAGGGGTGGGTCTTGGGCAGCCTGGGGGAACAGGTTGCTGGGCACAGCTGACTCTTGGGACAGGTGTGAAGCTGTGCTCTGGGAGGGCTCTGCTCAGGCCTTCTTCTGGGCACCCTTCATTTTCTTTGGTTTTGAAGCAGCTGAGTCCTTGCTCGCCTCACGGGGCCCCTTTGTGAGCCACTTACAGGGAAGAGAAGGTTTAAGGAATTCCTCCATTTGTAGGAAGTGATTTTCACAAACAAGAGTTTTTAGGAAACCTCCTTGTTCCTGGGAGGCCAGTGTCATGTATGAATGTGGGGTGTCATCTTGTTTCCGGTTGCGATGTGGGGAAGGGTCCAGGCGCAGACTCTCTGACCTGGGCAAGAATACACTGCTGCCCCTCTGTGGGTGCCCCCCAATCCCACTCCTGAGGTCTGCGCCATCCTCAATCAAATCAGCTTATCTGTTTGCGAGAGAGCAGCCCTGAGAGACTCCCTCTGCCACCCCAGGGGAAATCTTAAGCATGAAACTTGGTCCTGGTCAATCTTCTATCCCTTCTCATGAAATCAAGGCACAGAGCAAGCAATTCACCACACTGAGCCTCAGATTACCCGTCTGCAAAATGGGGAATAGTATTATACCTACCTGACAGGGTTGCTCAGTGGATTAAGTAAATAATATATGTAACACTTAGCATAATATCTGGTGTGTGGTGAATACCTTATGATGGTGATGATGTTGATGAGGTTCCACTTGACTGCTTTTGTGGCTGGAACTGCAGGGTTCTCTCTGAGAAGTCATAGGCGTGGCTGCTTCCTGTGGAGAGCCAAAACTCCACTCCCCTGTGGGCTTTCTGCTGCCATAAAGCCCTTTACTAGAAAGGCTGTCATTACGGGAAATAACTGTTCATTCTCCCCACCTCCTTCCTGATATCACAGTCTTCAGAAAAAGAGGATCTGCATCTGGAAATCAGAATAAAAATAATCAGGCAGGGCAGCATGGTGTAGTGCGTCTGGGAGTGTCAGTCTGGGGCCTAGCCCCAGCTGAGGTCTCTGCAGGTCTGGAGTCCTGCCTGGGTGTTGGTAGAGGGTGTTTGATCATGAGGGCTCGAGGTGGTCAGTGTTGTGGCCACGGGGGACTGTAACGGGTTTGTGCACACCTTCGGTTCGGGGGTAGCAAAGGGCAATGGAACAAGGGCCTTTGCAAGCTTGCTTCCCCATGTCAAGACTGGGGCATGGCTTATTGGGGCCCTTCCTCCTTCCCTGGGGAGCCGGAAATACCCTCCTCCCCTAAGCTGTGGTCTGGCAAGACGCCAGGGCTGGAGCGCTGTGGAAAAAGTTATGATTGGTTTTTAATGTTTCGTTTTCAGGCTGTACCCAGAAAGGCTGGCCTTTATTGCTGGGAGCCATTTCACCGGGCTTTCTTTCCCTGTCATCTTCCAGAAACAGCCCGGGGTTTCGGAGATAGAAGGTAGGTAGGATCAGGAGCAGTGGAGCAAGGGCCCCGAGGCTGAGGCCCCCGAGAGCCAGAGCTGGGTAGAAGTCTTCTGGCTGCCCTGCCTGCACCCCTTGAACTGCGGTGTCACCTTTGCTGACTAAAGTCTTCCCTGGGGTGGATTTTGGAAAGAGGGAAGTCCAGGTCCCCAACAGTCTCTAGGTGGGTGGCACCTCACAGGACACTTTCAGGTCTGGGTCTGGGATGGTTGCTGCTTTCTTTCTTCACTACTCCTGTGGTGTCACAGGGTTGGGTATGGTGTGTGTGTTGCCGGGGTGGGGGGGCACATGTACTTGTCTTCCTGCTCTGTTTTCAACAAGTCTCTCCTAGACTGGAGCTCTGGGATGTTGTATGTCCGGCCTGTCCTAGAGGCTTCTCAAAGAGCAGCCTCTGGCTCTGGCTGGGCACCAGGGAGAAAGCAAGCTATCCCAAAGCGGTAGGGGAGTGAGAGGGTAACAACAGTAGGTTTCTTGGTGCCCACAGATGCCCCGCACTGGCCTGCACCCATCCATCCCGAGGCCCAGGGGCATGGGGGCCCAGAAGGCGGCTTTGGTCCTGTTGGCAGTCTGCCTGGCAGCCCTTTGGAGGCTGGGGGAGTCCCCGGACCATACTCTCCGATGGCTGGTGCTCCACCTGGCCTCCCTGCAGCTGGGACTGCTGTTCACGGGGGTCTGCCATCTGACTGAGGAGCTGTGTCACCTCCACTCCAGGTGACTCTATTACCCGTGGTGACTGGGCACCCAATGTGTCTCACTCCCTTGACCCCCGACCCTGCCTCTCCTTGAATCTCTCTGGCTGAGCTGGGCTGGAGCCTGGGGCTTGACTGTCACCTGCAGGTACCAGGGCAGCTACTGGAGAGCTATGAAGGCTTGCCTGGGCAGCCCCGTTCGCAGTGGGGCCCTGCTGCTGCTGTCCTGTTATTTCTACAGCACCCTCCCCAGCACAGACCTGCCCTTCACTTGGATGCTTGCCCTCCTGGGCCTCTCACAGGCATTGAACATCCTCCTGGACCTCCAGGTAAGACACAGAGAGAGGTGGAGGGTGTAGCCGAATGGAGGCTGCAGCTAGTATGACCTACTCTGACCTCAGCACTGGGAGTGGGATTAGTTTAGAGGTTGGTCCTTAGAGTAGAGCCTATAAGGTCTGCAACAGTGGGTCCAGCGATGGCAGAGAAGGAAGTAAGTTGGCAGCAGATTGGGAAATCTTCTTGAGGAGGAGGGCTCCAGTTACCCTTCACGGAGGCCTCCTTGCCCTGTACTGCTGTCTAGGGCCTAGCCCCAGCTGAGGTCTCTGCAGTCTGTGAAAAAAAGAATTTCAACGTGGCCCATGGGCTGGCATGGTCATATTACATTGGGTACCTGCGGCTGATCCTGCCAGGTGAGTCATTCTCTATGCCCCTCTCTCTAGGTCTCTAAGACATACAATTAGACATAAAACCTCTTGTGTTTCTAGAACTTGCTGTATTTTTCAAAGACTTTTTATTCCTAACAAATCATTTGATTCCCAGAGCAATTTTGTAGGTATGAAGGATGTTATTATGCCAGATTTACAGGAAGGAGTATGGCACTTAGAGCCATACTCCTTCTCCCTTGTTAACCATGGGAAAAGTGATTTCTCCCTCATTAACCATGAATTCTTCCAGTGAATATTTACTGCATGCTTTGTGTCCTTCATGTGCATTTTGCCTTTTAATTCATACCCTGTGGGCAACGAATAACCAACATCCCTGTTTTATTTTATCTTATTTTTTTAATGTTTATTTATTTATTTATTTTATTAAAAAAAATTTTTTTTTCAACGTTTATTTTTTGGGGGACAGAGAGAGACAGAGCATGAACGGGGGAGGGGCAGAGAGAGAGGGAGACACAGAATCGGAAACAGGCTCCAGGCTCTGAGCCATCAGCCCAGAGCCTGACGCGGGGCTCGAACTCACGGACCGCGAGATCGTGACCTGGCTGAAGTCGGACGCTTAACCGACTGCGCCACCCAGGCGCCCCAATGTTTATTTATTTTTGAGAGACACAGTGACAGAGTGAGATCAGGGAAGGAGCAGAGAGAGAGGGAGACACAGAATCCGAAGCAGGCTCCAGGCTCCAAGCTGTCAGCATAGAGTCTGATATGGGGCTCAAACCCACGAACTGTGAGATCATGACCTGAGTTGAAGTCAGACACTTAACCGACTGAGCCACCCAGGCGCCTGCAACATTCTTATCTCTTTCTTAGAGATAAGAAAATTGTGGTTCTTCGAGGTGAAGAGACTTCTCCAAAGTCACATGGCTTAGTGAGAGGAGGAGACAGGATTTGAACCCAGGTCTGTCCAGAGCCTGGACGCTTGACCTCTCCACTGTGAGCCCATGTGTCAGGTCTTATTTCTTCTGACTTGCTGGCCCAGACCACAGTTCTCCCGTATCTCACTGCTATCTGCCCTTGTCACCAGGGCTTCTGCTAGGAAACACGTCTAGAGATAGGGCCAGACTCCGTGCAGCTGGAAATGCTGGCAATGTAACCTCCCAGGGCTCTTCCTGCCTCTCAAAGCCCTAAAAGCTGTGGTGGGAAGGAGTGGGGCAGGCCCAGAAATCTGGACAAAGGACAAGTGAGGCGAGAGAGAGGTGGTGGGGGTGGAGGGAGAGAAGGAAAGGCTTCCTGAATGCTCCACCCCTCCTGGTTCCTACACAATGCAAGTGGACTGGACCCTTCGTTCTCTTGAACCCGCACATTGAGGGAACAAATGACCTGGTCTCTATCCCGGGTCAGGTGGCAGACAGCGTTAGTAGGAATGACCTCTCGGGCCTTTCCACCCCAGGGCTCCCGGCCCGGGTACTCACATGCAATCAGCTGCACAACAACATACTACGGGGCACAGGGAGCCATCGGCTGCACATCCTTTTCCCACTGGACTGTGGAATGCCTGATGACATGAGTGTGGCTGACCCCAACATTCGCTTCCTGTATGAGCTGCCCCAGCAAAGCGCTGACCGTGCTGGCATCAAGGGCCGGGTTTACACCAACAGCGTCTATGCACTTCTGGAAAACGGGCAACAGGTGAGTGTGCAGTGAGGTGGGTGCTGCTAAGGAGGAGTCAGGCCCAGAGCACCAGAATTCTGACCGCTGGCCAAGCACTGATAAAAATTCACTGCCTTTCTCTGAGCCTCAATTTCTCCAGTTGGTGCCAAGATTCAGCTCTGAATGGTGACAATGATAAGTAACCCTTATTTAGCACTTACTGCATACCAGATGATATTCATGTGACCGCCTCATTTAACCCTCACTGCCACCTTGTGAGGTAAGGATGGTTATGACCCCTACTTTACAGATAAGGAAACTGAGACTCAGAGAACCAGCAAGACAGTGGATGATTTCAACCTGAGTATACCTTGCACTTGACCATAGAGCTGTCCTAGATGAGGTTTTGAAAATGTCTGAAAGATTTCACATAGATTGAGGGAAACCAAGAACAGGTTGAACCCCAGGGCCCAGCTCCCAAATTCGTTTCCAGCTGGAGCAGTTGACAGCAGGTGACTTGATGGGCCTTGCCCTGGGATCTGAGGGGGTGGGTCTGTGAAGGATAAATTTAGCAAAGTCCTGGTCCTGATTTTAGGAGCAAAGACCACCAGACAGCATAGATCCCATCAGGGTAACCTCCTCCCAGTGCTCCATCTCTACAGGCTGAGGGAGGGGGGCCCCAGTAGTGGCACTAGGGTCCAGAGTCTGTCTGCCTGGGCCCTGGTTGAGTCTTGTATTCCTCTCACCTCCTCCAGGCAGGCATCTGTGTTCTGGAGTACGCCACCCCCTTGCAGACCCTTTTTGCCATGTCACAGGATGGCCGAGCTGGCTTTAGCCGGGAGGATCGGCTTGAGCAGGCCAAACTCTTCTGCCGAATACTTGAAGACATCCTGGCAGACACCCCTGAGTGTCAGAACAACTGCCGCCTCATTGTCTACCAGGGTGAGGGGTTGATAAGCTATAGGGCAGGAAGAGTCAGGTGTCCTGAAGGGTTAGAAATAGATACGACAGCACCAGGTCCTGGGCCTTCCCAAGTGGTCAAGGCATTCAAGCCCTGCATTCTTCCTCCCTGGGAGAGGTCCTACCTCTCCACCTAGGGCACTCAACTGCTTTCTGAGGTGTTCAGCTATTTGTCCTGGGTGGAGTGTAAAGAGATGGGTTCTAGGGGCGCCTCACTTCATCTAGGGATGCCAGAAGAAGCAGAAGAGCCCCAGGTCAGGAGCAAAGACATCGGGGCTGCAGCCTCAGCTCTGCTACTGCATCACTGTGTGACTTTGACAGGTCCCTGCCCCTCTCTGTGCATCATCTTGAAAACTGGGAAGGTGGAATTCTGTTATCTCTAAAACCACTTCTAGCTCTAGAATTCCATGAAACTCTAGCCCCAGAGTCTAGTGAAGGGGAGGGGGTGCTGGGATGTGCGGGAGAAGAAGGTTTGGAGGATCTGCCCAGCAGTCCTCAGGGTATGTTAAAATGAGAACATATGAGGTCTTCATCCACACCTTCTCCATCCCTGTTCCAGAACCTGCAGAGGGAAGCAACTTCTCCCTGTCACAGGAGATTCTCCGGCACCTTCGGCAGGAGGAAAGGGAGGTCACTGTGGGCAGTGTGGGGACCTCAATGGTACGCAATCCCTCTGTGCTGTCCCAAGAGCCCAATCTCCTCATCAGTGGCATGGAACAGCCCCTCCCACTCCGTACAGATGTCTTCTGAAGCCCAGGGTTACCTGGTCTGCACTCCCAATGCTCCCCAAGATTCTGGATTCCCAAGACTCCAGATTGAGGAGCTTTCTTCAGCAGCTGAATGGCCAGAAGAACCATTTCTTCCCACAAGGACCCTCTCAGAGATGGTCCCTGAACTTAACATCTCAAGATGAATCCTATGACCTTGGGCAAGTTATTTTGCCTCTCTGAACCTCAGTGTGCTCATCTAAATAGGATTATAATCATTGCCCTACCTACCTCACAGGGTTGTTGTGAGGACTATGACTGTCTGGAACTTTTTTGTAAACTCTAAATGCCAGGTAAACTTAAGGGACACATCAGGTGTCTTCCGCTGGACCTTCTAGACTGTCTCTCTATCCCTCTCTGCCTCCTCTTCCCTGGGATGGCATCACCAGGGTCGCTTGCTCTCTGGATTCTGTTCATGCTCAATCCATGAAGAGCCCCACTAGGGGAACAGAGGGAAGGAGGAGGGTGATATAGGGGTAGTTACTCCCCCAGATCCCTCCCTGCAGTATCAAGATCACTATGGGTTCTCTGCATCTTTGACATAAAGTCACGGCTCTGCCATGCTCTCAGTAGCCCTGTCTATCCCCAGGTTCCATTACCTGCCCCTTCCCCATGCTGCTCAGGCCTACCAGGTCCTGGTAATGTCCACTTGTGGCTTCCTTATACCTGCCCTTTCTAAACAGCTCCCCTTTGGGGCACCTGGGTGGCTTAGTCAGTTGAGCGTCCCACTTTGGCTCAGGTCATGATCTCACGGCTCGTAAGTTCGAGCCCCATGTCTGGCTCTGTGCTAACAGCTCAGAGCCTGGAGCCTGCTTCAGATTCTGTATCCCTCTCTCACTCTGCCTGTCCCCTGCTCATGCTCTGTCTCTCTCATGCTCAAGAAAAAATAAGCATTAAAAAAAAATAAAACTATGTCTAACAGCTCCCCTTTTAAACACTCCTCAGATTATCAATTTGAGCATGCCATTTTTCTCTGGCTGGACTCTGATACAAGCGATTGGCATTTACTGTCTGAAATGTCCAAATCCACTTGCACAGACGTACTTCCTTATACCCCTCCTTATTCTAGGACAGGACAGAGTATCATTTCACCGTGAACAGAGCCCAGCAGTCAGGCTGAGGGTGTAGAAGGTAGCGCACCCCATGGCATCTGCCTGCCCTTTCATGGCCCTTGTCCCCAGTGGGAGGCTTGGGGAATACAGAGCGTCCTGAGCAGGTGTGCAGATGCCATGAAGGGTACACAGCTGGATCCCAGGCAAGGGGCTGCTCAAAGGAGCTGGGGGCACTGAATGAATGTCCCCAGATGATAGAGCCTGCAAAGGGATAAAGGGTGGGGGGAGAAGAGCGTTTGTGTGTGGAGATGGGATACACTCTGGGGGACCTTGGACAACACAGCCAAGCACCTGCTGTATCTTATGCCATCACTGTTAAAACTGAGCCATTGTAACAACACAGTAGTGGCAAAATTGCCCCTATCTGGGAAGACAGGCAGCCCATTTCTACCTGTTCCATCTGTTCTACCCAGGACTTGTTCCCTACCTCTCACCTCTGTTTGTTGTTGTTGTTGTTGTTGTTGTTGTTAATTTTTTAAATTAATCTCTACACCCAGTGTGGGGCTTGCACTCACAACCCTGAGATCAAGAATCAGATGCTTTACTGACTTAGCCAGCCAGGTGCCCCTCACTTCTGTTTTTTTTTTAAAAAAATTTTTTTTTCAACGTTTATTTATTTCTGGGACAGAGAGAGACAGAGCATGAACGGGGGAGGGGCAGAGAGAGAGGGAGACACAGAATCGGAAACAGGCTCCAGGCTCTGAGCCATCAGCCCAGAGCCCGACGCGGGGCTCGAACTCACGGACCGCAAGATCGTGACCTGGCTGAAGTCGGACGCTCAACCGACTGCGCCACCCAGGCGCCCCTCACTTCTGTTTTTATCACAAACACTCGATATGAATTTCTGTGTACGTCGTCTCTGTGGAGAAAGACTCCACACACAGACACACATTTGCCAGAAGGAACCAACTGCCCCCAAGGATGACACAGCCAAGGGAGTAAAGGAGGATGCAATCTCCTCTTCCTCACAGCTGCCCTAGCCATTCTGTCCCCAAGATGTGAGGATTCTCCAGCATTACATCAGTCACTCCTGTACCTAGAAACCAGGGCAGAATCAAGGGCCTTTCCAAAATGACCTTCCCCCACCCATCCAGCCCCCAACTTGGTGCTTAGGCTGTGGAGTCTGACAGCTCAGGTTCAAACTTGCCTTCACTGGTTAGTACCTGTGTCCCCCTGGGTATCTTGATATCCCCAACTATACAATGTGGATAAGAGTGGCTCTTCCTCCCAAGGTGAGGAGGGAACAATATAATATCTACAGGTCCACAGATGGGCCGGGTGCTCAGCACAGAGCTGGACTACAAGAAGGAGCAGCTATTAACATTATAGTTGCCTCTCACCAGTCCCAAAGGAGGCAAGCCAGTCCCCTGTATACATTACAATCTCCACCTCTGTTCCTCTTCGTCTTCCGTTATTTCCTACCCTTCCTGACTGTGCTAGGGTTTCACCAAGGGCAGTGCCCAGTGTTGGTCTGTTGTCCTCAAGTGTTCTCCAGGGTAAAGTACCCAGAGGTCTCTCCATAAATGCCTGTCTGCATGTTCTTGACAGCACACGAGTGAGATTCAAAGGTGTCAGGGCAAGGGTGCCTTTCCAGAGAGCCACCAGGAGGCTCAGCTCTGTCTTCCTGCATCTTAACAACTCCTACGCCCACCTCACCCCCTATAAATCCTCTCCTCACTCCTTCCTTCCTTTAAACAAGCTCCACAAAGCTCCTCTTCCTTTCCTGTTTTCCCACTGACTGGAAGGTTCCGGATTTGGGAAATGTCCAGGGATAAGTTTTAGGCTCGTTCCAATAGGCCTATACACACAGAACAGGGGAGGTAATAGGAATCTCCCAAATCCCCCCATCCCATCCTGGGAAGGCGAGACAGGGTCTTGCCCCAACACAGTGGAGGGCATTCAAAAGCATTTTGAGGAGCTAGAATTTGTGCTTGGGGCTTTGCAAGGGCCTCGGAAGTTGCTAACAAGGCCTAGACACCAAATGCCAAAGGGATGTCTTTCAATCAGTGAAAGGCAGCAAATTTTCCTTCTCTTCCTGAGTCCCGGAGAAGGCAGACCCCTGGGTTCTTTGCCTTCCCTCTCCTTGGCTGGCCCTCACAGGACCTGGGGGCTTTGGGGACGGCACCTCCACAGGGAGACTCTGATATCCCTGCACAGAGGTGGAGTGGGTGGTGGAACCTTTCAAGCTGGACTCACATTAACAACAAAAGCAAAGGAGATTAGGGATGAGAGGAGAGAGTGAGGACTTGGTCAGGGATCTGATGGTCCTTGAAAAGGAGAGGGTAGCTTTGTAAAGGTGGCCTTTGGCACTGGGAATGCTCACAGCAGCATGTTTCTGGGCAAAGCCCTCAAGTTTCTTTTATTTCTCCTGTCCACATCAGGGCTTTCTCTATAAATATTCTGCAGGGAGAGCAGCTCCAGCTGAGTCCATGCGTGCTCTTCCAAAGCTCTGATGCCCAAGACCCAATTTTCTTTTGCCCTAATTCTCTGTCCAGTTGCTTGTTCTGAGCCAGGTCAGTCCAGCTTTTCAAAGTCTTCCTCCTATAGATACGTGACTTCTTCAATGCTGAGCATAGGCCCATCTGGCACAGGGTAGGAGCCAGGGACAGGAGGTTCCTGCTGGGCATCTTCATGACTGTCCCAGGGGTCCAACACTCGCCAGTGGATGAGGTAGATGCCACCCTCTGGCTTCGGGGCTGGTGGCTCTGTGGGGAGAGTGGCATGGCCCTGATGTAGTCTTGGCCCAAAGTGGACTGCCACCACAATACAGACTGCCAGCAGGACAAAGGCAGTGACGATGACAGTGAGCAGGGGCAGCCCATCTCCTCGAGGTGGTTCCCAAGCCCCACTCAGCATATCCGGGAGCTGCCTCTGGGGCTCCTGCCCCGCTGACCCGTTCACAGCTGGAGAAGGCCAGGGATGGCAGCCAGCCTGGTAGGGGAGTGGCAGAGGGAGAGGGTGACATGGGCATGTACACACAGAAAAAGAGCAAGTTAGAGAGAGATAGACACCTGGAGGGAACTGAGAGAGACAGACAGAGAGCCTTAGGCAGACAAAGCGGAACAGAGACAAAAAAAAGAGAGAGACAGAGTAAAGACATGCAGACAAAGAGAAACATACAGATAAACACACAGGTAGCAAGAGAGAGAATTAAAGAAAAAGACGGGTGGGGGGGGGGGCAGGATACAGAGAGAAAGAGAAAAACACAAAGAGAAGAAGAGAAAGAAAAAGAGAGAGATAAATAAAAGGATAGGAGTGAAATAGATACAGAGAGATAGATACAGAGAAAAAAGAAACAGAGATAGGGAGACAAAGTTGTTCAGAAAGGGATGGAGAGGGTCTTCATTACAGTCTGGCATATAGAGTTCAGCCCACCAAGTCCGTCGCCTCCCAATGCTCTCTCTTCCCAGGCCTCCAGTAAAATTCCTAAATAGATAATATGTCCTAGGTCAGGAATCTGAGCACACTAGGGGCTGCTATCCCACATCCTGGCCAGCGGGCAGTGAGCAGCTCTTTCTTCAAGCCCTGGGAAAAGGGAGTCAATATGTCAAGCATCTCAGGTTCCCATCACCCTCAACTCACACAGAAGGCAGAGGGGTGGTACCCTGGGGGAGGGTGAAAGGAAAATGAGTCAGGAACCCCCAAAGCTTGGGATGAAGCAAAGGGGATACCTCAGCCCATAATGTATGATCCTGTTGGGGGTTTCGGGATCTGGACCTGCAGGGGAGGGGGTGCCCCGTGTGGATTCCTGACTCTGTCCAGGGTGGATTGAGGAGAATCCAGGCCAGCCTCTACCTCTTCCAGGATCCCAGCCAGAAGTTGGGGGTCATGTCTGTCTGTCTCCACTCAGCTAACTGTTGAGTAGGGGTGGGATGGATTGCCATGAAGGTAGCAAACCTCCAAACTATAAACACCAGAGCTGGCTGATTAGGTCACCATAGGCTCAAGAAACCTTTTCTCCCTAGCCTCCTATTCCCCAGCTGGACCATCAGGGGCAGACCCTCTGGAGTGGAGCCTCTCCCCTAAACCTGAGTCATCAGCCTGGCCCTCCCCAAGGAAAGGCAATTTCCGTCCAGGAAAGGCTATCCAGAACACTCTCCCTTTAGTTTCTCAGTCACACTGTTTACCCCATCCCACCCAAACACTGTCCCTTTGCATGTAGAAAGCTCAATACCCACCCCCAGTTTAAAGTCTAAGGCTCTCTGGGCTCCCTGAGGTTCTGGAGCTCTCAGGGCAGGGGTGGAAAAAAAAGAGAAGCTCAGGTTGGTGAGAGGCTTGGGGCCCCTGCAGGGAGTCAGACAGCCTAGAAGGAGGGGGGTGAGCCAAGAGTCTACCTGGTGCATTGTCCGCCTGGTGCAAGGCTCCCTGGGGACTGGCAGCCAGCAGGGCAAGGAAGAACCTGCCACCCCAGCTTGGTCGGCCCCTACCCGGAGCTGCCACGTCTATGGGGTTTACCAGGCACACACCCTCTGCACACACACCCTCAACGTCTCTCCCGCGCTTTCACTTTCGTGAATATTAGGACTCCCCTGTCCCAACCTTGAACTGTGATAGGACCTTGATCTTGGCACTTCCCTCCATGCTCCCTGCCAGCTTCAGGAGCCTGGGTCTGCCTGCCTACTCCTCCTCCACTAGATCCCAGACACCTTGCCAGCACCCCCACTACACCCCACCCTCCACCATGACATGCTGACTCCCCACCCCAACTGATTTCCTGAAGTCACTGTTTCTTTGATTTAAAAAAAAAAAAAACTGTATATCAAACACACTGGAAATTGTAGACTATAATGTACTCAATCTCTTTGTTCCAACCACCAGCTCTGTCCAGCTCAAGAGTCTGTCACATTTATTTCAAAAAAGTTGTTTTAAATTTTTTTTTAAGTTTTTTTAACGTTTATTTTTGAGACAGAGAGAGACAGAGCATGAATGGGGGAGGGTCAGAGAGAGAGGGAGACACAGAATCTGAAACAGGTTCCAGGCTCTGAGCGGTCAGCACAGAGCCCAACACGGGGCTCGAACTCACGGACTGCGAGATCATGACCTGAGCCAAAGTCGGACGCTTAACCAACTGAGCCACCCAGGCGACCCTTAAATTTTTTTATTAAAAAAATTTGTTTTAACGTTTATTTATTCTGGAGAGAGAGAGAGAGATAGAGTGCAAGTGGGGGAGGGGTGGAGAGAGAGACAGAATCCAAAGCAGGCTTGAGGTTCTGAGGTGTCAGAGCAGAGCCCAACAAGGGGCTCAAACCCACGAGCTGTGAGATCATGACCTGAGCTGAAGTCGGATGCTTAGCCGACTGGACCACCCAGGTGCCCCTCAAAGTTTTTTAAAAACTAAAATATTACAAATAACATAGAAGCCCTACTCCTTGACTACACCCCTCCTTCTTATCCCATGGATAACCATCTTGTTGAATGTGATGTTTATCATTCCCATGCAAGGCTGTTTTTTTTTTCTCTTTGGATTTTTTCTTCTTTGGTTTTTACAAATATGAATTCTATATGTCTCTTTGCATTTGCCTGAAATGTAATTTCATTTAAGAATGTGTGTGCTTCAATGTGTTCAAGTCACAAAAAGTGCCCACCAGGGAAAGGAGAGGTTAGCCATCGGCAGGATCAGGAACCGGGCTTTTGGACTCAGGGACTTGGAGCCCCAGTGGTGGTGTCTGTGAGAGCATTGGGACATGTGTCTTGAGGAGGCAGGAAGCAAAGAGCAGTGGTTGAAGCCCTGGACTGTGGCAAAATCCACATTCCCTCTGGCTGAGGTCTTGGATGGCATTGGGAAGTGTCAGTCTCCTAGTTGGATTCAAGGCCAGCCAGCCACTTGTCTCACTCAGTTGGCAGGTAAGGTCCACAGCCCAGTGACCTGGGCTTAAGTGAGCTCGGAGATCTGAGTGGGATCCCTGAATGTCAGAGTGTGGAACAGCTTGGCTGAGAGACAGGGAATCAAGAGGCTACATCTTGCCTCTTGAGATCAAGCCATCGGGTGAGGAGAGTTCCCAGGGGTGATCTGGTCTCCAGACTGGAACGGAGGGTGGTTTATGCACAACAAGGGAAAGAATGAGGGATGACTGGTTTTGGCTCAGGTCACAATCTTGCAGGTCATGAGTTCAAGCCCCACTGACAGTGCAGAGCCTGTTTGGCATTCTCTCTCTCTCCCTCTCTCTCTGCCCACCTCCCTGCTCCTGCTCTCTCTCTCTCTCTCAAAATTAATAAATAAACTTTAAAAATTATTTTTTTTTAATTTTATTTCTAAGTAATCTCTACATCGAACATGGGGCTTCAACTTATAACCCCGAGATCGAGAGTTCACATGCTCTACCAACTGAGCCAGTCAGTTGGACACTCAACTGACTGAGCCACCAAGGCGCCTCTATTTATTATTTTTTAAGTAAGCTCCAGGCCCAACATGGGGCTTGAACTTATGACCCTGACATCAAGAATCACATGCTCTACTGACTGAGCCAAACAGTCTCCCCGAAATAAAATATTTAGGGGTACCTAGGTGGCTCAGTCAGGTGGGCATCCAACTTTGGTTCAGGTCATGATCTCATGGTTGGTGGCTTCAAGACTGGCATCGGGCTCTGTGCTGACAGCTCAGAGCCTGGAGCCCGTGTCTCCCTCTCTCTCTGACCCTCCCCTGCTTGCACTCTCTTTCTCTCTCTCAAAAAATAAATAAACATTAAAAAATAAAAAATAAAATAAAATAAAATATTTATTAAAAAATCGAGGCGCCTGTGCTGCCAACTCAGAGCCTGGAGCCTGTCTCTGTGACTTGCTGTCTCTCTGCCCTTTCCCCACTCATGTGCGTGTGCACACGCACACACAAATACATGCACACTCTCTCTCAAAAATAAATAAACATTAAAAAAATTAAAACTAAGGGAGAAAAGGACACCAATCAATGCAATATATGATTGCATATATATGTGCATATTGTCACCACCGGGAATGCATAGAGTGGAAGGAAATCCACAATATGATACAATTCTATTAAAGAAGTAGGATTGTGTGTAACATTTCTCTGCTCTTAAATCTTTTGAGTTTAGTTCAGTAAATATGTTCTGAGGACCTGCTATATCACAGGCATTGTGCCAGGTCCTAGGGACACTGCTGGCCTGCATCTGCACAAGAGAGTGCCACGGGATGGATGCTAAAGACAGGGTGCTGCTGGGACACAGGGAACACCTGACTCCAGGAAAGGGGAGGTGAGGGGAGAGCTGAGGACGGGGGAGGCTTGAAAGGTAGTCCTCTTGGGGCACCTGGGTGGCTCACTTGGTTGAGTGTCTGACTTTAGCACAGGTCATGATTTCGTGGTTCGTGAGTTCAAGCTCCGTGTTGGGCTCTGAGCTGACAGCTCAGAGCCTGGAGCCGCCTTTGGATTGATTGTCTCCTTTTCTCTCTGCCACTCCCCCATTCATGCTCGCGCGCTCTCTCTCTCTCTCTCTCTCTCTCTCTCTAAGATAAAAAAACATTAAAAAAATATTTTCTTTTTAAAAGAAATGTAGTCCCCTTGTTTTTCTATTAAGAATAACAAATGGGGGGGGGGGGGTTGCCTGCCTGGCTCAGGCTCAGTTGGTTGAGCAGTTGAGCATCTGACTCTTGATTTCAGCTCAGGTCATGATCTCACGGTTTGTGAGGTTGAGCCCTGCGTTGGGCTCTGCACTGACAGTGCAGACTCTGTTTGGGGTTTTAGCTCTCTCTTTGCCTCTCCCCTGCTCTCTTTCTCAAAATAAATAAATAAACTTAAAAAAAAAAAAAAGAATAACAATAGGAGCGCCTGCCTGGCTCAGTCGGTGGAGCATGTGACTCTTGATCGCAGGGTTGTATGTTCAAGCCCCACGTGGGTTGTAGAGATTATTTAAAAAAAAAAAAAAAAATAATAATAATAATAATGTTTGTAAGGCCTCCCTGAAAGATGTTGGGAGTCCTATCTGCATTGGGAGCCCTGAGGAGGAAGGAGAGTGTGACATATTCAGAGTCTACAAAGCCTGGGCAGCTGGTGGGCCCAGCTTTAGGGCTCAGTCATGGGAGAGACCAGGAGGACCTGGTCTGAAACAGACTGGGGAGGGATTGGAGTTAGACTCCAGGAAAACATCCAAAAGCCTCTAGGTGATAAGTGGAGGGACCTGATGGACCCCTCAGAGGGAAAGAGAGGGGTCACAGAGCCACTTTGTCATCGCTGATCTT